>NW_006438644.1:896220-931999 GCF_000325575.1 Pteropus alecto | reverse complement strand
GGTCTGGGATTAAGCCAGCCCTTGGTTACACGCAGTGGAGACAATACTTTAGAAGGTATTTCCCACTGTATTTTGCCTTCTGACTAATTAGCTCTTTCCCCCCTGAAGCTCTTCTGAGTTGGAGCTTATTTCCCTAGAGAAGGGGGAGGCAGACATGGCCCAGAGGAGGGAACATATTTGAACACAAGGGAAGGGGGCAGTAAGGAAAAGCATCTGAAGGGGTGCCATGTGTGGGGAGGACATATCAAGGTAAGTATCTTCAATACTCATCCCTGCCCCTCCACACACACCTGACCTTTGGGGGCGTGTGTGTACTGGGGTAGAATTTTTGGTCAGCATGTGTCTGCTCTCACCCTGGCTGGTGGAGCCTGCAGGAGGTGCTGAGGCAGAGGGCCGAGGTTGCACTCTGGGGCTTGCAGTTCCATTTGCACTCGAGAAGGATACAGAAGATAGTGAAAGATGCATGCTGGAGAGCTCATTGTGGGAGCGGGTGGGCAAATCACCTAAGCTGTGATCCAATGGCAGCTACAGCCATGCCTTGAATTAGCAAAGGCCAATGGCCAGGCCTTGACCTTGAACAGTAAACCCTCACAGATTTCACCAGTCAGATATCAGACACGGGAAAGATTCAGGGTCAACATGAGGACCAGAATCACTTTTCCTGACACTGCAAGGATTTTTCTTCACACAGACACCATCTCAGGAAGAAGGAAGGGAGAGAAGAGTCTTTGAAAGATTGGGCAGTACAGTGCATGAATGCCAACAAATTTTAAACCAGAGGAAATACAGTTAGTTACAAACTACCATTTGCTCTCACAGTTTGGGATGATGGTGGTGGGAGTGGTTTCTTATTTCTAAAAGACAACACAGCTTATCTGAAAGTCATCATGCCAGAACCATGCACTGGCTGTTCCCAACCTGTAGGATGTGAGGCTTGTTCGTCTTCAGGCTGGGGACACACATCTGCCTCTGACTTCCTTGATATAGGGCCACATGGGCTTTGCCTTATTAGAGAGAATAAAAAGCCCCTAAACACTTCCAAAGAAGCCAGAAAAAAAACGGAAGAAATGGAAACCAGTGGTAAGACAGTTAATAATGGGTGAAGGTCCTGGAACAAAAAAAGAAAAGAAACTTCATCACTACAGCCCAAGTGTACATGGACCTTCAAAAACGAATCATAGATTTGTTTTCTATTTCATCAAATTTTTCTCTTCTCTTTAATATTTGCTTTTTTTTTCCTACTTCATTTTGGTTTATTTTGCTATTTATTTTCCATCTTCCTGAGATGTGCATCAGCTCATTAATTTTTAATCTTCCTCCTTTTCTAATACATGTATTTATGGCTGTGAATTTTCCTCTAAGTATCGTTTTAGCTACATCCCCCAAATTTTGATATGTCATAGGTTGGTTGTCATTTAATTTAAAACACTTTCTAATTTTCATTGTGACTTTATTTCTCTGAAACATTGATTGTTTAGAAGTACATTTCTAAATTTCCAAATATTTGGACATTTTGTAATTATCTTTGTTGAAGTAATATGAGGTTTAGGATGATGTTATCTTCTTCCAGAGAGGATTTTTATTTCCTTCTTTCAGATTCCAGGTGGCATTTTAATTTCATAGCTCAGTAATACCTTAATTCAAATTTAAGCCTTGAGATATTTTGAATACACTCTGATGACATGAATTAAAGTTGCACAGTAGGTAAGTGAGAGCTCTTATTCCTATTTTTCTTCCTCTGAAGATGCAGCCTTTCAGGGACCCAGTCCAAAGTAGGAGTGACTTGTCAGAGATTCCACCAGAGGTAGAAACCAGGTTGTGACTCTGGTGCCCCATCTCTGAAGGGCTAACAAAATGCACCCGACACCCTCAACTGCCCCTCCTAGATCAGCAAATGCATCCATAGAACAAAGGACCCCAGACTTTGTACACTTTCAAGTTTCTGGCCTCTCCCAGATGTTGGCCCAGTAGTTTTTTGGCATCTTCTCAGCTCTTTGACTTTTTAAGGAGATTTTTTTTTTTCTTGTTCTCCTCTTAAATTGTACTCAGCGAGTTAGTGTGAACTACCTGGTCTCCTTTTTCCAAGAAGAAAGCAGTGTAAGCATTGATTTGATGGGGAATAGAAATATACCCAATAGATATGTGGAAAACTCTACTCCGAAGATAACAAAGAAGTGACAGAGGAAGAAGATGGTGTTCATTTAAATCCTAGGCAAGCACTGCTGGAAATCTGGCTACCTTAGTTTTCCATGGCAGCAGTCTCTCAATTTTTCTGAGTATATATTCTGCTTTGCAGGCCACAGATTTGTAGAACAAGTATTTCTCCAGTCTAGCAGTACATATCTGAAGTGAACATTTAATCTTTGGTAAAGCCCCTTAAACCCCTTAAAATTCCTCCACTTAGGCTCAGTGGGATGTCATATATCAGTATTGCCAATGTGGCATTCCAGCTATCAGTTGACTGTAGTGGCCTTGGATTACTTCAGAAGCACTGCCGGCAGAACTTACCTACACTTTTTGCTACACCTTTACTCTTGGGCATAGGAAGACTCTATTCTACTCACTGGTTTCCTGGTGTTGATAGAAAGATGTTTAATAATTAGACACTAATGTAGAATAGGAATGATAAATAAAGTGAACTTGGACTTTCAAGAGAGAGAAGTATATTCAGTCTTCTAGGGGTCACAAAGTCTCGTTATAAGACTATGCCAATAGAATAGTCCAACTCCTTCAAAGAAATCTCTGATGGAAAGGCAAGGTAAATAGCACTGTGGATTTTCATACACTGATTTGTGTGGGACTCTACAAAACAGAAGGGAAGAGGATGATATTGAATAATCTGGGTGACTCATAAAGATAACTAAGTGGGAGTGACACTGAAGAAGCCTAATGCATACTGGCTTCTCAGAAGAAGGACTGGGAGGAGGTTTTCCTACTAAGACCACCAGTGTGTATCAGAAACAAGATATGGTAATGATGGAAGATGCAGTGCGAGCTGCCTGCCTTCCTCCTCTCAATGCCCTCCACCCTTTGATCCCTACCAACAAATTTGCCTTTGCTCATATGATGGGGTTATTTCTGTTCTCAGGAGAAATTAAACTTAACTTAGAAATTCAGAATCTACTCAACCTTGTTGTTTATTTTACTGCTAACCCACTTGTACAATCTGCATGACTCCCATGACTGAGATGCCGTTCCCTG
This sequence comes from Pteropus alecto, assembly GCF_000325575.1. NCBI lineage: Eukaryota > Metazoa > Chordata > Mammalia > Chiroptera > Pteropodidae > Pteropus > Pteropus alecto. The sequence continues at coordinate 928,798 of NW_006438644.1, read as the reverse complement.
TAACTGGGTTCCTCCTGCACTGTTTCTTCCACTACACCCGCCCTTCATAATCTCAGAGACTTGCTTCCCTTGAATCTAAGAGTCTACCTTACTTTTGCCAGTTTCTTTCCAAGGAACTGAAATTCTATCTCTGAATGAAGCTGGCTGGGCCCTATGCAGGGCTGTTAGAACTCTGTGACATTGACTTGCAGATTTCTGCCAGCCATCTGCATGTTTCCAGATATTATGAAGCTAAAATATAATAACAGAGCAAATAAATATACTATATACTGTAAAGCATGATATAAATATTAGTTGCCATTACTAATTTTATCACTGCTAAGAGTGGAAGTTGTAATGGGGGGCTGGCGGAACCTTCAGAATTACATCTCGGGAACCTGCGTAAGATTGGCTGGCAAAAATGGAGCATGGCGGACCAAAGTCTAACAGCCAAGGTGGGAGTGATGGAGTGAGGAATTCCCAATCTGTGACACCCAGGAACAGTGTTCGACACTCACTGGATGAGAGTGAATGAAGAACAGCTTTAGAAGTAGGGGAACTCCCGATGAATGGCAGTGTGAATGCCAGGGTGGGTTTGGCTCTAGGGTGGGGCTCTTCCAGGCTAAGTGTATTTTCAGTAGCAGGAGGACGTCTGGGCCGAGACAACCCTGTGAGCCAGAAATGGTGGTGTGGGGAGAGGAGCCCATACGTTCTGTAGCAGAGAGCAGAAGTAGGAAACAGCCAGTAGGACTCAAGCCCTGTGTTTATTGAATATGTTCCTGTTTGGTCTCAGCCATAGGTCTGCATCACTCTAGAACATTTCCATTATCCCCTCCCCCCTTTAAAAAAAATCTCATACTGATCAGCAGTCATTCCCTATTCTCCCCTTCCCTAAACTCTGGAAACCACTCATGTACTTTATGTCTCTATGGATTTGCCTACTCTGGACATTTCATATAAAGGAAATCATACAATGTGTGGCCTTTGGCCTTTGGCTTCTTCTTCTTCTTAGTATGTATTCAAGGCTCACTCATGTTGTAATTAGTACTTCATTCCTGTATTAGAATTCTCCAGAGAAATAGAACTAATAGGATGTGTGTGTATAATATATATTATATATATATGTATGTATCAGAGAGAGAGAGAATGAGAGAGAGAGGCAGAAGAAGAGGAAGAGGGAGAGAGAAGGGGAGAGAGAGGTAGGGAGGGAGAGAGATGGAAAGAGGGAGAGAATTATTTTAAGGAATTGACTTATGTGATTTTGGAGACCGTCAAGTTCAATAACTGCAGGATGGGTCAGCTGACTGGAGACCCACGAAGAACCGATGCTGCAGTTCAAGTCCAAAGGCAGTCTGCTGGCAGAATTCCCTCTTGCTCAGGGGAAGCCAGTCTTTTGTTCTATTCAGGCTTTTAACTGATTGGATGAAGCCTACACTCGTATGGAAGGGTAATCTATTTTACTAAAAATTCAGTAATTTAAATGTTAATCTCACCTCAAAACATCCCCAGAAAAATATCCATAATAACGTTTGACTAAATATTTAAGCATTGTGGCTCAGCCAAGTTAACACATAAAATTAACTATCACAGTTCTTTTTTTATGGCTGAAGATTATTTCATTGTATGGACATACCACATTTTGTTTATCCATTTAGCATTCGATGGACATTTGGATGGTTTCCAAGTTTTGGCTACTACGAATAAGGCTGTTATGAACATTTGCGTGCAAGTTTTTGTATTCATTTACATGTCTATTGCAAAACCATTTTGAAGACCTTGACTCCTAGGTTATCCAAATCTCCCTCTGTAATACCCATACAGTAAATTTCTCTGTGAATTCCAGACCAGAACAATTAGACTGTTCCAGATGAACTATTTAATTTTAAGTTGGAGGCAAACATAAGTATTGTGGAAATCCACTTTTGAAAGAAGAACATTCTTTCGTAGATTTCTCCTCCCTGTGTTAAATCAGAATAATTTTACTATCATATTGCTTACATATGTACAATTGTGACACTATATAGAAATTTCTTAATCTTATTACATTTTTATCCTTATACAACCCAAACCAATGTAAAAATAAAAACAAAGTAAAAAAAACAGAATTAAAAAATTGGCCATACGAATTCAATAAGCTAGATTATTTTACTAAAATCACCATTAATAAGGATATGTGGTACCGATTGCTTATGGTACAGGTTCTTTTGAGCTTGGCATGCCTATAGTTTATGTTGCCTAAGGGCAGAGCACTTATTCTGCCATGCCCTTTACTTGACTACTGCAGAAGCTCTATTTGTACATACACCATAACATAGTTTGGCCTTCTCTTAGCATGAACACATTATTTTTGTATTAACTCTACCTTTGCTCTTTTCTCATTAGCCCAGGAAAATTAAAGTAGTGCTACTAATTGGCACAAACATAGCCTTATGCACAAACACAAACACGGGCTCTGAAATCATGTGGCAGAGATCCAGAGGATCTGAAAAATACTTTGCATGATTCATATAATGCCACTTGCTTCATAACCTACATTCGTTATGATTAACTTCAGCTGAACATATTGGAACAGCCCAAAATAATAGTGGCTTAGAATGAATATTTCTTCCCTTCTCACTGAAAAGAGTCATGGAAATAGACATTCTCTACTTAGTAAGATGGCTCTGTGGTCACCAGCACCCTTGGCTTGTTCTGTCTTTCTGCTTCATGATACTAGCAGTAACTTTCATTGTCAACGCCACCCCTTAGCGAAAGCTAGCTGCTGGGACTCTAGCCTCATTTCAGTCACCAAGTGGAGGTAAGGCAGGACACCTTCTAGGCCACTTTACAGGAATGATAGAACACTTCATATGTCTCCATTGGCTAGAACTTAGTCCTTGTCCTCACTTAGATAAAGTCTGCCTGAAAAATGGATGTTTACTCTGGGCAGTATGAAAGGAAGGGAGGACAGATATTTGGTGGAGAGCTATCAACTTTTAGCCTGTACCATGTGACTCAGGGTTAGTAGGGATCTGTGGCCAAGAATCAGAAGTCAGAAAACCAAAAACTAATGGAAAGCCATTGTGATCTTCATTGTTATCTCTCAAGGAAACATTGAAAGGGAATACCGTTCTTCAGGGGCTAGCAGAGACTTTTCCTGCTTGTTAACTCTCTTGATAATCTTCACACAAGATAGTCACTCCCCATGCTCCTTCTCCACTCCAGAACTTTCTATAACCCAGCCAGTGCAGTATTTCTTTATATTCCGCCCCCCACCAGCAATCTAGCCTCTTAGACTCAGCTCTGATTATGTAGATCTATTGACCTTGAATTGTTCTGAGATGCCCTTACTTTGAACGTACGCACCAAGCGGAACGTTTAAGGGGGACCCTTCTGTGGCGTCGAGTGGTCAAGGAGTGGAGGAGTGCTCAGACTGCCAAGTTGAATACATTCCTTTCATTTCTGCTCTGCTTTCTTCCTGCTTAAATCCTAATGGTTCTCTTTAGAGGGAGCACAGCATCTATGTGGGCCATGAGGAGACTCTCCCACTGGGCTGTCCCACCCACTTCAGGGATCCTGGCTCCTGTAGGGTTGCATTTTTATTACAGCCTCTTGAAAACCCTCCAGCTGGAGAATTTAATTCTTCTGGGTGATTCAACGTGTCAGATTTTAAACTTAATCCCCTTCTCTTCCAGGGTGTTTGACCCTTATGACATGAGAGAGAATTGTTCATCAGATTTTGAAATTCTTTCCCTTAAGGAGGCAGACACTAGAGAGGGCATCCATCAGAAGTAAAGCGCACCGGGAACCTGCTCCATCCTCCCGGAGGTCTAGGTGGCACACCAGTCTTGTTAATGATCAGTTCTGTCTCCTTGGAAAAAAAATTAGGGGCACAGTCTCTCACTGAACTCTTTCTTAGGAGCATAAGAAACCAGTTTAGCTCCACCCACTCCCAGCAATCTTGTTTGTTAGGTTTGATTTAGGAGGCAGAGGGCTACTGTCACCACCAGTTACCACCACCAGCTCCCAGTTCTGTCCCGGTGGCTTGGCTCAGAGCTCCATTACTTGCTCTTGCTCCTTGAAAACAGCTCTTAGGATTGTGATAGTCTCATGTTTTCAGAAATTCTTGGCTATAAACTCTTCTCATTAAGACTTCATTTGTGTGCTTCTAGCTCTCCAAGCTGTGCTCTGTCGCCTTTGATAGAGAGCCCACTGTAAATGTTTTCTGATTCTGAGCAGAAGGGCTGAATGTATCTCCTCTTCTGCTAATACAAAATTTAAATTCAATGCACCAACCCCAGTAACTTCTCTGTTTGACATATATTTTCTATGCAAATGAGGGAATCTCTTTGTTTTAAAGGGAGATAAGTTAGTTTAAAATTGATATATAAGAACAACAAGAAACACAGGCATGGTATCTGCAAACCCTTTTGAGTTATTTTTTACACTTCTGAGGGCTGTTGATAAGTTTCTCTTGATTCTGAGTTCTGCATTCTTTGTGTTCAGCCCCCAATCTAATTGGTTTTCCAGATCGAATTCTCCATTTTTTTTGAGAACCAGTCCATAGTTTCATTTTTTGGGGTGTTTGCTGGTTTAGTCCTTTCCCTAGTCCCCAGATTCTTGATTGAGAGTTGGTGGTCTCTGGCCAAAGTTGGACTAAGTTTAGCATAAAAACTGGACTGGGACTGAGATTGGACTGGCTCTGATTTAAGAACTGAATTTGATCCAAAATTCAACGAGATCAACTGATTTAAGCTGGAGTGGATCCAGTGGGAGGCTGCAAGTGAATAAATAAAAGCTAGTTGCTAATGGAAATCTTGGAGGTCAAAATTGCCATAAACATTGGTGAGCATGGGCCACGCATGCATTAAAAGGTCGTTGGACCTTTTGCCATCTCAAGGAGATTCTTATGAGAGGCCCTCTTAGGTATTCATTTGGCTCCAGGAAATGCAAAGCCCTAGCTAAAAGAATGGAATCCTTCCTATCTAAAAAGTTGAATGTACCACCCTACAGCATACCTGCATATTTTATGTTTAAGAACTACAGTCTCAGAAGCTGCGGATATGTAGCAAAATGACAAAATTTTATGAAAAATAGCTTAGAGTTACAATGGCCCTTGTGGGGAACATTCCAAATAGATAAGATCATTTAAGAAGTGCACTTAAAAGCAAGAGCTCCCAAATCAAACAAACAGTATGGGATCCTTATGTTAATTATGAGGCAAAAGCCTCCAAACAGCTTCCAAATTCTAAAATAGCTGTATCGAAAGATTCATTACGAAAGGCTAACTAAAAATTAAAGATATGAGGTACCCGAAACAAAAAAACTGTAGGACTAATGTACCTCCTACTCTTCCCCTCTATCCTCCTTTATCTGACTACTTATTCTAGTAATCCTCTCTGTGAATTGCATTTTCGCTCCGAAGAGACTATTAAACAGTTATTTAAAAAAATAATACCACTTGAGGCTATAGGCGATGCTCTCTAGGCATCCTTCACTCCCTGTTCAAAGGCCAAACTAAGGGCTATAATTAAAGAATTTCTTAAACCCAGGGAGAATCCTCAATTAAAAAATAAGTAGATTATCTCCTGAGCATAGTTGAAAGAGGGAAATAACATTTCACGTATAGTATCTTTTGCATCATTTCTGAGGATGCTCCTTAAGTTCCTGAGGTTGTTCAATAATGCCAGAAATATTTACTGTTTGTCCTGGCTGTGTGGATGAAAAAAGGGGTTGGATGGAAAGTAATCTCACTGGGCGATCTGATCATAAATTCCTAGCTGGGCAGGCCGTGGTGTGTAGTCACGCCCTGGGCATATAACTTTTTAGTAAAAGGCTTATCTTTGCCTCAAGCAAGCCTCTTCCATTGTTTCTGTGCATCTAGGCTAACACACCTTTGAAATAAACCATAACCACTCCCAAGAAAGCATACATATAATCTCGCACCATCAGTAGATGGATATGTGGGTTGTTTTTACTTTTTGGTGATTATGAATATACTGTGAACATTCGTATATAGGTTTTGCATGGACATAAATTTTTCAGTCTCTTGAATATATACCTAAAAGAAAAATTGCTGGATCATATGTCAACTCTGTGTTTAATTGTTTTTCACAGTAGCTGCATCATTTCATATTGTCACTGGCAGTACGTGAGGGTTCCAATTTCCCCACATCTCACCAACACTTACTATTATCTGTGTTTTTGATTATAGCTCTCCCAGTGATGTTAAGTGGTAGCTCATTTATATTTGTTTTTAACGGTCAGTTGAAAACTTTTGTATCTAATTATGCAAAACTACCTCAAATTCTTTTTTATTGTGGTAAAATATACCTAACATAAAATTTACCATTTTAAGCATTTTTAAATGTACAATTCAACAGCGTTAACTACATTCACAGTGTTGTGTGACCATCACCACTATCTATTTCCAGAAGTTTTTCATCATCCTAAACTGAAACTCTGTGTCCATTAACTAATAACTCCTCATTCCCCCAGCTCCCGGTAGCTTCTACATTTTATCTTTACGAATTAGCCAGTTCTAGGTACCTCATATAAGTGAAATCATACAATATTTGTCTTTTTGTGTCTAGCTCACTTCATTTAGTATAATGTCTTCAAGGTTCATCCATGTCATAGTATGTATCAGAATTGCATCACTTTTTTACTCAAATTATTTTTGTAAACAGATCTGCTATAATTTAAAATACTAAGCTAATGAAGAGAATGTGCCTCATACTCCAGGATGCCTGTGAATTGGCTTTTAGGCCCTGGGACTTCTTCTTAGAGAGAGGCACACCCCCTCTCCCCTAGCCTGCAGTGGAAGGCGTGGCTATCTCCTGCCTCCCATCCTCCGTGGTAAAGTCAGAAGACATTTCTTCTGAAAAGTTGCTGATGTAGATTTTCCTGACAGCAGTGAAGAAGACTTGCCGAGGGAGTTTTAGGTGGGGCTTCCTTTGTGGTAAAACACTGGAAGAGGAGACATTTCGCTCTTCCTAATATTTCTAAACCAGCAGTGATCCTTTGGTGGAGGCAAAAAGGGAAGTTGCTTTTGCCCAAGGAGCTCATAGAGTCTGTGTGTAAGTACCAGCAGACTTTATTTTAATATTTAATTCCAGAATCACACTATCTACCTTTTTATCTCATTGTTTTTCCGAATAATGGTACTCCAATATGTTGTTTATAAACAATAACTGTCTTGGCAAAGTCCATGTAACTGGGACGGAGTCCATTCTTTATTCATAAAAAAGTTATAAAGTGAATTCCGTTGACTTCTGATTTGTCTTTATATAGTTTTCCTAAATAAATACCAAAGAAATTATCATCAGCATTCTCTTGACTTCTTAGATTAAAACTTTGGAACAGACCAAAGCCATCGAGGACCTAAATAAATCCAGAGACAAACTGGAGAAGATGAAGGAGAAAGCTGAGAAAAAGCTAATGTCTGTCAAGTCAGAACTGGATACTACAGAGCATGAGGCTAAAGAGGATAAAGAGAGGGCCAGGAACATCATAGAACTGGTAACCAGCGAAACGAAGACACTAAAGAAATCTCTGGAAGAAGCAGAAAAGCGAGAAAAGCAGGTGGGTATAAATCTGGTGATGAAATCTTCTTATTTAGGAAAGATAGGACGATTCAAACGTGATCATTAGTCACGTTTCTGCATAAACAATTTACAAAGCTTTCAATATCATTTCAACATCTCTGTTTGCCGTCTAGCATCTTTTTGGCATAGAACCATTGTGATTTCCTTCGCCAAGAAAAGTAATTCACATTTTCATGGCAGGGACTGTAGGAAAGAAAAAGCCGTTCTAATCAAAGCAATGGAAAGCCTCTGAACAGCCAGTTTCTGGTTGCGGAGAGTTTTTTTTTTTTTTTTTATTACGTTTACCAGTTGCCTCTGAAGTTTGCATCATCCCGCATCTAATGGTTACCAGGGCTTCAGCCTCAGAGGTCAGGATAAACCTTACCTCCAGCAGAGATCAGTTTCAGGAAACAGTCCCAAATCTCAAACAGTGGCACTGAGACTTGATGGCTGTCCAATCCCAGATGTAAACCATAAAATAGTACTCATTCGCTCGCTGGTTGCAAGGAGGGGAGTTTTATCTAGTGAGCACATCAGGAGGTCAGGCATAAAGAAGCATGTCCTGGGCGGCCCGACCCCCATTGCTTTCAGCTTTCATCTCGCTCCTTGAAGCTCAAAAGGGCATAGAGTGGACTCTGATCCTGGGATATTTTTGCTCTGGCTCATGTGTCAGGCAGAGTTGAGAAGGACCAAACCACGAATGAGTGTTTTCAGAGGGAACATGCTCCGCAGTTAAGAGCTACAGCCGTATTTGAACAGACGGAAAAGTCTGAGGAAAACTTTTTCATCAGGGAGACGAGGCTGGAGAGAGTGTTCGGTTTCCCAAATTGGACTCTGCGTAGGAAGAAGGTTGGGAAGCAAATGAGCACATGGTGGGGATGTCTGGAAGGCAGTTCTCTTGGGTGTGACATCTGACTTCAAGTCGGACCACACCTTTTCTAAGATAGAAGATACCTCTAGCGAGGTGTTGCCCAGACATCCATGATTGATCTGCTTTTGCTTTAGCCTAGAATCACCATCCAGTCCAGGAGAATTCAAAGGGGTGTGAGGCACATTCCAACCACTGTCTCCAGTCCTCACCTCCTCTCCCCTCACACCCATTTTTCCTTTTGTGATTGTAGTCTCAGAGAGTTCGGTGTTAATGGATTGTAAGGTGGCAGTCTGTGTGATGTCATTTGAGCGTCATTTAGAAGTCCTCCTCTTTTTGTCAGCTCATAGTTTCTCGCCATTTGCTCTTCCTTTCGCTTAAGAGGTTCGTCGTCCAGTTAACATTCCAGTGCATAAGCACTTATCAAGCATGGGCACGATCACACCAGCATTTGTAAAGCACTTGCTAGTATGCAAGGCACGTGCACGGCCATCATTTCTTTTGACCTGGATTTCAGAACAGCCCTGGGAAGTAGGTATATGGTCATTCCCACCTTGGAAGTGAGAAGATGAAACCCTAGTGAAGTCAGAGTCTCGTTCTCAGTTGCTTAACTGGGATTATTGACTTGGTAGCCGACACCACATTGAGTGGCTCATCAGAAAAATGGTTCTGGAGTCGCCAAAGGTCGGTGCCTGAAAGGACTTTAGAGGTAACTTAGTAGGCTAGCTTTATTATTTTATAAGTGAGAGAAGTAAGGCTAAAGAGAGTAACTTACGTATCTCATTCACACCCAGGTTTTTCGTTTTTTTTTGCTATTGTTGCTTTTGGCCTCGCAGTGGCTGATACATTTGTTCTCTCAGTTAATGTGTTTCTGTTTGATTTTCTAGCTGGTGGACTTCAGGGAGGTGGTTTCCCAGATGCTGGGCTTAAACATGTCTAGCCTTGCTCTTCCTGACTATGAAATCATCAAATGTCTTGAAAGACTGATTCATTCACATCGACATCACTTTGTCACCTGTGCTTGCCTCAAAGATGCGACTACCAGGCAAGATAGGCACCCACAAGGCCACTTGAAACTTCTTCATTGAACGCCATATCTCTTGAAGGATGTGGAGCTGAGAGATGGGACACAAATTCCTCAAACCTTTGAAATTTGATCAGTGTGTGAATGTGATATATTTGGTGATAGAGCGAGAATCCATCATTGGCAACAAAGAATCTCAAAGGTGCCAGTCGTAGATAAATGTTCAGCACTAAAAACACCTCTGGTTTCATTTGCTAACACTGTGGGACCCAGAAGAATTCCACTAGGCTGCATACCTAGAATGAGGAATGGGGAACGGAGGTTAACGTTAATGGGGTATCTGTTACGAGTCAGGGGCTTTACTCTCCAAGTTAATTCTCGTAATAACCACATTGGGAAGCATTAGTGTTTCCATTTTACAAACAGTGAGAGTGTTCCTTACCCAGGAGTGCAGTTGGTTTGTGACAGAACCAGGATGCACACCATGTTGATTCTATCAAAGGCTGTGTCTTCTCTGCTACTCTGCCATCCTCCAGTTTCCCTGAATTCCTGTGATTTTGGTGAAAATTGCCTGCATAAAGGAAAGAAAACATCCATATGGTCAAGAAATGAAGTCCAAAAGTAACTGAGATTTCTGAGTATAACCTATGTGATTTCTTTAAAAAGCAGCACACCCGATTATTTGTATAAAACATGCATGGTCTGAGGTCCTGCAGCAGCGGTCCCCAGCCTTTTTGGCACCAGGGACCCATCTCCTATGAACATCTAATGCCTGATGATCTGACGTGGAGCTGAGGTGGTTATGTTAGCACTGGTGAGCGGCTGCAAATACAGAGGAAGCTTCTCTTGCTCACCTGCCTCTCACCTCCTGCTGTGTGGCCCAGTTCCTAACAGGCTATATGGCCTGGGGGTTGGGGACCCCTGCTATAAAGAACTTAACCTGTTTTAAATATTGCTGCCAGATCACATTCAATTGTAATTTTTAATGTTTGAACAGGGCTGACCTTAGTATTTTAAAAATGCTACCTTTAACATGAAACCTGTAAGACGAAGAAACCCTATACAGTTTTATTCACCAATATTTCAAATGCATTCGCAGCAAGATTATCTTTTCAGGATAGAGATTTTATTATGAATTTTTCTCACTTTCTGCCTTTTAAATTTCTATTTCACAAATATTTTTTTTTCAGGAAATTATATCTTTCACTTCACTGACAAAAATGTGTTACTCTTCTGGGCGATTATCTTATTTCTGTCATGTGAAAAACTTTTTTTCCTTGACATTTCCTTGAAAAAAGCAGTGGTGTCTAATTAAAGGAGAGGGAAACATAGATTAAAATCAAACATTAAGAGAAAATGAAAACTGCAGAAGAAAGGAAGTGAGTGTGACACTAAGAGGTGGGATGACAGACCACACGAGGAGAATGACCAAGGATGGCTGCTGGGAATGGGCCACCTCTGCCTGGCTTTCTCTTCCTTGCGCCGGGAGAGGATGAAGTAGTGTTTTGCAACTGAGTAAGCACACTGTCCATCCCTGACCGAGGACCAGAGCTGGGCCTGCAACAGGCAGCAGAGGCAGCCTCGGATTTTCCCAGGGGAGGGAGATCTGCAGTCTCTTAGGTCCCCTCATGTGCTCCTAATGCAGTGGCTGCTGCTCTGGACCTGGCCTCAGCCAGGGTGGAAGAGGTGACATCGCCTTTGAGTCTCTGGAGGTTGAAGTTGCTGAGAGTCTGTGCTTCACTCAGGCCATGGGAAGCAGTCACAGTGGGACGCTGGGGGGTGGGAGGGTCATTTTTATACATTCTACTTTTATTTTCCAAATATAGTCTTTAATAAAGTTGATTTATTTCCTCCGTAAATTTATTTTCTGTCCTGTTCAAAGGTACATTTCACAACATTACTTTAAAAACAAAACATTATTTTTCCATTTTTGACTTATCACTTGTATTTCTAGATTCATATAAGATGTTAAAAGTGATCCATAATGGTTAGTACTGTAGTTTTTCTTTATTATACAAAACCACAGTCTGTTTTTCCAAATATATGTTTATATAATATTCCCAAGATATGACTCAAGCATATATACAATGATCTTTAATACATATTAGAATTATTAAAAATGTTTGACTATAATCCTTAGAGATTTCTGATAGAAAGGGTTTATGAGATAAGAAAGAAATTCTATCCATATAAATAACCCATATGCACGTTAACTATTTGTCATTTGGACAAATTGCAAATCCCTTTGATAAAGCCATTTCTTTCCTTGTTAAAACGCCAGTTGGTCGTCGGCTTTCCCTCTGTGGCGTTCATTCCAGAATTGGCAAGCCAGCTTCACATTTTTGTTAGATTTTGTTCTTCCATAATATCCATGTATATTTTATGTTGTTCAATAAAATGAGTTAGGTTGATGCGATTTTTCTAAATAGAGTTTTAAAATATTCAACACTAACTCTTCTCCCAAATACACTTGAGTAGTGATGGGTACTGAGGTTATTATTCTGGTCATTGTCCAAGACATTTAAATATACTCATAAAGTATCTCAGCTAGGGGGAAAAATTTAAACCTGATTTGTCTGAATTTCCGATTTTACCTTAGATTGAGTGATTCAAGGTTAAGGGGTGGTGGGTTGAAAAGCTGTTAAAGAATGTCTATATAACTAATGTTATAACACTACTTAGCACTTAGAGATGGAGTCTGATTTTCACTGGGGAAGCATTTCATGGTTGCATAACCTTTGACTAGGAAGGCTCTGTCCACTTCATGCCATAAAATCAGCTACGTTGCATTCCAGATTCATGGCCTTTGATCTCATTTGAGCCCTCCGTGCTAACTGGTAATCCTTCGCTGTTTCCTGGTTAGACCTGACTGCCATTTTCCAAAATGACTATTGCAAATATTCTTCTCTGCCCTGAGGCTCTTCCCGTGTCTCTTTCCTCTTCGCTGTCAGCAGATAATCTCATCTCCTATTTCACCCAGAAAATAGAAGCCATTACCGGAAATACCTTCAATATCAGATCCTAATATAGCCTGATATGTGTCCACACCCAATCTTATCTTTTTGCCTTTTCCCACCTCAGGTTATTTCTTCTCCCTGGCCATGTGCATCTTCAGCTTAGTTCTAATAGTTATTTTCTTCTCTCTCAAATGTTTTCAACCTCATCTTAGTTAGTGGCTCATTTCCATCAGCATTTAAGGATGTTTAAATCTGTCTCATTTTAAGAAAATCACTTGCTCCAAAACCACTTCGACTTAGAGCCTTATTTCTCTTTCTCTCTCTTCCTCTTCACAGCTGAACCACTTAAAAGTGTGGTTTACACTGCTGTCTTTCTGGCCTTACCTCCCATGCATTTCATCATTCCTTGCAACCTGGCTTCTGCCTCCACTCACTGAGTTCTCACATTTTTGTTAGCAAATCTCTGTTAATTTTAAAGTACTTATATTACTTGATCTTTCTTTTACACGCTCCTTTATCGGATTGTAACATTTGATACAATCGACCATTTGTATGAAACGTTCTCTTCCATTAGGTAGAATGATATGACATTCAACTAATTTTTTTTTTTTCCTGCCTCTCTGGATACTTGAGTTAGATTATTTTAAGGTTGTAGAAAACGAAAATACAATGAGAGGTGAAAGAAAAAATAAGCGTGGGTGGGCATCTCGACCTCACAGAGTGGTCCTGTAGCCTGAAAACGAGAAGGTAGTTGATAGTACAAGAACTGGAGTGCCCAATGCAGGGACGGTGTGGCTCTCACAGCCGGGTCCCCTTCCCTGTCCCACCAACGCAGCTTCCCTTTGATGCCATGATGACTCAGATGCTCTCTGCCTCTGCGTCTGCTGCCTCGGCCATCATCGTCTCTCCATTCTTCTTCTTACCTTTGGCTTCTGCTTCTTATTCTGGGCTGCTTCTTGCCTGTGTTTTCTAATACTTCCTGGCTTTTCTAAATGTCTTTCCATTTCCGCTCCCACCATTAACTGCTCTTATTGTTTTTCTGTTTCTCCTCCAGAAGGAGAACCTGCTTAGTTGAATCCGTCACTCTTCAGGGTGAGGCACCCCTGTTCAGACACCACTTTTATGCCATGTAGGCCACTGACAAGCCTATGAATTTGTTTCCCTTAGTCTGGACTGGTGTACGGGGGTCACAGGAGTGGGGTCTCATGTCTGTCTCTTGCAGGTAGGAGTTGCATGGGGTGGGGTCTATCTCAGGGCTCCTTCTCTCACACTTTATACTCTCCAGTGCATTAGCCTCATGACCTCAGGCAAGTTACTTATCTCCCTTTGTTTCCTCATCTGCGACATAGAGGTTGAATCGTGTCCCCTCAAAAGATGTTGAAGTCATAACTCCTAATACCTGCTAAGGTGACCTCATTTGGAAATAGGGTCTTTGATGATGATCGAGTTAAGATAAGGTCATTAGGGTGGGCCCCATCTAATAGGACTGGTGGTGTCCTTATAAAAAGAGGAAATTTGGATGCAGAGACAGACACACACACAGGGAGAACGCCACATGAAGGTGAAAGCAGGGACTGGGGAGATGCAGCTATAAGCCAAGGGATGCCAAAGATTGACAGTAGAACACCAGGAGCCAGGAGAGAGGTGTGTGGCAGATTCTTCTTCACAGAAGGAACCGAACTTGATGACCCCTCGATCTCAGACTTCTGGCCTCCAGAACTTGAGATAACGAATTTCTGTTGTTTAAGCCACTTGGTTTATGGAACTTTGTTCACGTGGCCCTCGGAAACTATACACTGTCTTATAAGGTTGCTGTAAGGATTAAATAGCGTAAAGCATGTAGAAAATATCCTGGCACATAGAGAATACTCAGTGCATGTTAGCTAATATCATTGTTGTGAATGTCACTAACCAGTTCCAGCTGTTAATGATGCCAGCTTTTATCTCTTTAGACTGGAACTCTGCTCTGACCCTCACACCTGTGTACGCAGTAATATGCTGTGGAGGGGACACATGTAGGAAATGAGCAAAATAGACCCGGGTTTGAATACAGGCTCTGTATTGACTTGGGCTAGTTGATTAACCTCTCTAAATCCCAATTGCTTCAGTATTATAATAGGAATAACACGAGTATATTCCTCATAGAGTCCTTGTAAGGATTCAATAAGCTGATGTATATAAGATGCATAGCTTAGAACATGGGTGTTACAGTGCTCAGTGAATGTTGTTATATTCTATAGGCATCTCAAACTGCAATATGAGTAATACTGAAGTGATCATTTCTGCTCACACCATCTTTTCCCCTCTTCCCGTTTGTACCCCAATGAGCTACTTCTCTCCTGGGCTCCCTGCCTTAGTGGATGGCCTGGCATCTGCTCGGATGTCCAAGTCAGGTTTTTGGAGGGGAACTGTGACTTCTCCCTCTCTCCTCTGACATTTGATAAAGCACAAAGCCCTGTCCATTCCGCCAACTGCCTTCTCCTTCGTCTGTCCGCGTCTTTCCTGTATTTCACACTGCAGTGGGTGGTTTTCGCCCATTATCTGTTACTCGGTCTTTACTTGGGTGTTCCTGGTACTAGGGATTGTTCCCTCCCTTGTCCATTGTAGGCAGAGTGATCATTAAAACAAAACAAGACAAAAAAACAAGTATGGTCCAATGACGCTCTGCTTTATGCCCTCTGTTGTTCTTACTGCTCACTGGATGAAAGTAGCCCAGCCCGCATGGCACGCAGGGCTCCCTGCCTGTCCTTATTATCTGAATGCTGTACTTTATATAAAACAGCGTTTGCAGTTTCTCCAGTACTTTCTCATCCCCAGGGCTTTGCCACTGCTGACCTTTTGCACTATCTTTTCTCCCTTCTCTTGACTACTTCTTGCTTATTCTTAGGGACTCAATTTAGATGTCACCCCCACCTTGATATCCGAAGGCTGAGTCAGGTAACCCACCTATGGGTTTCCATAGTGTCTTGTGCATAACTCTATCAGCACTTATTTTAAACAATTTGTTATGGTAATAGCCCATTTTTGGGCAAAGAAACATTGAAACTTGGAGAAATGATAGTTACAGCTGCCTATGCTAGAATTGAAATCTAGGCTAATCTTACTTCAGAGTCCACATTATTCATTTTCAGCCATGCTGCCTCCTGCAGGTTCGTTCATTGTATGTCCAGTGCTTGGTCCGTGGTTGAACATTTGTTGAAAGTGTCTGATTGAATTAACTAACAGGCTGGAATTCGAATATTTAGGTGGGTTGGATTTCCCTCTATTTATGCATCAAAACTTCCAACTGTATGTATGTTTGGATGGGTTCTTGATCCATAATGAGTTGCATGAGTGGACAATTGGCTAAAAATGATAATAGCTTAAAGATGTATTATAATCCTCACCACAGCGTTTTCATGTACGTACATTACTTATTGTGATCTATACAGTAGGGCAGACAATTCTTTTTCCTAGGAAATAGAGAGAGGGAGCAAGGGAGGGGAGGAGGGAGGGAAGAGGGAGACAGAAAGACAGACAGACAGAGAGACAGAGAGACAGACGGAAAGAGAATCGAGAATAGTGCTCAGGTTTCCTGAGTTTTTCCTTTTCCAAAGCTGCCTCTTCCACAGTGTTTTGAGAAAACTTGTAGTTAATTCTTGACCTAGTATAAAATAGGGAAGAGGATTAAAAGATGTTATTATTCAAAGTGACAATGGTTGATAAATAAAAGTGGAGAGATTGTAGGTTATACCTACTGTTGATCCGGAAATAAAAGACGGAGGGCAAAGCCAATATTCACGCTCTTTGGCTCCTGACTCACAAAGTTCTATTTGAAAAGTTAAGCGGAAAATGGATTTTTTTTTTGTTACTATCATACCGAGAACACACCATTCCTATTTTCTTGTGTGGACTGGATTGAATGTCTTTACAAGTCATTAAGAAACCATAGGATGTGGGTTCTAAACAGATGCTGTAGTTCACCACCCAGGTCCCCCCTTAGGACTCAAGCACCCATTCTTTAGCTACCCAGACCGGTTGGCTCCTGACAACCCATAGCTGAGTTCCTTGCAAGAACTTGCCCTTGGCTGGAAGGAACTGCCTCATCTTGGGTCAAAGACCCTTTCCAAGGGCAGCTTGTGTCCAGTGACTGGTCAGTGTGGGGATAGAAAGACGTGGCCTTCTTTCCTCAACTCAGGACCACTCTGAAGGGCCATCTCAGGTTCAGAACTGCCCCTCCCCAAATGCGATCAGCTAAGGCCTCCATTGCAACCACATCACGGTGCAACTGCTTCCTTTTCCTGGACTTGTTTTTTTACTTTCTTATAGGTTTTGTTCTAAGTATGCAATTCAACAGACACCCTGTATCCAAATTCCCATTTTGGAGTCTTTCCAGGAAACCTGACCTAAGACAGATTAATTCATTCTCCTTATGAAGGTACCAAACCATTTTGGAATTTTCCATCATGTGATTTTATCAATCAATCAATCAATCAATCGGTCAACAAGTATTTAATGATCACTTGGTGGTATAGGACCCAGAAAAAATAAACAATAGAATAAAACCAAAAATATCAATGATTTATAAGTTACTTGGTTTTCTGCTTCTTTTCAGAATTCTCTATAGTGATTCATAGCTAGGTTCCAGTATGATGTTGAGTGCCAAAAATATATTTCATTTCTTTTTCCATTTCCTGTCAGTTTCAACAATGTAGAATACAGAATAGATGCTACTCCGAATAACCAAGAAGGGATTTATTATAGGGAATCAAGTGGCTTACAGAATCATGTGAGGGCTGAAGAAATAGAGTTGAGATTGAATTACCAAAGGCAATTCCCGAAGGCACACCACAGAACTAAACCACCAAGAGAGCTGCTGCTACTTCTGCAGTCTGAAAGACGGTGGACCCAGAATCCCATCAATACTACTGAGATCTGGAAGCCGCCACCTTCAGGGGGCCTCCCCTCCTGCTGCTAACTCCACAGCCTCACAGTACTTGCTGCCTTCTGGGCTAGGAAATGGGAACCTTGTGCTTTGCCTCTGAGGACTCGTGGATCTTGCGACCATATTGTTGGGGCTTCTGCTATCGATGCCACAGAAAACCAAAAGTATCTTCCTTGTGCTCGCCAACAGAAATAGGGGTGGTAGCAGATCTACTTCCAGTTCTGCTTGGGCATCTGATTGGCCAAACTCAAACTACACTGGACTCTTTTCTCAAGGGATTTTGGGAAGCATAGTATTTAGTTTCCAAATGTCGGAGGCACAGAAAGGCATGCCAGGATAATGTTTTTCAAACTTTTGGACATACTCGACTGTAAAATTTATTTGACTCACATGTCCATACAGTCACAATTCATGTCTACCTGGAATAAAAGATTTACAAGGCAATGTGATGCCCCCTGATGGCTTCTCTTCTAGTCTCTGGTATGCAATTCTCTGCTTCTCTAGGCTACTCTACTCCATTAAGAAATGGTGGTCTTGACCCACTAAGTTGATTTTATGACTGACTAATGGATGGCAATTGGCAATTTGAAAAAATACTGCTCTTCAAGAAGGAAGAAATGGATGTTGAGTGCCAATCCACAATATCCACTATACTATACTGTTCCCTCCCCTACCCCTGAATTAACAAAAAAGGGTTTAAGGCTGTGTGCAGAAGGGGCTTAGTAATACACTATCATGTATACAGTGCGCTGAGGATCAGGAGAGTGGGTTTTAGTCTTCACAGCAGCAGTTTCTCCTTTTGTACCTGTGAGCGTGCTAATGATCCGACTGACACTTACCTGGGAAAATTGAGATAAAGGGTGGTTGGTACTCGTAGTTTTTAGCAGAGGCTGGATTAAGCTCCCAGGCAGTCTTGATGGGAAATGCACTTGTGGATCAACTGTTATACTCCTAAAAAAGGTGTTAGTTGGCTTTACTTAGGTTCCTGGTTATGCACGAAAGTGTAAAACCTAATGATTCATTCTAAGAGCATGACAGTCTGTATAGAATGTGAACTGTATGATTAGTTTACCTGCCCCACGTCTGGAAGGCGATTGTTAATTTCACCCTTAAGGTTTGTAAAAATAATCCCTTAATGTAGAGCTTTTAATAAAAGCTCGTTTTTGCCAATGATCGAGGCTTTTCATAAGGACTTTTTGCCCCTAATGTGGTGTACGTTTGAAGGTAATTGGTTTTAAAAAAGAAAAGCCCATCGAGAGGGCAGGACAAATAAACATTTAACAGATGCCTATTCTGTGCCAAATGGTGTACCAAGCCTTTTCATCTATAATAACTTACATAATCCTCACAACAATTCTTAAAGGAGGAATTATGATTCTCATTTTTATGGATAAAGGGGGACAATGTTGGGTGATTAAAATGGGCTCACCCAAGGGCTTTAAACTAACAAGTGGAAGTATGTGGACTTTGCTTTCAGTTCTGGCAGACTCACAGCTCTTTCCTGCTTCTCCTACTGTACCAGAAAGTCTCCATTGCTTTCATTATGTGTTCAAGGTGAATATAAGTGAAAAAAGACATTCTGATGGGTACTTAATTAAGATGCTCTTTCAATCGAAAAGTTTCCTAAGCCACACCTTGCTCTTTATAGGACCTCGTTACCTACAAGTGACAGAGGATTGTGAAGATTTTTTTGTGGGCGTCATTTTAGTTTCATATTTTTCATGATTTCCTTTTGCTTGTCGGAGTGCTTAAAGAATGGGAAGAACTTGTAAGTAACAGAAACTACTCCCTGGGCACCTCCATTTTGTAAACGTAACATAACAGCCCGTCATGTGTACGGGGCCTGGGTTGTGTATGGTCGTAGCAATGTGAGGAAGGCTGAGCTTCTAAAACACATGCTGAGCTTCTAAAACACATGCAAAACCTCTACAAAGCGTTTGTGCCTCTTTAAACATTCGACTCTTAACTCAGCATTTGTTTTTGAATTTATCCTCTTTTAGCAAAAATACATAAAATTAAGTAAAATATTAAGATAAAAAGAGCACACTTCAATGTGATTCTTCACCCATGCAACTTGATTTTATTACCCTCAGTATGGAGGTTGAGCTGACATATAAACCAACAGGAAATATAATATATGACTTTGGGGGGTCATGGTTCATGTACTTTTGAAAATCACGTTGTGTCCCCCGCATGATTTTGGCCAAGTCAAGTAGCTGATTTAAAACCTTTCTTTGGTTATTTCTTACAAGTAAGCTAATATCTAGTCAACGCGGTTCTGCTGATAGTCCTTGGGTCCTTCAGGGTGACAAAGTACTAGGATGCTTCTCTGATATGTGATCAGTTGCAAGGGAAGGGCAGCTTCCAGAGAAGTGCCCCCAAAACACTCTTCATAATAATTGTTACCCTTTATTTATGTACCAGAGATGGCAGCTGAGCTCCTTGTAAGCTTTATCGAATTTAATCTTTTCCTAAACTCTCTGAGGCAGACACTATTATTAGCCTCATTTGAGAGCTGAACGGTCTAAGGGAGGTGAGGTGACTGGTGTCGGATCACACTGCTGGGTGGTCTCACCAGCATCATTCCTTGCATGCTCTTATGCCTCTTCCACGGAGGAACTCATTGCCAGGCCCTACAGGTGGTTTCCTGGTCAGGCTGTGCCCTGTCCTCAATGAGCATGGGAACTATCTCTGCACATGCATAGTAGCCGATGACCCACTGCAACTTAATGTAAAGGCTGATCTTTGAAGATGTGCCACTGTCACTGCAGTGGGGACCTCTCTACCATTTGTTTAGAAGGCTGATAACATGGGGATTAAGAATGTAGACTTTGGAGCTGTACTCACTGGACTGTCATCTGAACCCCAGCTCTTACTGTTTGCTTCCATCTCTGGGCATGGGAATTTGTAATGGTACCTGTCTTGTAGAGTTGGTATGTTTAGTTGAATGCCTGGTACCTCATAACTGTCTATATGTATATTAGTTATTATTAATATTGGGCCCTTAACATGCCCAATCATCGTGTTTTCACGTTTAATGCCCTTGTTCCTAGATTAAATTACTGCAGTCAAATACTGTCCTCCCCCTCCCCCATCCCAGTGAATGGTCCCCAGTGAATGACACATTTTGATATTGATACTCTTGTACAATCCTTCTCCACTCCCCAACAACTCTGGGCTTGGCCATGTGACTTGCTTTGAACAATGGGACATCAGCAAGTGTGATGTAAACAGAGGTTTGATAAGTACTTGCACATTGGGGCTTGCCCTCTTGGAACCCAGATGCCATGCGGAAAGACTAGACCCAGCTAGTCTCGGAAAGAGATCCGTAAGAGCACACGGAGAAAAAGGCTCTGCCATCCCAGCGTTCCGGTTGAGCTCGACCCTGAGCCACATTTCCGGCTGAGTGTAACCACTGGGGGAATCAAATAATGAACAGAAGAACTGCCCAGATAACCCATAGAATCCTAAGACATAACAAATGAGTGTTGTTTTAAGTTTTTTTTTTTGGTGGTTTGTTATGCAGTGGTAGGTGATTGAAACACCTTCTGCAATGTTTGCGTCACACTGTGAAACTTAACCTTCTACCAAACCAGGTTTGTAAACAAATCTGATAATTTTATATGAAGGAGAGAATATAATAAAAATTCTTTGGGAGCTACAAGAATGTAGTTATAAAAATTATCAGAGAATAGTAATCTAATAAAGGCTGAGAAATGGGGAACATCTGTACTAAAAATACAGCACTAATATAATCCCAATAGCAAATGGACAGCTACGAGGAAAGAACACTCAGAGTTCAAAGAAGCACATCTGCATGATGAGCCCATGTCTCGTTACCAAGAGGTCCCTCAGAAGGTACCTAGGGGGTTGCCAGGACTCCCGCCTGATGGGAAAGCCATCACCATGGCCTTTGGCTGTGGAAATAATAATAATAAAAAAAATCCCCACAGGCACTCTGACCGCCTTGCCACAATAATTGCAACTCACATTCCTATTTGCCAGCAAAACCAGTGTTTACAACAGAAAAATAAGACGATTTATATTTTCAGACACAAATGTTTTATTTGGAAAATATCAGTTCCAGTTGCACCCTAATGGTGTTTTTCCAAAACATGTGGTTAGTAAGAGGAGTAGACTAAGGACTTGGGTTATTTTAAAAGAGCTTTAGAAGTTGACTAATGGTACTTCAAGGGATACGAGCCTGTTTGCACTGTGGCTGCTGAATGGATGGGACTTACTCTTGCTACCTGGTCTGACTTGAATACATGCACCAAACACTACTGCATCTCAATGACTCTGCTTCTCTTTCTTGAACTGCTTTTTATTCAGTGCATTAGATGAACTTAACTGAGTGGTTTGGACATTAGAGAGGATTTGAATTCTCAGGTGGAAAAATACATTTCATCCATCACCAGGATGGAATAAATAGAACAAAATCAATTTTGAATGAACAGTTTTTAAAAAATAGATTATTTTTCAGAGCAGTTTTAGGTTTACAGAAAAACTGATGGAAATATGGGGATTTCCCATGTACTTTCTCCTCTCCCTACACTCACGGCTTCCCCTAACTATCAAAGTCTTGCACCAGAGTGGTGCATTTGTTAAAATTGATGAACCTGCATTAACACACCATAATCACTCAAGGTCCATAGTTTACATTAGGGGTCACTCTTGGTGTTGAATATTCTATGGTTTCACCAACTATGTAATGACATATGTCCATCATTATATATCATACAGAGTAGTTTCACTGCCCTTAAAAATCCCCTGTGCTTTGCCCATACCTCCCTCTTCTTAACCTCTGAAAACCATTGATCTTTTTCTTTTTTTATTGTCTCCATGGTTTTTCCTTTTCCAAAAAAGTCATACTATTGGAATCATATAGTATATAGTTTTTCCAGATAAGCTTCTTTAATATCCACTTACGTTTCTTTCGTGTCTTTTGATGGCTTGATAACTCATTTCTTTTTAGCTCTGAATAACATTCCATTGTCTGGATGGACCACAGTTTATTTATCCATTTACCTACTTGTAAGACATCTTGTTTGCCTTCAAGTTTTGGTAGTTATGAATAACAGTGCTATAAACTTCTGTGTGCGAGGTTTTGTCTGTACATGTTTTTAACTCCTTTGGGTAAATACTAAGGAGCATGCTTGCTAGATCATATGGTAAGAGTATATTTAGTTTTGTAAGAAACTGCCAAACTGTCTTCCAAAGGGGCTGTACCATTTTACATTTTTACTAGCAGTATACAAGAGTTCCTGTTGCTCCAAATCCTTGTCAGCATTTGGTGGTGTCAGTGTTCCAGATTTTGACCTAATAGGTGTGTAGTGGCATCTTGTTGTTTTAATTTACAATTCTCCAATGACATATGATGTGAGGCATCTTTTCATATGTTTTTTGACATCTGTATATTTTCTCTGGTGAGGTTTCTCTTCAGATCTTTTGCCCATTTTTTAATTGGGTTGTTTGTTTTCTTATTGTTGACTTATGAGTTTTTTGTATTTTGGGTAACAATATTTTATTAGATAGATATATCTTCTGCAAATATTTTTCTCCCAGAACAGCTTTTTTTTTTTTAAGGTAAGAATCTTTGTAGTTTTAAATTAATCTTAGAATTGTGTAAACAAAATATAAAAAAATTTAAGAACAAATAGAAATATATTAGTTATCATGATCCAATTTTTGGCAAAGCATTGGCAAGTTGTTGGTTCTATAACAAATGTGACATTTTTATGTGAAGGAGAGAATATAATAAAAATTCTTTGAGAGCTGCAAAAATGTAGTATAAAAATTATCAGAGAATAGTAATCTAATAAAGGCTGAGAAATAGGGAAACTGTAGACAAGGGGGAACTTGCCAGTGTATTTCTATTGTTCTCACTGTATTGTGGTTAATTGTGGGTCTGTCTCCTCTACTAGACTGTGAGTTCCTGAGACAAAATATCTTCCTGATATTTGAAGATTTGTTGCATTTGAGATGAGACATAGCAGACTTTTAGTAAATATTTTTTGAATGAATAAATCTATAAATGAATATATCCTAATTTAAATGTATTCCAACGTTTCTCTACTGGATTGGTCAGAAATGATCTTAAATGTTATTTAGTGACCAGCTTGGAGTATTAATGTATTTGGGGACCTTATTACATAGTGGTTAAGAGCTTGGGCTTTGAATCAGAGATACAGCTCTGAGTTCTGATTCACGACATTCAAGCTGTGTGATTTTGGGCAAAGTTTCTTTCTTATCCTTAGCAGGAAAATGAGACCTTAAGTCATGCCTCTTTCATAGGGGTTTTTGTGAGAATTAAATAAAAATAGAAGTGGGAAATACCTGGCAGACGGTAGGAGCTTAATGGATGTTTGTCACTATTATGTTAAGTAAACTAACATGATGCACAAATAATAATAAAATTGTGTTTGTGCAGACAGCAAACCCCTGGAATGCAGAGGCAAAATTCAAATCAGACTATGGTGCTAGGAGGCAGGAGCGAGCCTTGACTTGGCACAGGATGCTCTGGGCTAGTGTAGGTTTTTGCTGGTATTCATCCTCTCTATTGTGGTTGGTCTTAGGCCGGGACACGTGCACTTACAGCACAGGCATAGTCTAACTATAAGGCAGGGCAGGAGTGGGTAAAGGGACATGATCACTCCCAGATAGCCAGCTTGCAATGACTCACTGGTCCTTATTATCCTATGCACGTGCCCCTGCAGAACTCTGAGACCCTATGTCCTGGGATTCAGATTAATTCATGACAACTAGTGATCTCTTAATTTGCTATCAATAGGCATAAAACTCCAAAGCAAATATTGTTGCTGGCATGATTACTAAATCCTCTCCACCGTTTACTCCATGGGCTAATATGGAAGACAGCTCAGGGTGACAAGAATTAACTGTTAGAATTGATGTTTATACAGATGAAGCCAAAACATGTGCTCTTGTTGCTATTAAGAACTGAAGTGCAGCTCGTGTAGTATTAAAAGGCTTCACCAGGGAGATATTGGGAGCAGATGAACAACTATGGGCAGATAAATAATCTCATCTTCGGTAAATGAGTCCCATTAAAGTGAGACTGTTTAAGTGGAAAAAGAACCGGCATATGGCCTGGGTAGGGTTTTTTGGTTCCAGGCTTGGTCTTTACAAAATGCATTATCTACTTATGAGTCTCAAGGACAGAAGCATCTACCACATTCAAAGAATGACAGCTTGGTTCTCAGGTCAGCTTCTTATGACCTGCCAGCACCCTTTGTAAAACACGCTCCGAAAACAGAGAAGTTTCTTTTGGCTGATGCTTAGTCTGGGTCCCACTGACTGCAAATTACAAACAATAATATAATGTATATTTTGATATATCTAGATAATTATTGAATATATGTGTGTATTTCTACCAGTCTGTCTCTGTCCTCTATCATCTATCTATCTATCTATCTATCTATCATCCATCTATCATCTATAATGTCTATCTATCTATCACCTGTCTATCTACCTATCATCTATAATCTAATCTGTAACTCTATCATTCATTTATCTGTCATCTATCTAATCTATTATCTATCTATCTATCTATCTATCTATCTATCTATCTATCTATCTATCTATCACCTATCATTTATCTATCATCCATCTATCTATCATCATCTATCAATCATCATCTATCATCCTAAATGAATCCTCTCTTATTTATTAGAAAGTTTACCAGAGGTAGGTGTTCTATGGATTCTTTTCTGATAACCACATGGTTTTTCTGCTGAATTAGTAGAAACAGAGCCCCCAGATAATGTGATTTCTTTTTTTTTGCAAACTTGACCTTCGAAGGAGTTTCTAGATTCTACATATGTGATACATGCCATATGTGCAGAGTTTACGGAGCCTCTGCCCAGCAGCCCATAGGGAGGAAGAAGAGAGTTGCTATCACTTGAATTTAAAAAAACATTTATATACATATTTTTTTCCCAGAAAACGATATATGGATAGATTTTCATTGTATGTATTTCAAGTATTTCTCTAGGATGATTGTAGAAATGCAGAATTGCTGGGTTAAATTGTGCACTCACTTCATATGTTGCTTTCTTACGTGGCTGAACCAATTTACTTTCAAAAGAATATGAGAAAATCCATTTCTCCACCATCACCGGCAATTGATGTTATCAAATTTAGAAATTTTGCTAATCTGACTGAGTGAAAAATGGTGTATGGCTGTTTTTTTTTTCCATTTCCCTAATGCAAGAATAGTCAGGGGTAGCAATTTTTGCATGTTGTGTTAGTTCAGGTCCTCTGAGAAGCAGAAACCAAGACTAGACTAGATGTGCAAGAGGTTTATTAAAAGAACTGCTTGTGAGGAGAAGCGGGGAGAGAACGAACGATGCACTGGGAGCTCTCAGACTGCCATGCAGGTCTAGCCCCATGAAAGGAGAAGGGGGACGAAGGCAGAGTAGCCATACTCTCAGACTACAGTGCGGTTCTGGGAAGACCTTGACCCAAAGTCCCCTGTCACAGGGGTCTTGTGCTATTGCCCCTGGCAGGGATCTTGTGCTTAGTAGCCCTGCCCTTCTCAGTCACTGGCTTGAAGCAGCCCATGTGAACTGTGGCCTGAATATGAACACGGCGGTGGATTCACCCACAGCAGCCGAGACGACTGTCAGGTATGCTCCCATAGCAGAAGGTCTGAGTGCTGCATTTTCATGACCACCACCTATGCTTATTGACCTTTTGGATTTCCCCCTCTGGGTAAAGTTTTTCTGTAAAGGGTCACATGGTAAGTATTTTAGGCCTCTCACAGCTATTCGGTTCTGCCTTCATAGCAGTAAAGCAGCCATAACCTATATACAAATGACTGGGCGTGGCTGTGTTCCAATAAAACTTTATTTATGAAAGCAGATGACAGGCCAGCATATGCTGTAGTTTCCTGACCCCTGGTCTAGGAAATGCCCGTTTATATTTATGGTATCTGTTACTTGAGAGTTTTGCAGAATTTTCCTATAAAAATATTTGGACCCAGTGCTTTTCTTAAGAGATAGACTATGACTAATTTTCTAATGTATTCTGTGGTTACTGGTATATTTAAGTTTATTTACTCTTATACTAATATTGATAATTCATATTTTTGAGAACTTCATCCATATTATATAATATGGCTTTTCTTTCTACCAATTTTTACCTAGTCTGTCTTTACATTTCAAAGTCTCTATATTTATCATCTATTTTATTCCACCTTTTAAAAATTGATGCTTTATTTTGGATGGCCTGCATAACAATATTTAAAGCCTCTATTACAAATAAATATAAATAAATGTATAGAATTCAAGGTGATATCAATTCATTTTTCTAAATCTTGATGTTCTGTGGATGAAGAAAAGCAATAGCCAGTTATGAGGACATTATGTTAACCTAAAGTAGTTAGCCAAATTTGCTAATATTTTCCATTAAAAAAACTATTCATAAATGAAATCATTTATTGAGTCAAGGCATCCTCCTGCCATCTGGACTCATGTTTGTTGTTGGATTATTGGAGTTACTTACAGTGGCTGAGGACATGGGTTCTGGAGCTTGCATCCAACTTGTGGCTCTACTTCCTAGCATTCCAGAGCAAATCAACTAACTACTCTGCCTCAGTTTCTTTGTGAAATGGAGTTAATAATAGTATTTACCTTGCAATACTGTGACGATTCAATGAGTTATTGTATGGAAGGAACTTAGAATTGTGTCTGGTGTAGGTAGGTACTACCTGTTGTTTAGTGTAAGTCTTATTAGTGCCAAGTTCATGTGTCCTTGCTTTGTTCCACACCTCTGCTTATAAAGATTTTACTCTGTATGGTTTCATTCCCTTGAGTGTCTGTTAAATTAATTTTATGTAATCCTTGATGTATTTTTTCTAAGATTCTTTCGTGAAGTTCAGCAGTTGATGGATCATGACTATGTCAACACCAGAGATCACTGTGACGTCTGTTGCTTCACCTCTGAACTTCAGCGGAGGCACCCCAAAATGAGGGGATGGTCAGTGGTTCCCACCAGCCCACTGGCCGGGTTTGCCTCACCTCTGGGTACTGCACTTTCATAGCCTGCAAGATACTGTGTTGTAGGAGAACTTTCGTGCTGGCAGAGGTAGTTCCACTGAGCATCAGAGGCGGAGGTGAAGCAGATGAAGAGGCTACTCGGATGCTAATTTTGCGGGGCTGGGGGAAGGGAACTTGGCCTGAGCGCAATACTTTGGGGAAAGTGTTAACAGTGAGAGCACAGGAAAAAAGCAAGTCATGTAGAGAGCACCTCCTAATATTATTGGGTCGATTTGACTGTTCTTTTCAAAGAAAAGCTTTAAGGATTATTGGCCAACAATTTTAAAATTAAACATTTATTTTTATTTTCAAATTTATTGATTTCTGCATTTTGATTTATTCATTTTTACACTTTTTTCCCAGGGGAGTTTATTTTGTCGTTCTTTAATTTCTTGAGCTGTTTATTTCTGAACTCTCAATTCCATTTATATTTAGCCTTTTTGGTTTTCTAATGGATACATTTATGGCTCTGAATTTTCCTCTGATTGCTGTGTTAATGCTATTTCATTGTCCCCGTACCCCGGTTCAGGTTATTAGTATCCTTTTCAACATATTCCAATACTCACAACACTATCTACATAGCTAGTATTTTTAAAAAACAGCTTTATTGAGATATAATTCATGGAATGTACAAGTCATCCATTTAATGTGTACAATTAAATTTTCTTTTAGTATATTCACAACATGCATAAACATCATCACACTCTACTTTTAGAATATTTTTGTCTCCCCTAACAGAAACCCCAGTCCCTCTCTCCTTCCCATGTCCCCCTCTCCTGAGCCACCACTAATCTACTCTTGGTCTTTATAGATTTGCCTTTTCCTGACATTTCATATTAATGTAATTGGCTTCTTTTAATTAGAATAATATTTTTAAAGTTATCCGTGTTGTAGCGTATATTAGTACTTCATTCCTTTTTATGGCTAAATAATATTCTGTTGTATAGCTATAACACATGTTTAATCCATTTATCAGTTGGTGAACATATGGATTTTTAAAAACTCTTTGGTTCTTATAAGTCATGCTGCTATAAACATTTGTATACATGTTTTCGTGTGGACGTATGTTTTCATTTCTCTGGTTTATGTATCTACGAGTGAAATTGCTGGATCAATGATAACTCTAACTTTCTGAGGAAGTGCAAACTGTTTTCCAAAGCAGCTGCACTATTTTAGGTCCCCACCAATAATACATGAGGGTTCCAATTTCTCCACATCCTCTGCAACACCTGTTGCTGTCTGTCTTTTTGGTTAGTATAGTCACCTTAGTGGGTGTGAAGTAATATCTCATTGTAGTTTTGATTTGCTTGTCTCTAATGACTTATGATATTGAACATATTTTCAGGTGCTGATTGGCCATTCATATATCTTCTTTGGAAATCTATTTAATCAGCTCTTTTGGCCATTTAGAAAATAGGATTGTGTTTTTGTTATTGAGTTGTAAGAACTCTTTATATATTTAGCTACAAGTCTCTTATCAGGTCTGTTTATAGATATTTTCTATATTTTTTTGCTGTCTTTTATATTTTCTTGATAGTATTCTTTGAAACAAAAAGTTTTACTTTTGACGAAGTCCAAATTATCATTATTCTTTATTTTGTTGTTTGCTTTTGATATCATATGTAAGAAACTATTGCCTAATCCAAGGTCATGAAGATTTATACTTCTGTTTTCTTCTAAGAGTTTTATAATTTTAGCTTTTACATTTAAGTATTTGATCTGTTTTGAGTTAATTTTTTTTGTATGCTTTATGAGGTAGGTGTCCAACCTCATTCCTTTGCATGTCACTAACTAGTCATCCCCCACTGAAAAGATTCTGCTTTCCCGCATTGTCGAAAAGAGTCTTCTTTTCCCCATTGAATTGTTTTGTTACCCTTGTCAAAATCATTGACCATAAATACACGTGTTTATTTCTGGACTCTCAATTCTATCCCATTGATGTATGTCTGTCCCTGTGCTAGTCATCATTGCTTTTTGATCTCATTCCTGTGTCTTGGATTAACCTTTTCTGTAAAACATTTCGAAAAATGCTTTAACTTATAGTTTGTGGCTAACAAATTTTCTATGACCTTGCAAGTATGATAATGTGTTTATTTGCTCTCACACTTTGGTTGGGTTTAGAAATATTTGTATTCTGACCTTTGAGATGTCTATTTCATTGCTTGTATTTAGAATTACTGATGAAAAGTCTAATGTCAATATGATTCTGTATTTTTTAGGTGATGATCTGATTTATTTTCTTTCTCTCTCTGCAAGACTGCAAGATTTTCTCTTTATATTTAGTGTACTGAAATTTTGCAGCAATGCATGGTGTGATTCAGTTGTTATTCACTTTTGTCTTTCAATCTCGGATTTTTTGTTTGTTCTGGAATATTTCCCTATTATTGCATTGAATATTTCCTTTCTTCTGTTTTCTTTATTCTCTCCTTCAGGCATGGCATTTAGGAAATAATCTAAATAGGCAATAAAAATTAATCAAGTACCATGCTAAAAATAGAAGAGGTGCCCTTGATAGGCCAAGAGCTATGAGAAAGCTCATACATACCAAACAGATGTTCCAGATGAACTTGTAGGAAGAAAACACTGCCAAAACATGCATAGGGGAAGAATGTTAGCAAGGTAGCAGCAGCTAATAGAGGTACCTCTAGCCAGAGGTGGGACCGAGAGAACAAAGGAGAGGATGCCTGGCTGACGGACAAGTCCAGGAAGAAAGAGAGAGGCGGCAGCTAAGCAACAAATAACAAAACTATCAACCTCTAGCAGCAGAAACTGGGAGTGTAGGGGCTAGGCTTGGACAGGCATGAAGTCTTTGGCAGATGGGCATATCTTAAGAATAATGGGGAGCATCACACTTCCAAACTAGTAATTACTTCATCCTGTGGCAACACATTCCACTCTCTCCACATCTCCAGGGGAAGGTTTTGATAAAAAAAAATGCAGTGTTCACAGACAAGCTAATGATCAAGTTCAAATCAAAAGATAAGCATGAAACTAAGACTAAACTTTTAGCGGGGAAATTACCAACAAGGAAGAGGGCTTCTAACTCAACAAACGGAGAAAACAGAATTAATAGAACAAATAGAACCTGACTTTAGAATAGGTACTATTAAATATCTATAAATCCCTCAGGGAGATGTAAGTGCCACTACATTCATAAGACAGTAACAAATATAGAGACCTTAGAAAATACAAATGTGATGTTGGGAAACAAAAGACTTCAATAGATGAGATGAATAACAGAACCCAAGATCAAGTGGGGAGTAGGTTAGTGAGCTAGCAGATCAGGTCAATTTTTTTTTTCCCCTCAAATTATAGCTCAAGGGAAATTAAGAAAAAAAAAAACAACAGGAGCTGGATGTTACTTTTTTTTCTTCTGGCTTTTAGGGATATGGAGTGGAGAAGAGGTGGGTTTTGTCCACCCTTGTGTTTGCTCTCTATCTCATTTAAAAACCTGTCCTAGGGGAGATTTTCCTTGAGATCGAAAGAAAATCATCACGGACTTATCCATTCATGTGAATAATGGGAACAAGGTTTCTTCTATTTCATTCTGACTTCATAAGTTCCAAAAATAGCATATCAGTTTAATGAAAAATGTTGACTTCCTTCTATATGTCAGGCACTGTGATAGGTTTTGAAGCTACAAGGAAGGATAAGACAGTCCTGGTCTTTTAGGAACTCTGGGTGGAATCCAACAATTTGAGAAAACAGTAAGAAATTTCTATCACTCAATATCCTGTTACTAAATAACCAATATTTGCACAGAAATTTACAATTTAAAAAGTGCTTTTTTAAAAAAACAAAGGGCATTTTGGTTAATTCTCATTACAATTTAAGATATAGGTATTATTTTTGTTGTTTTAAAAAATCATTATACCATTTACCGTGAGAAAACAGTTGGAGTGTTTTTTTTTGCCAAAATGCCAATGTGTAAATTGTTATAGCTGATGTATAGATTATTATTAAATAACACAAGAAAGGTGATAGAAATGACATGACGTAGAGACACAAATTCCAGGTTCCAAATCCTGAAATCTTCCCACCATCATGCTGTTTGGGTCTGTGTTAGCTCAGGAAGTTTCTTAACCCCTCTGGTCTTTGAATTTAAATATGGAGGAGGGGAGAGATGGACAGAGCAATAGTTTCTAATGTTTGTTCAAATCTACCATATAAGCCTACCTTGAATTGTCCTCCATTTATAGAGTAAACATTTTGATAATTCACTACAGGCACTTAATTGTATCCTTTAAATTGGGATGAGGCCCAGCTATTATTCTGTGGTAGAGTGTATGTGTCTGTTTCATTGCTATATTTTATTGCAATGATATGTGTGCTAGTGTTATTTGCTTTTCCTACCCCGAATGGGATATTACTGAAATCACAAAGTATAAAATGTGGAGAGATAATTTTTTTATGAGACCATCTTTTCTCTAACAGAGGGGCCCTAAGAAGTCAGATTGGGTCTTGGCCCGATACTGTCACACTATCAAATGCCTGTGTTAGTTTGATAGCTGATGCTGCTCAGAACGATGTGTCATATAACAGGCAGTCCCTGCTGAGTTACATTGCAGCTTATGGCCATTGGGTAAGATCATCTGAAATAGTTTACATGTAACTGTCTTAATTTTATGAGTAGATTAGGGGACAATTTTAGTATCTATTACTTTCATGCCCATGTCAAACTTTTTTTTTTTTTTTTGCACACATAGCCAAAGAGATTGTTCAAGTTTTAATATCAGTGACAGTCATATCTTGACTTTTGGTATGGGAGAAAGATATTTCTGAACTAGACAGCTGTAGGTGTCATAAATAAATGTTCTAAAACAGACCCAGGCACAGGAAATCATGGAGGCTGGGTCAGAACTTTGGTTCTGGACCTGGCTTGCCCCTAAGTCAGCACGGTGCCTCAGTTTCTCCTTATTACAGCATGGAAAAGAATACTTGCTTTATCTATTTCATATATGTCTGCGGCGAGGATAGACTCGGTTAATGTATATAAAGTAATATAAAAAGGTAAAACAATTTAAGTTCTTTTGTCTTTAAGGGAGAGGAAAGGGCACATTTCCTCCCTTTTCAATCTGCTTTTTCCTGTTCTTCTCCTCCATTTTCTTTTCTTTTTTGAGTTGTCTGATGCATAGCCAAAGGTTTAATGAATATCTGCTTTGTGCGTAGTTTCAGGAGACTTACAGAAACACAGTTCCAGGAGCAT
>NW_006438644.1:870810-892067 GCF_000325575.1 Pteropus alecto | reverse complement strand
AAAAATGTTTACTTCCTTCTATATGTCAGGCACTGTGATAGGTTGTGAAGCTACAAGGAAGGATAAGACAGTCCTGGTCTTTTAGGAACTCTGGGTGGAATCCAACAATTTGAGAAAACAGTAAGAAATTTCTATCACTCAATATCCTGTTACTAAATAACCAATATTTGCACAGAAATTTACAATTTAAAAAGTGCTTTTTTAAAAAAACAAAGGGCATTTTGGTTAATTCTCATTACAATTTAAGATATAGGTATTATTTTTGTTATTTTAAAAATCATTATACCATTTACCGTGAGAAAACAGTTGGAGTGTTTTTTTTTGCCAAAATGCCAATGTGTAAATTGTTATAGCTGATGTATAGATTATTATTAAATAACACAAGAAAGGTGATAGAAATGACATGACGTAGAGACACAAATTCCAGGTTCCAAATCCTGAAATCTTCCCACCATCATGCTGTTTGGGTCTGTGTTAGCTCAGGAAGTTTCTTAACCCCTCTGGTCTTTGAATTTAAATATGGAGGAGGGGAGAGATGGACAGAGCAATAGTTTCTAATGTTTGTTCAAATCTACCATATAAGCCTACCTTGAATTGTCCTCCATTTATAGAGTAAACATTTTGATAATTCACTACAGGCACTTAATTGTATCCTTTAAATTGGGATGAGGCCCAGCTATTATTCTGTGGTAGAGTGTATGTGTCTGTTTCATTGCTATATTTTATTGCAATGATATGTGTGCTAGTGTTATTTGCTTTTCCTACCCCGAATGGGATATTACTGAAATCACAAAGTATAAAATGTGGAGAGATAATTTTTTTATGAGACCATCTTTTCTCTAACAGAGGGGCCCTAAGAAGTCAGATTGGGTCTTGGCCCGATACTGTCACACTATCAAATGCCTGTGTTAGTTTGATAGCTGATGCTGCTCAGAACGATGTGTCATATAACAGGCAGTCCCTGCTGAGTTACATTGCAGCTTATGGCCATTAGGTAAGATCATCTGAAATAGTTTACATGTAACTGTCTTAATTTTATGAGTAGATTAGGGGACAATTTTAGTATCTATTACTTTCATGCCCATGTCAAACTTTTTTTTTTTTTGCACACATAGCCAAAGAG
Organism: Pteropus alecto; assembly: GCF_000325575.1. Taxonomy (NCBI): domain Eukaryota; kingdom Metazoa; phylum Chordata; class Mammalia; order Chiroptera; family Pteropodidae; genus Pteropus; species Pteropus alecto. Next base: position 890,944 of record NW_006438644.1, on the reverse strand, counting down.
ATTGTTCAAGTTTTAATATCAGTGACAGTCATATCTTGACTTTTAGTATGGGAGAAAGATATTTCTGAACTAGACAGCTGTAGGTGTCATAAATAAATGTTCTAAAAACAGACCAGGCACAGGAAATCATGGAGGCTGGGTCAGAACTTTGGTTCTGGACCTGGCTTGCCCCTAAGTCAGCACGGTGACTCAGTTTCTCCTTATTACAACAGGGAAAAGAATACTTGCTCTATCTATTTCATATATGTCTGTGGCCAGGATAGACTCGGTTAATGTATATAAAGTAATATAGAAAGGTAAAACAATTTAAGTTCTTTTGTCTTTAAGGGAGAGGAAAGGGCACATTTCCTCCCTTTTTATTTTGCTTTTTCCTGTTCTTCTTCTCCTCCATTTTCTTTTCTTTTTTGAGTTGCCTGATGCATGGCCAAAGGTTTAATGAATATCTGCTTTGTGCGTAGTTTCAGGAGACTTACAGAAACACAGTTCCAGGAGCATCACAGAAAAGTTTCTGTAATAAGACCCCAAATAATCCACAGACAATAATATTACCTTTTGTTTTTTTAAGGAGGAAATGAGGTGGAAGAAGTCAGGTAACACCAGTCTCCAGCTGAGTCGATCTGATTCCGAAGTCTGTAGTCTCACCTGTGATCAATTCATTAATTTTCTTTGCTTAAATAAGGTGCCAGGGAATTGTGAGCAGAAGTTTTTGAGTTTTATTTTAAATTTATTTTTATTATGGTGACATTGGTTAACAAAATCCAGTAAGTTTCAGGTGTAGGTTTTGAGTTTTGATAGAGAATTTTTCTGAAATGAAATCAATGATTTTAAGACTGACTGAAAAAATTGATCTAGTAGACAAAACTGCTTGGTGAAAGTATGTCTGGAGACCCAAGAGACACAAATGATACGAATCTGCTGTTAAATTTTGGCAGAGTTGGTAAATTTTTAAATTTGAGCTTTGATTCAAAGAAATGAGACTCTGTGACCAATTGTCCCTAATTTGAAGGGAGTTCTCAGGAAGACAAGTTCACTTAACTCTTTATTTTACAAAGGAATATATGACACACCATTGACTCAATTATAGTTCTTAGTTTACTAGCTTCGGCTAATTCAAACAAAAAGAGAATGTATTGGATGGCTGCGAAGTAGATCACAGAGTATCAAGCCATCAGGAGACCAGGGCAGTAAGAGCAATTTGGGCACTTGGGAACAAATAGCTTCTGACCATCTTTCTGTAAGTGTATTGATCTGATCAAGATGAAAAAATCCCTGGAGATAGAGTCTAATTAGACCAGCGTGGGTCATGTCCCTATGCGTGGGCTCTGAGAAGAATTTTCTCACTGAAGTTATCTGTGATGGGCCCTGTGGGTGCATTTGCCTTGGAAATATGAAAACTCCTTGATTTAGAATTTCGTGAAGTCTGTCTGTGTATAGCGGGCATATTTACTCTTTTGTTCTCCACAAGGAAATCAGAAAGGAGGAATGTTGCAAGTAGGCTTCTCCTCTCCCACAGGAAAAGGTCTGTTACAATGTATACTTAAAAAAATTTATTTTTAAAAAAGGTTAGACTCACAAGAAGTTACAAAAACAATGCAGAGAGTTCCTGGTAACCTTACCTGGCTTCCTCCAATGACAACATCGCATATAACCATAGAACATTATTAAAATAAAGAAATTGACATTGGTAAAATACTATTAACTGAAATACAGACCTGGCTTTGCCAGTTGTTTACTTGCTTTCTACAATATCCATTTGTACGTTCACCTGTGTGTGTGCGCTGTGTGTGTGCGTGCCACAGGTGGTGGCTGCCATCAGATATAGGCAAGGGATGATAAAGCAAACAATGAGTTTTTAGAGTGCCACCTTTGCAACTGGGACACTCAGGGCCTTGAACCGTGGCTGGGAGTTCTGGGGTAGGTCTCCTCAGAGACAGTGAGCATCTCTCTGGGAGAGGAGGCACTGAAGAAATGAGAAGGCGCTGGGCTGTGCTGTCAGGACTGTGCCCACTCCTGATGCCCTTCTGTGGGGGCTGAGGATGGAGCACTGACCCTGGGGTGTTGGTGGAGCAGGAGGTGATTCACTGCGGTTTTCTGGTACCCAGGACTCTTCACCTTCACACACACACACACACACACGAAATGTGTGACATCAGGATGATCAAATACCTTGATAAAGTAACTATAACAAATATCAAAGAATACAAAATGTGAAACTTTATTCATCCTTATCCAGGCTTAAAATTCTAGATCACATTAAGGGAGCTGATGAAGATGTAGAAGGCCAAGAGATGTGAGATTATGCTCAATTCTTGACGTGTCAGGCGAAGATATATACATAAAATAAAAAAAGAATTAAAGAGAAACAAAAGCAGAATCAAATTGGAAGAGTAAAATAAGATGGTAGAAAGGTATACAAATATATTACCAATTATAGTAACTACAACTGGATTAAATTTGCCAGTTCAGAGGGACTATCAAATAAGATTATAAAAATCCAAACACATCCTTTTCATATGACACACCTAAAGCATAAAGACACACAAAAACAGAAAATACAAGGACGGAGTAAATTAACAAGTATTAACCAAAGGAAAGCTGGTATAGCTCTATTAATATCAGATAAAACTTAGACAAAAAATTATTAGTAATAAAGGCAAAACATAAAGTTAACAGTTCAACTCGGCAAGATGATATAGCAAATTCTTAACACGTATATATCTAATAAAGCTGTCTCAACATGCATGAAGCAAAAATTAAGAGAACTGTAGAGTCAGTCATAAACATTGGAAAGGAAGAAATAAATCCATCGTTTTCAAATGATATACTTATGTACATAGAAATCCTAAAGAATCTTCAGAAAAATTATGAAAAATAATAGGAGAGTTCAACAAGATGGCTGGTTAGAAAATAATAAACAAAAGTCAATGTCATTTTGATGCTCTAGCAAAAATAACTGGCATAAAGATACTTTATAATAACATTAGTGAAGATTAAGAACCTAGGAAAAGTATAAAATGTGAAAAGACTTCTTAGAGGAAAATGCATAAAACTTTCTAAGAGATATTAAAGAAGGTATAAATAAAGAGTTCTATCATATTCATCCATAAGAAGACATTATTTTGTGGATGTCAGTTTTCCTCAAACTGCTATATAGTTTCAATGAAAGTCCAATAGAAATCCCAACATTTTTCATGACATTTGATAAATTGATTATTAAATTTACTAGAAAAGTAAAGAGTTAAGAGTAATTAGAACACTTCTGAAGGAGAGAAGTAAAGAGAGTGTCTTGTCCTATTATATGTTAGGACTTATTCTGAACCTATCATAATTAAGGCAGTGTGGTCTTGACATAGAAATGAACAAATTGGCCAGTAGAATAGGTTTGAGAGTCTATATATTGAAATTCATTCTATACAGAAGAAGCATATTAGATTATTGGGGGTGAGGAGGGATTCTTCTACAAATGGAACTGGATAAAAATGGGTATTGACATGGACAAAGATAGAACTGAAATTTGGATTCCTACTTCATACCACATACAAAATTCAATTCCAGGTGTCTCAAGGGCTTAAACATCAAAAACCAAACTTCAAAACTTTTTGCAGGAAATTTGGTGAATACATATTGGACTTTGAGTAGGGAACGATATTTTTTTTTTTTAAAAAAAGGGCTGACTATAAAAGAAAAGATTCTCGTCATTATTATTTTTAAAGCCTTTGCTAGTTTGATGAGTATGAATTATATGTATTTTATTAATTTATATTTCTGCTATTGTGAAATCAAATATTTTTCATATCCTTTGGCAATTTTAATTTTTGTCGATTGATGGCTAATTTCCTACTGTGATATTTGTTTCTTAATGATTAGTAAGAACTTTACATTAAAAACTCTACTATGTATGTAGTAAATATTTTCCTTCATTTGTGGTTTTACATTTAGTTTTGCTTATGATATTTTTTTGCTGTATAGAATTTCATAGGTTTGAGAGGTCATACATGAGTTGAAGTTTGGTATATGAGAGAGGTGGCATGATAGATCAAACCTATCAGTATTTTCCTGTATGGACTCTGTTTAGAAAAGCTCCCCTATCCCTCAAGGTTATACTTCTATTACTATAATTGCTTTTTGTTAAAAATTAAGACCAACTTGTTTTTTGTTTATGCTTTATGGTAGAGCTACAGATTATTATCTCAAAATACTTCATTTTTTTTCAAATATATTATTTCAAAATAATTCGTTGAATTGCTCTTTTCCCCACTGGGCTGAAATGCCATCTTTATCATATGCTAAATTATTAAATGTATTTAGTTCTTGTATTGGTTTGCTAGGGCTGCTGTAACAAATACCACAGACCGGGTGGCTTCAACCACAGATTTATTTTCTCACAATTCTGGAGGCCAGAAGTCCAAGGTCAAGGTGTCAGCAGGGTTAGATTCTCCTGAGGATTTTCTGCTTGGCTTTTAGATGGCCTCTTTCTCCCTGAGTCTTCACATTGTCTTCTCTCTGTACGTGTCTGTGTCCAAATTCCCTCTTCTTATAAAAGGACACCATCATGTTGAATTAGGGCTCACACTAATGACCTAATATTAACTTAATTATCTATTTAAAGAGCTCATCTCCAAATGCAATCACATTCCGATGTATTGGGTACATATGACTATTGGGGGAACACAATTCAGTCTATAACAGTTCTATTTTAAACTTGTATTTCAGTTGCATTAATGAACTGTTTTTTATTGTATCGATCTTAGTTTTATAATAATGCTTAACAATAATTTGCAGGGTAACTCTCTTCTTTTCAAATAAATCCAGGCTATTCTCATGCGTTTATTCTTCGACAAGGCCTCAATTTAGAGACTATTTGGGAAATACGGTTACATTTATAATATTGTTTCCGAGTCTATAATATTTTGTATTTTTAAGATCCTATAGACATATGTATATGATTTGTTTTTTTGCTTTTATGAGTGGGATATTTTATATTATTCTGAACTGCAGATGAGATGATAGGAAAGCTTTTCTTTTCCTTGAATGTTTGAGATTTCGAACTGAAGTCAAATTGTTCTCTAGGAAGTTTGTAGCAATTTATATTTCCACAGTGTTCCAAGTGCCTATTTCCTACATTATCAACACCATAAATATTATTTTAAAACTGGTAGCATATAGTTTTAAAAATTTGTAATTCTTTGATTACCAGTGGGTTGCATTTTTTAAAAAATTATGTTTATTAGCCTTCAGTATTTTTTCTTTTATAAATCTTTCGCTAGTTTTCTAATTACATGTTCCATTTATTTATTTATTTTTATTTATTTATATTTTTTTAGGCGCGGCAACCCTTGGTTGACCTCACAGATTGCAAAGAACTTGTCAGTTTACAATCTTTTCTTTTTCTTTTTATTTTTTATACCCACAGCACCTGGTCTTTCTAGGTGGTCTCCTATCCAAGTACTAACCAGGCCCCACCTTGCTTAGCTTCCGAGATCAGACAGGATTGGGCTTGTTCAGGTTAGCATAGCCGTAGACATCTTCCATTTAAAAAATAGATTTTAAAAGCTCTTTGTGTATTAAGAATATTAATCTGTTGTCCATTATAATTAGTATTTTGCAGGATCTCTTTTCTAAATATAGTTTTCTAGCTCTAAGGCGCATGACGCAAAGTTGTTACTTGCCATATCACCTTTTTACAAGCTTGTGGCATATCTACCATGAACACCCGTAGCAGTTAGAATTTTCCTTAACCATGAATGGCATATTTGCCATCTTTTGGGAAAATTACTGGTGGTTTTTTGACACAGTCGTTCTGTGCTTTCTTTTATTAAAAAATTTTATCTGAAAGCAGAAATGACTCTTCCAGGTAGGCTATCGATGCCTAAACAAACTGTGTTAGCTTTGTCCAAAAAAAAAAAATGTTTGGTTAATAGATTTTATTTTGGTAAATTTTGAGATTTTGATTAGTCAGATAAATGAATGCATAGCTTTAAATATCTTCAGAATCTGATATTAATCCATTTGAGTAGAAATTATGTTCTCTAGCTCTCAAAGAAGATAAGTTGTATTTTTCCTACTCTATTAAATTTACCTCAGGTAATTAAATATTGTAATTGTTGGAGAAAGATGTAATCGGACCGAGGTCTCACATAACAGGGTAAAATCATATAAGGCAGAAAGCGCGCGTTTGTCTCTTAGAAGCTGACGCTAAGACGTTGATGTGGGATATACGTTGGCACAATGGTTGGTGTCTTCAAGAACTTGATATGTGGTTCAGAGATTTTCAGAGCTCCTAAATTACGATAATAATCTTTCACATTAGGAGACTTTTTAGATTATCAAGGAACTGTAGCCAAACAATTCTTCAACTATATTAGGCTATACCTTATCCATAGGGAGCACATTTTGTTTGTTTGTTTTATTTATTTATTTTTTGTCTGTTCAGGTAAGGTTATCACATATTTTCTTAAAAACTCAGATTTTAGATTTATGGTTATAAATAAGTTTAATGTTGTGTAGGTATTTAAAATTGTTTTGAAAATACATAGCAAAATATAGATGTATTTCAGAATTTAAGATCAACTGCACCAGGGGAAAAAAGGAGCATCACTCAAACTGAACAACAAGATACGAATTTTTCTCAAGATATGAATCTTTAAAATTAAATTTTACTCATTATATTACATTGAAATGATTTACAATCTGTTATGAAGTTAAATATTTTGGGTGGCAATTGTATTCCATAGAAGTTCACAATCTGCATAATCTTCTAAGAAAAGCTCGTCCTTTTGGGGGAAAATTATTTTTAATTTTGACTGTTAGATAATATACTGCGCTAACACAGTTTACTGGAGTGGATCTGCCATGTGCATTTTAGTTTTCATTCTTTATGAGATGTGCTGGGTGAAATTTTCTACACCACTGATCACCTTTTTTGCTAGTTTTTCAATCCCTGGATTTAAACATTATGTATTTTTTCTCCCCAAGTTTATCTCAGATCTGAAAAAGGCCCTACAAGAAATAAGCAGGAGTTTAAAGTAGATAGAATATGTGTTCAGACAGAGACTAATATATATTTGGATTTAAAAAAATGGCTCACTGAAATTAAAGTTGGACTACATAAAATTTCTGTGTTTGCATGTAAAAAATGGTTGAATATCGATATTTTCATATCATTCAGTCTCAAATCTTACTTTTGTGAGGTTACTGGCAAAAAAATTTATAATGACTAGAAAATTATTTATTCTTTTTCCTCATCTTACATTTTATGTTTTAAAATCTTTTTTCAATATTAGAGTAATATGGGCATATTCCAAGAAAAAATTGGAAAATTTTTCTTTATAAATTTTTTTTTGCGGATTTATTTTTATGCCATGTTCAGTCTCCCCAATTAGAATTTAATCATTCAAGCATTATTGTATGCTTCTTAGTAATTCTTCGTATCACTTAACCACAAATGCAGCCCACACTGCAGTGTCTTCAGTGCCGGAGCCACTCAGTAAATATTTGTTGATGGTCTTGATTACGATGTGATGAAATCTGCTAAAGATAACTTAAACTTTTGTCAATAAAATTGAGTTTCTGGTTAGTTTGATTGTTTTAGTTTCTCTAAATACTTTCTTTCACGTAGATGAAATGGCCCACAAAAGTACTTACTGCTTCTGAAATCTTTTTCCCTTCTGCATTTCTGAACTCTGAATTTAGGAAGTATTTTATAATCCTCACACACAATCAGCGCTCTTGTTGGCCACTTTTATTAAAATAGCATTTATTAATACTGGTTATTTAATAAAAATAGTTGATTCTCGGTATGCACAAAGCACTATTCTACGGATTGTTGTTCTTTGCAATGAGTAACATTGCTTTCTTTGCCCTCCATGAAAAAGTCAGATGCTAATGTTAAGTATATATTTATAAATAATATGAGCTTTTAACATTGTTATTTAAAAATAATAGTAGATATATTAGGCACCTACCTACCATGTGGTGGCACACTGTTCTACGTGCATTAAAGTTATTATCTCATTTAGTCCTCACACAAGGAATATTATTCTTACTTTGTAGATAGGAAATCCCAGGCCGAGAGAATTTGTTTAATTAAGATTACAGAGCTAGTAAGGCAGCCAAGTCTGGCTCTAAATTCAGGTTAAATACTATAGTACATCTGAGCATAGATAAGCTAGAAAAGCTTTTCATGAAGAGAGCCAGCTTAGGACTTTCTAAAGAGAAGTTTAAGGAGCATGAATGAAGAAACGCTAAGGTGAGCATTGACCAGGAGAGGGATGACTGGAACCCTGGACTCATTCAGTCCCAGTGGCAAGTCTTTCCTATCTAAACTCAGCCAGCAACTCCCCACTTTTCTGGTTCCATTGTTTACCCTGCAAACTTCCATTTATAAAATGGTTTCCCATTTGGTTTGTCCAATGATGTAACTGTCCCAGCCCTTTTTACCACTGAGTTTCTCGAGGCTAGGGAATAAATTGGCATATGGCTTTATCTATAGGATGCTATGAGCCCACCTCTGGAAGAAGGCTTCATTCCCTGGGCAACGTCTGAGGATTAGACCCTTGATGGAACCAATTCATCAAGGCAAATGTCTTACTTGCTAACACTTCAGCCTTACCAATAACTTTCTATTCAAAGCAACAGTCAAAAGGTTTAGAGGATGACTCTCAACTCAGTTAAAAAAATAGAAAAAGAACATATATGATGTACACATCAACTCATAAGGTTTACCCCTAAAATTCATAGCAGACTATGGACGATCAGTAAAGCCAAGTTAAGGCAGCTACAGATGTAGAAACAAAAGAACTATTAAGTGTAATTTATCTTTAAAGAAACACAATACTACTCTCAGTTACTTGTGGGAAAGACGTTTCTTCATTTAATATGGTAAACAGAATAATAATTGCTAGCACTTATCTATATGCAATATGTCCATCTTACAGTGGACGTGTCTATATAGTCGTCAGTTTAGCACTTTAGAATTCAATAATTTCAAAGAAATCCAAATGAACATCAGTTCTAAGCACTCACCTGGTAGGTGACATAAACAATGTATCCATCCTATCGTAATACATAAAATTCCCAATAAACTCTGCACAGCTCCAGCGACTTCAGTGAACATAACATAGCTTAGGCATGGTGCGATAGCATAATCTGTGTTTCTTAAATTCTCAGCTTTGTTATCCAGTGACTTTATTTCTCATATTCTTTATGATTCTGTGTCAAGTTCAGTACAATTGTTCATCAATACAGTTCTGTGGCTAAGCTTTGGGATGGACAGATTTATGTCCTGACTCCACTTCTGCCACTGTTAGAATGTGGCCCTGATCAAACTATTTGTCCTTTCAAGCCTCAGTAAAATTCATCAAAACATAATTTTGAGCGAGAAGTAACAAGTCTCAGAAGAATATATCCAATAGGAATCCAGTCACAAAAATTTGAAAACAGGCAGAAACAAACAATACTTTGTTTAGAAGTACGTACGTCTGTGAAAAAAAAAATCATAAAGAAAAAGAAACAAAATTCTGGGTAGCCGTTACCTGGCCAGGAAGAAGAAAGAGCATTAAAACGAGGAACAAAAAATGGGCATTGTGTAATTTGGAAATGTTCTTTAATTGAGTAGACAGTATTTTGGATGTCCTTTATCCTGTTGTAATGAAAAAAATACGTATATGTTATATAGACTCTTTTGTATGTATATTTGACTCAGGATAAATATTTATTGGTGACTGAGAGGGATATAACACACACATAGACATGCATGCACACGCACATTGGTAAGTCCCAATACTCTGCCTCACTTCTGGATGATCACTGACGTTTTTTTTTTTTTTTTTTTTTTTTTTTTTTTAGCATTTTGTTTTGTTATTAGTTTCAAATACACAGTACATTGGTTAGACATTTACATAGTTTATGAAATGATCCCCCCGATTACTGTATCTTCCCTCTGGCTCTACACATAGCCATTACCTTACTGCTGTCTGCATTGTCTATGCCTTGCTCCCCACCCCCGTGACCATCCATCGACTACTAATTGGTACTTCTTTAACTCTTTGCCAGTTTCTTCCAGTCCCCAACCCCCTCCCCTATGGCTGTCTGTAGGTCAGTGGTTTTAACTCTTGGCTGTGTATTAGATAATCCTAGAGCGCTTTAAAATATGTACAGATGCTCAGGCTTCACCCCCAGGCATTCTGGTTTAATCGATTTGGGTTTGGGCACAGATATCAGTATTTGTATAAAAACTACCCGGTTGATGCTAATGTGAAGTTATAGTTGACTGATACGGAGATTACTCTATAAGAGCTAGTGCAACAGGCACTAAACAAAATGGACATGTGTGTGTATGTGCAAAAAATAATAAATTATTAAAATAGTTCAAAATTTGATATATTTAAAAAAAAAAAAAAACCACCCATGTAGATATCATGAGAAAAATCCACAACTTTGTTGGACTCCCTTCCAAAGATTCTGCAGCTTAGTGTTTCTGTTTTGAAGTATGCATTTGGGGGATTAGGGCGGGGAGTGGGGAGTTGCTGTATAGAACTGTGCCTCGCAACAGGGTGTCTGGATGACTGGCAAGTGGAGGCTGACGTCCAGCCGCATTCCACTTCCCAAGATGAGTCTCCTGGGAAGGGTTTGCTTCCAATGGGAGGAAGAAGTCTTTTTTCCTAATTAGCATAAAGATTCCCAAACCACTTACTTTGGTCCCATAGGCATGGCTTTCATTTTTGTGCTTCAGACTACTCGATGTCTTAAAATATTTTTTTAAAACACAAACAATTATTCAGAATAGTTATGGGCACAGCCTGTATAGTATGGGCACCAATCAATTAGAAGCGATGCCGGCCAGTGGCACATACATGAGCAGAGTCCTGGGCGTCTTCCCTAAGACCCATCTGCTACCCTGCCACGTGCTAGCCCTGTAGTAGTTGGGTGGACTGAAATGGGAGACTGCAGTCTTGGAGGAAGGGCCAAGGCAGCTGGGGTAGCACGAAAGAGAACTCCAGAGACTCAGTTTGGTGGCTGTTTAACAACTGGTGTAGAGTTATTTCAGTATTTTAACGATCCCTCTGGCCTTACTGGTATGTACATGGTGATTGTTAGTTCTGCCTGCCACCTAGCAAAGAACTTAAAGTTTCACCATTTCTGTAGCTGTCTGCATATAGTTTATAAGCAACAACACAGTTTTACTTCCCATTCTGGCAAATAAGAATCATGGTTAAAACTTAATGAGAACTGATTATTTCATTTCATCTTCACGCCAACCTTTGGGATGAGCACCATTTCAAAGAAGGAAGAAACAGAGGCTAAATAACTTGTCCCCAGTCAACAGTTGGGAAGTGAAAGAACAGGTTTTAAATCCAGGTCTGTCCGGGTTTCCGGCCGAGCTGGAGCTCTGTGCCGTAGTCCCCAGGACACCTGCTGCCTATTTTCCTCCTCATCCCTCACTTATGCATCAGCAAATTCGTGCATAGGTCATGACGCCAGGACACCTGCTGCCTATTTTCCTCCTCATCCCTTCATGTCATGACCTATGTAAATTCGTGCATAGGTCATGACATGAAGAGCAGAGAAGACCACAGGTGAGTGGCAGCAGCCGGAGGAGAGGGACCATGAGGAAGTGCTAGGAGATTCTGCATCCTCTTCCATGAAGGAGCCCCCTGTCCCAGGGTACCAGAAGTAGAGAGAAACCAGTATCCGTGCCATCACTTTTCAGGGTCTGTTCAAAATTAGTTGCAAAGAACACTTTTCAAAGTCTTTAGCACACATTTGGGAAATGAAGTGTTTTGTTTATAAGAAAAAAAAATGTGGAGCATTCCCATGTTTCTATGAAAAATTCTTGTTAAACTTTTGTGCAGCTAGTAAATTTAGTCATTGTTTATTCTATGGAATGAAAAGCATGCCTAAAGTGTGACTCAGGGGACCTGGTTTTAGGGATGCTTCGGCTCCAGATCCACTGTCACATTGCCTAAGTCTCTTAAACTACCCAAGTGTCAGGATTGGCATCTATTAAACAGGGGGTTTGGGCTAGTCCTCCAGTAAGGTGCGATTTGGCTGCATGTTCTTGTGTATATTTCTCACCTATTTGAGCCTCAGTTTCTTTTTGGTGATTATTTAATTACTTATAACAAAAGAAGAGTGTTTTATATACTACCTGAGACACATGGTATTGAAATTATGTCTCCACTATGATAAGGAGTTGGCTTAGAAATTAATTAGTTAATTAATTAATGAAAGGCCTGTAGATCTTCACGTAGGTTGGGTACTTCACATTCTCATTCGTATTTATGGACTTCTAAAGATCTGATCTGCTGTGACTAAGTGAGATTTCTGAACAATAGTCTGTGTCAGCACTTTGCTTAATACATTTAGTAAGAATGTGACTAGTGTGGACTCAAACTTAGTTCCCCCAAAAGGGTCTGTGCCTTTGGCTTCATTTCTGCCCCCGCCCCTTAATTGCTCATAATAATTAAAGCAATAGTGCAGTTTTTTGGGATTATTAATCACTGACATGAGAATTAGCTGTGTTCTTCTTTGTTGAATTCCATTCATTTTCCATTTGAGCTTTCACCATCTCCCTAGAATGATGCGAGGTGTTAACTGTGGCCCACGGAAGTACAGTCTCATATTCAAGGAGATGATAATCTCATTGGAGCAAAAGGCTGACATGTGGAACAATGAGGGAAAGACACAAGGACAATACATCATGGAAGTTTTGATTGTATGTGCTTTATGGCTATGATCTAAAACAAAGCACCAATTGTTCCAGATAGTGGAGAAATGAGACTCTGGAAGAATAGGCAACCTAAAAGTGGAATGAATGAACTCAAAAGAGAACTTGGAGCATGTAGGTTTCCACGGAAGCTTTATTGTTTGACGTAGGCTTCTCCTCGTGGTGGGCGCTTTGGCTTTCTCTGCCTCAGATCCTGTTCTCCAAAGACGTCCTTTCTAGGGAGGATCTTGGATGCATTTTAGCAGCTTCCTCACTGCCCTCTGGTTTCCTCTGTTGCTACCACAGATACATCACACTCTTGCTCAGTGAGTAAATGTAGCCATAATTTGAAGCGAAAATAAAAAAAAGAAATGGTGACTTAGAAGTGAGGAAATATAGATCCCATGGAGAAAACCATATTTAGATAGTAGGACATGCTGAAAACTCACATTATCGCCAGATGGAAGGGAACACTGCTCTTACAGATTACTGGGGGAAGGTCAGCCTTCTGCAAGAGCACATAAACAAGGTCATCATTACCATATTTTCAATTAATTTAGAGAACTTAGGCAACCCCGATATTGATATAGTTTCTAAATAATCTGCTATTAAATCCAGTAGCATGTCGAAAAACTATTACTAAAGAAATAACTATTAAAAACGTATCAGGTTATAAAGATGAAACTTGAGATAACAAGAGAAGATGATTTTTCTTTAGGCAGAAAAATACCAGGCACAGATTTATCTTTGACGGCGTGACCTGCCAAAATCCCTGCTCTCCATCCCATCTGATAAAGGTCAACGATTGAATACCCAAACAAGTTTATACACACAGCACCTGCCTGACAAAAAGAGGAAAATCGTTTTCTTCGACCCGAACTGCATCGTTTTCTCAAAGTTTGAAAAAACAATAAGCTAAACTTTCCTATCCTGTGTGTAAAGTTTTATTTTCTCTTTTTCATACTGGAGACCAATCCATGTTATTGCTGAAGAATCAGTTAAGATAAATGTGATGTGTCTATTTTTTGTTTTTGCCTCCAACCTTCTTTTAAATACCTCTAACAAAACTGTCCCACTTCTAAATTGAGAAGGGAATAGGAAAAGAAGACTGAATTGTTTTAAAAATGGTCTTAGGAAAAAAGGAGATAATACTCATAATAATTTTATTATGATGATGGATTCGAGTTTACAAAGTAATGTTGTTTTTTTTTTTCAAATTACTGCCTTCAATTGTAAAACAGGTAGAAAACATGCCAAATCTAATGTCTCCAAATTTGTAGTCCTCAAAATATTCTTTTGGTAGCATTACTATTAAGAACAGAAATAGCAGCGATAAAGATCAGATAAGTTTTGTGAACACCCCAAATTCCATTTGTGGAGGGGAGGTAGTTTAGAATTATTAGAAGCAGTGTTCTTCTCTGCTCGCAGCTGCGCCCAGCACAGTCGCTTTTATGCTCTCATTTTCCTGGCTGGGAGCCCCCTCCATTAAACAAGAAAATGAGGTGGGGTGGGTCAAAGAAATAGCAGGGTAACAGGAAGTAGGACTTGAACCCAACCCTCATCCAGTCTGCTGGTTTTTTTAAGCGGTTTGGTTTTTAGAAGTGTCTGTCATGATATATAAATCATTGTTAATTCCACCATTAATCTGGCTTTACAGAGATTTTGTTTTAAAGAGACAATGCAGTCAGAGAATCATGAGCTCTGAACTTGGAGCAAACTAAGCCCCTGTGGTTGGGGCGTCAGGTTTGACGGCTGTTTGTGTGACCAACTCTTTCTTTCCATTGGCGGTTTGCTCATGACCACCCTCTCCTCTTCCTACTTCTCTCTCAGGCCACCCTGAACTTTGATTTTGGCAAATATTGAACTATGCTACCTTCATTTTATAGATGCCCTAACTGAAGGCGAGAGGGCTGGGAAGAGGGTGACAGCCAGCTGGTCCCAGTGAGAGAGATGATAGCCCACTGTCATCCCAGTGACCAGCACTATTCTTTCCACCATTCCATGCTTCTTGCTCTTCTTCTTTCTAAAAATATATCTTCCCTCCTTTTTCCCAGGCCAAGACTTAAAAGGTTTCGAATACTTCACAAATAAATAATTTCTAAATCAGCTCCGACTACTAACATAAAATGTTTTATCACATTTTCCAAAAGCAGACTGGCATATTAAGAAATGATTTCATTCTTATTCATAGTCTCTTTTAAGGATATAAAGACATTATCTCAAATTATTACTCCAAGGAGACAGAGACAAGGATTTTGTACCTTTCTAGTTCTCAAATCATTTTAGTTATTCTATTTCAATTCCCCTAAATTTCTTGGACAGTTATTTCCTTCTATATTTTCTTATATCACTTAAAAATTACACTTTCCTTCGGGTCTAAGGAATTGCATTGAAAAACTAAGAGATCGTTGAAAAAAATAAAAAAGAATTCCATTAGCGCAGCTGTAGTGATCAGAAGAAATTGGCTAATTTCAGTGTCTTTCTTTGGGCTCTTCATAGAAAATTGTTGAAATGTGTCTGCCCTAAGTAACCGGCATTCTGAAACTGATTTAAAACTGTAGTGGGGAAGAAAAACTACATTGAAAAAAATTAAATCCTTAGATTTGGAGATATTAAAAAAAAAGTCCCATGTGCAAAGCATCCCAAATATTGGCCGTCTTGTTCAGCCATTAGAAGTGAGGAAAACTAGTTACACAGCTGGTGTGGAGGGAGAGACACATGCTTCCTTTGGCCACGATCATATTCTAAAGAGCATTTTCTGGTTAATGATCTCGACTCTCTGTGTTCCCTCCTGCTCTTCTGTGGAGCCGTCGTTCCCAGTGGACGAGTCTAACAAGCACCTGCAGCTCCTGGGGCACTCGCCTCCTCCACCCGACCTCCCCTGACCTCGTCAGGCTGACTGCAGTCTTCTCCTTGATTGAGCTCTATGACCTCTGAGTTTCTCGA
This sequence comes from Pteropus alecto, assembly GCF_000325575.1. Taxonomy (NCBI): domain Eukaryota; kingdom Metazoa; phylum Chordata; class Mammalia; order Chiroptera; family Pteropodidae; genus Pteropus; species Pteropus alecto. Next base: position 875,292 of record NW_006438644.1, on the reverse strand, counting down.
GAGTGTTGGAGCTCCTGGCCTTCACGCACTGTGAAGCAAGCCTTCCTTCACTTGGCTGATTCCTCCCCACCTCGTTGAGGTCTCCACCTGCCCCGGGAAATGCACCGTTGGCAGTGAGTGTTTGTGGAATGATCGAATGCACAGACTGGAGGAAGAGGGCTCTGTCATTACTCTCAACGTACCTCACCTCAGCGAAGTTTCTTTAATGCTTCGTGTCCAGGTAGTTAAGTGCTCATGAGAATAGATGGAGGCTGTAGGTGAGCTGAGTGGGAGGGACTAGAAGAGACAGGAAAGGAGAAAAGGAGGAAGGGAAGAGGGGGAAAAATGGAAGAATAGCTGGATTATTTTAGGAATTCAGAGTTAGAAGAGAATTACAGTGTAGAAAACAGATCTAGAGTCAAAAACAGTGAGAAAGTCAAAATTTTATAGAATCGATGTCTGACTAAGATCTCACTAGTTAGCTCGAACTTTCCTCCGTCCTTTTTGCTGACTCATTTCTACTCATCATTTACTCACAACCTCCTTTATTTCAGTTGGGAGGCTTTCGTTCCCATAGATATCAATAGTTAGCATGTCAGACCGCGTACTGACATTTTATTAAAATTACTTTTTGCTGACTTCCTTTTCTACTAGACAGTCAACTTCATGAAGAGTCTTTTTTTTTTTTTTAATCATGGAGGCCCCCTCACCTAGCACAGTGATGGCTGCCCACCATCAATAATTAAATATTTGTTGGAAACCTAGTGCTTTGGGCAAGTTACTTCAGGTTTCCGAAGGGCAGGGTCCTCATCTGTGCTGTGAGGGGGTTGGTCAAGTTGGGACATGAGGCCCCCAGCCTAGTACCAGTCTTTTGTGATTTTGTACTTACATGGCTTCCTGCCTGATGCCAGAAATAGTTTCACCTAGGAAGACAAGGATGTTGTCTGTAAAGACGCCAGCGATGTTGTAATTCAAACTGTGCCTGCCTCGGCAAGATTTGGGCATTTGGAGATGAGTGTTTATAGAGGAACTTGGACGGGGCCTAGGCAGGATGTTAGGGAGAGAGCAACCAGCCATTTCTATAGAAAGACAGAGTTGCCCATACGTCTATCATGGACATGAAAATACGATAAATTGATGACTTATGGCAAGTTCACTGTAACTTTTAGAGACAAGCTTGATCCTTCAGAGCGATAAAGAAGAATGATCCAGAAAGGAGAGAATAATAATTGTCTCTGTGTATATATTGTATGTATATATTCATTTGGTGAGCAAATATTATTAAATGTATTCTTGGAAAAAGCGCTAAGAGATAAAAAGATAAATCAGACCTCAGGGATCAAGAAATCTGATTGGGGAAGAAAGGCATATACCTAATGAAAATACAAAGAAGATATTAATTAGGATAAGACAAGCAGTCCACTTCCTGTCAGTCTTCCCTCAATATTATTTCCTGCAGCATCATTAGAGAAGTGGTATTTGAACTTGGCCTTTAAGAACGGCAAGATTTGGGCATTTGGAGATGAGACGTGGCATCTCAGGTGGAGAGAGGAGCAAAAAGACCTAGCGCTGATGGGAATAGGGAGAGCTCAGTTCGGCTACAGTGGGCTACATGAAGCTGACCCATGGCTGATGTCTTTGGGAAGGCAGGTTGTGGCCATGGCAAAGGCATTTGTACTTTGTTCTATAGGAACCACGGCAGATATCTGGTGGGGTTTTGCCTACAGCTGGGCTTCAGAGAGATTCACAGCAGTGCTGGGCAAGCTGTTTGGGAGCCGAGAAGCCTGGGCCAAGCAGGACTAGAGAGGAAGCTATTGCACTGAGGTCAAGGTGGGCATGCTGACTTCCGGAAGTGGGGAAGTGTCAGGGGGAGGCAGGAGAGGCGGAGGGAGTCCCGCCACGGAGAAAATGTTCAACAGATCAAATCTACAGAGAAGTAGAGGAAGATAGAGGAACATAGGACCAGGGTACCCTTGAGAAAATTGCTTGAAGAACCGGAAGGGCCCAAAGTCTGATTCCAAAGAGAGAAGAAGCACTTGGCCCCAAGTCCAGACTAAGAATGAAGCCTCCAGCACTAGAATGTTCGAGCTGGAATCTTGGGGTTGCACTTGCAAGCTGGGTGACCTCGGGAAAGTTAATGAACTGCTTTTGCCTCCGTTTCTTCATCTGTAAAATGGAGATAATGATACTAACCACCTGATGGAGTTGTTGTGAGGATTAAATGAGTTAATAAACATGAAGTGCTCAGGACAGAGCCTGGCATGTAATAAGCAATATACGTGTTTGCTACCATTAGGATGCTTTTTAAGTTGAGTGAAAACAGATATAAACGGGATTAATTGGAGTGAGAAGCAGAATCCAGGGAACTTTATTTCTTTTTAATGAATGGGAAATCTTTAAGAATGTTTAAAGTTGAGGGGAGGAACACACAGGAGAGGGAAGGAATGAAAGATATAGAAGATGGTTTGTTGGAGGTAAATTTAGACTCAGGCCAGAGGGCATGGGAATAAACGCTTGGGGGAAACTTAATCTCGGAGGGAGGAATAATATCACTTTGCAATTGGAATAAAATCTAGGCTCTGTACCTGGGTCTTCGAAGCCCCCTAAGAACTGGTTCCTATCTGCCTCTATAGCTATAACTCCCATTCTTCCTACTGCCTTTTTACACTTCTTGCGTTTTTCTCGCCCCACCAAGATTGATCTCACCTGGGCCTTCGCTCCGGCTTTTCCATCTTCCCATAGTGCCCTTCCCTCAGATCCTTACGTGGCTGGCTCCTTTGCATCTTCCAGCTCCCCCTTTAAATTCTGAAGGCCTTCCCCAACCACCCAATCTAAAGCAGCCCTCCAGCGCCTGTCCCATCATCCTCTTTTCCATCTCTCCATTGCATTTGCCACTGCTTGATGTTTTCTTGTTTATTTACTGATCGGCTCATTGGATGCCTTTCTTCACTAGCGTACAAGCTTTGCTGAGGCAGGGACCTCTCCCGTTTGCTCATCAGTTTCCTTCACTCCTGACCCACGGTAGGAGCTCAATGCAATGTTTATTGAATGAATGAATGAATGAATGAATGAATGAATGAATGTGTCTTTCTCTAACGTGTGAGGAAAATGGGAGGCAAATCTGGATGAAGAAGATATGTTTTGAAGTGGAGAGGGAGTAGTTGAGGAAATCGAGCCCTATTAATCTTTCTTTTTTTTAATTTATTTATTTCTGTAAATCATGAAGTAAGATATGTGGAAGCTGACGGGGGTGGGTTGGGGTTCCGGGCTCAGAATAGACCTCAGAGGACTGTCTTAAGAAATAAAGAGGAAGCGGAGTAGTGAAAGGAGAGGGAGCTGAGGTGCAGCTATGCCCCCAGGGAATGGGGAAGAAAGTTCTTGAAGAGGAAGCCCGGGAATTCCGCAAGGTGCATAAGCAAGAGCTAGAAGTTCTTGCTCTTGGTGGCAGCTGTTCTCTTTTTTGCTTTTTGTTATCTTTTATCTCTTTTGTAGTTTTCTTGGCCTACTGGAAATAACAGTGGTTAACACTTTTGAACATCTACCATGTGCTTGGCATGGTGGTCAGCCTCTGTGTATATTCACTGCTCACTTTATCAACACGGTAATCCCTGAAGTGGGTGCCACTAAGAGTCCCATTTTGTAGCTGAGAAAATGGAGGCTTAGCAGGTGACATAACTAGTCAGTAGGAGTGCCAGCATCCAGTCCCAGGCCTGACTCCAGCGCTTAACTGTCTTCACCACTCTGCTTCGCCAACTATCTGTGCTTTCCAAAACCAGTCGGGGCAGGTTTTCCAGGCTGCTTCTCACTGGGGCCTGGCTTCAGGTCTCCCTGTAGCTTCGTACCCACAAAGTAAAGGTGCGAATGGAGAAGGGGTGTTTGCTGGCTCTAGTCCTGCCAGACCCCAACTCCAAGCCTCTGGCCTGGGAGGAGGGGGAACTGACCAGGGCGTTTAAGGAATAAGATTTTCTCATAATGAGTGTTTCCTTTATGTCAAATAGGACTCAGCTGTGATACCATTAGGTCACCTAAGACAGTTCTCTAAAACCTTTCCTGCTCTCTATGGTAACTGATTTACTCAGCTTTCCCACAATTTCACTGAAATATATTTTAGTGAAATATATCTTTTCCAAAAAAAATTGCCAGTAGGTTTTTTTATATTGTTTGCATGTGTAATGATATTAAAAACTACTGTTTTTCCTCATTCTTAGTTTTGGATACTTTAATTTTTCTCCCCCTTTTTCTGGAAGGTTTACAAGAAGTTTATCTATTTTATTAGTTGTTTCAAAGAAACAGCTTTCACATTTACTTATTCTTTCTATTTTTTATTGTTTTCTGTAGCTTCGGGTTCTACTTTTTCTTAATATTTTTGGATTTATTTTGCTCTTTTCTGATTTATTAAAATGAGTATTAAATATACACATAATGTATCATTATATCATACACCATTATATATTATATATAATTATACATATTTTATATAATAACATATATTATATATTAAAT
>NW_006438644.1:854737-870727 GCF_000325575.1 Pteropus alecto | reverse complement strand
TATAGCATATATCATATAATTATAATTATAAAATATATTGCTATTATGATACAATTGTAATTGCACTGATAAAATTATATGATATATAATTACATAGATATAATCATATCTATATAATTATATAGATATGATTATATAGATATCTGTATATATGCATAGATATAATTATATAGATATGTAGACATCATAATTATATAATGTATGCAATTATGTATATATGATATACATAAAAACTTCATTTAAGTCAGTTTCTTTCATGACCCATAAATTTTAGTCTGAAGCATTTTTCTGACTGCCTTTGAGATAGTTTGAATATCACCTTTGATTTCTTCAATTTTAAAGGTTAGTTAAGTATATATATCCTAATTTTCAAGCAAAGATTTTTATTATCTTTTTATTCAGATTTTATCTGATTATTATCCGATTATTTGTCCTGTAAACACATTCTCCTTTTTGAAAAAATTTTGAACATATTCTTTGTGCCCAAATTCGTAACCAAATTTTGTAAATGGTTGGTGGATCAATTAAAAAAAGCTCTCTGGTTGAAAGCTGTCAGCATCCCTATATCACTATCACGTGCAGATCATTGAATGTAGTATTGATTCACTTCTAAAAGAGACGCATTGACATCTTCCCCTATAATTGCCTTCTATCGATCAAGTTCTTGTACTTCTAAATAGTTTTTGCTTTATATATTTAGCTTCCATGTCGTTTGGGACCTCTGGTTTATTGACTGTTATACCTCCTTTTAAAGGTATACCTTTATTTTACATAGTATCTCTACCTTCTTTGGTCAGTTTTTCCACGACTAATTAAAATGCCATGGTATTCATGCTACTCTTTTTCAAAGTAGGTTAGGCAACTCTGCTCTCATCATACAGTACTAGGCCTTTTAGTTTACCATTCGAAGACTGTAATTACCTCAGTCTTGAGTCTATCAAGATAATCTATAAAAAAACTCCATGTCACTTTTTGCCATTTTAAAAAAACTATCTCCAATGTGCTTAATTTGGATGTTAATTATAACCAAATGATTTTTCTCCATTATAAAAGATAATGCATTATTCTTTATTGGGCTTAAGTTATAGTTCTTTCTACTTAAGAACATCAGACTCACCAGTCCCACTATACACCTTCTAGACATTGGTGCAAGTGCACGGACAAGAGAATATTAGTAAGACTCATTAGCTTTCCACTGAGAAGTGCTATGCTTTCTAAAGAAGGGAACATGTAGAGATGTGTTTTTAGATCTCTATCTCCTGAGCCTGGCATTGAAGTGCTTTGGTGATTTATGAAAAACAAATTTTTTTTCCACTCTTTGGCCCATTTTTGACCACTAATATGGAGTGTGAAGGTAGGAATCACTATCACTAGGCCATGAGAGGAGGGAAGATGGCACATCTATTATTGAGTAGCTGTGCATATGACAAGTGAATGCTGCAAATTTCAGGCTATATAAAATAACAAATATTTGTAGAGCACTAAATGAATGTATGATTTACAAAGTGCTGTTAATTACATGTGCATTCACTGATCTATTCAACAAATACTTGTTAAGAACGTCTACTGTGTACCTGATTCCAGCTAGGTGCTGGTGACCCGGAGGTGAACATCGGACACCTTTTTATGTTCCTGCTATGTCTTCAGGTGCAAATGGCTAGATGGTTAACTCAGTGGCTTCGGATGCTGGAATTTAAAGTTTGTGAGCTGCAAAACCAAAAGTCTTTCCTCCTCCTCCTTCTTCTTCCTGCCCCATTCGTTTCTATTATAGGAAATTTGAAATGGAAGGAAAGAAAAAAAAATCAATGTTACATAAATAGACGCTTTTTGGAATAACTCTACATTTATACAGTGTGTCCTAGTGATTTAAAAAACAAAACAACATCATTTTAAGCTCGACTTTTCAGAATGCTCACCACGCTATTCCCGTTCTGTAGTTGCCTTAAAAAAATAAAACGCTTCCCCTAAAATAGCTCATTTACCTACTAGCATAACTCGGCCATTAAAGATTAAGATTTGTTTGGAACCCGTACATTAAGTCAGTCTACGGAGAAACAAAATTAGTAAAATTCGATTTGTTGCCAGAAATCCGTGAAGCTGCGTTGGCTTTTACGGTCCCGTTTGTCAGGTTGCCGAGCGCAGGCGCCGTGGGTTCGGCGAGGCAGCGGAGAGCCAGCCGAGGTCCACAGAAGACAAGGTCGTCTCGGCCCCTGGGATCCCAGGGTGCAGGCGAAGGTGGCTATGAGTTAGGAAATGGAGTCACGGTTTTGAATCTGTATGTAAGAGGGGAGGAGGAAAGCAAGAGAGAAAGACCACAACGGTCAGAATTGCAGGGAAGCAGGGATTAAAGGACTATGTAAGTCAGGAGCTGGGTGGCGAAGGCAAAGGGAGCAGGAGGAACAGGAAGGCGGGCGTGGGGGGACAGACGGGGGGCGCCAGAGAAGCCAGCCGGCCTCGCCAACATTTCTTCGGTGACTTCCCACCACAGTGGCCAGGTCCCTGCTCGGTCCTGGTTGGTCTTCCAAGGGCAGTGGCTCTTAATGGACTGAGCTACGGAAGGTGCCAGCCACGCAGCTCTCTTCAGCTGAGATCGTAATTAAAGTTCTTGTTTTATGAACCAATATTGAAATGAGTTGAGAAGACTTGGGACGATTTGGTAGTGATCAGGGTCTGGTGGTGTAGTTTTGCCTGGGATTTTCCTTCGGTCGACTCTGAAGAACTGAAGCCCTCAGCATCCTTCTGCCCAGCTTCTGGAAGATTTTTCACCACCTTCTGAGAAGTACAGTTCAGTACCCCTGTTTACTTAATGGTCTACTCCCCTTGAAACATTATGCTCTCCCTGTGTGGTCTCGTAATAATCGTCTTCAAATGGTGCTAATTAACAGGGCCAATGCATGGACACCAGTCCCCCTTCTGACCTGGCAGCTCTCACTGGCTGCATTTAGCCCCCCCTGGTGAGAAGGCATTTGGAGGTCCCTTATCTGTATGCTCTCCCCACTTCCACTTAACCCCTCACCAGAGACAGCACTATACAATAAAGAATGTCACCATGTCTTAGCAGATGGCTGCTTATCTCAAGACACATATATTCACCAAAATCCTAGCAGAAGCTAAGCTTTTAGATAATCCCTTAGAACTAAGTGCAACAGAGTTTGAACCATGGAAGGCAGTTTGTAAATAAATGGAGGCAGAGTATGGAGAAAGAAAGACAAAGGGAGAATCCGCGAAAGAGTTCGTAGAAAAAAAGGAAAATTTGAGTTAGGCTGCTGAACGTAAAACTATAGCCACTGATTTTCTTGAGGAAATGCATGAAAATTGTTTGGTTTGCGATGACAGCAACAATTAGAGATCTGTGGCTACTCTTAGCTATGCCGCAGGCAAGCTTAACTGCCAGTTTGTTGATCAGAATAATTAGTTTAACCTCTTCCTGTCTTTATTTTCCATTGTGTGAAATGGTAATTAAAGTGTTTGCTGATAGGGTTTTGAAACCTTTTTAAAGGTGAGTCAGAACAGAGAATATTCCTGACAGTCCAATGGTTCTCTGAGTGAAGGGTGACGATAAATGAGTGCAAACACATAGAGCATTTTATTAATGAAGAACAGAATGTCCGGTTTTTCTTTCTAAACATACATCCAGGAGTGCTGACACCGTTTGCATTGTTTTGTTGCATTGTTTGTAAATCCTCTGAGTAATTACCCAGTATTTGGTCTCTGTTGTTCGAAATACTCTTTTAAAAGCTGAATATAGGACCTCAGTCCCTGCTGGTCTTGTTCTTTTCCACTTGGCAAAGGTTGACTGATTTTATTTTTCTTTTGGCCTGTGTTTCTTAGTGGCTTGAAATGAGCATGGCTTTTTTTGTTTACTTCTTTACCCACATTGTCAATAATAGAAACACTCTGGGAACTGGACGCACAGTGTAATTTCTGCAGCAGAATTTACAGAGGGAAGAGGGCTTGGTATACATTTGGAATATTGTATTGTTTTAGCTTTATTTTCTTAGATGTTGGAACTGATTCTTGGGAGGTATTCTTTTTCATTCATGAAAATTCACACAGTCTCTGAAGCTGTACGATTACACACAGCAATCCTGTAAAAAATTAATGAAAAAGATGAAAGTAAATGTAATGAAAAAAAAAAAAAACCAGGAAGTAAACTATAGAAATGGTAATATGGGGACCTGGCTCTGTCATGGGCTGATTTGATTATGTGTCTGTGAGATACATGAATGGGATCGAATGGGACATATGTATATAAATGGTGAAGAAAAATGAATCCAACCCATGGGTTCTCAACTTATTGCACATTCATTAAAAAAAAAAAATGATGCTTGCATCTCTTTTCACAATCAGAACACATGAGGATGTGGTTTAGGCATAAATATCTGAAAAAGCCTCTTTAGTTGATAGCCATGATAGAGAACTACTGATAACCAACAGAAAAACACTTCTTACAAGTGGCAGTGGGCAAAGGGTCTTCGTCTAGAACCAGATACTGGTCTGGTCCCAACACACATTTGTGGATTTTATCTAGCTTTCAATAGGCCTCTGCTTCTTGGCACTGCTACCATGCTATCTGGCTTTTTTCTGACTTTCAAAAACAAACAAACAAGCAGACAAACTAGCTTTTCTTCAGTTGCACTAGACCATTTAGGATACTATGAAAATTCTGAATAAAACGGTATGCCTTTATTTAAATTGTAGTGAAAATGTATATTTTTTCAAAGGTCATGACCCGCCTGTGGAAAGATTATTGTTTAAATGTGGATGGCATGTCTATTTCGTATCTCAAAAACAATGCCTTCGGCCTCGGAGCCAGTTATCATTTCCCATGCAATTCAAAGGATGCCACATGTCCCAAATGCTGCCTTCCTTTGACATGGCCTAAAAGTCCCCTATGAAAAAAAAATTCACATTATCTCGAAAAGGTAATTTACACACATATAGACCTGCTAATTTCGTTTCAATCTTTTAGACTCTTACATACAAAGAAAAGTACTCAGAGAGAAGGGGGCTCAGAAAAGTAAATGTGTTCAGGACACACGAGGGAGGTAAGAGCCAGGAGCACAGAAGGTGAACCCAGGGGAAGCCAGAGAGTAGGGAGATTCTAAGAGCCTGGGAAGACGGATAGTGCTGTCTCTGGTAGGGACCTTGGGATGCTGAATAGAAGGGAAGCGATGCCAGCATCCCGTGTCGCCAACCTGGAGTCACAGTCTTCAAAGTTTTAAATACCATCTGTATACCGATGGTCCCCAAATTTGCATTTCCATATAAGCCCTTTTGAAGAAGGACCTGATGCAAGGGCCCTGTCTTGTGAGCCTCACCTCTTATTGAGCCTCACCTCTTATTGCCCTACAGCTTGTAACTGACCACAAATTTAATTTCTTTAATATAGTTTGTTTTTTCCCCCTCCAATTCAAGTTGGTTTTGCCCTAATAACAACACTGTGACTCACTTACCTTTTTCTGGCCCTTATCCTCTGTACCCTGCTCCTTTAATCGTTAAGCCTTTAAGACGTAAGATTAATTGAGCCTCAGGTCTATAATTGTGAAGACAAATAGATTTCGAATTTAAAGATAACATCTTGGTTTTAGCTATGTTTCAGCCCCACGAGGCGGAACTACAATCCCCACTAGCCAAGTTAACTCCAGTCCTGCTCGAGCATCTCAAGGTCACAGGATCAGATTAGATGACGCCACGGTCGATTCCGGAACTGGACACAATGATCACTTACCTCATCTCCTTTTAATTGTCCAATCAATAGCACCCATAACGCGAGCTCCCTGAGTTTTCATGATGACTGATTTTTTTTTCCATATATAATCTGTGCTTCCAAGATCCTCAGGACCTAGGCCTTTGAGTGGTAGCTTGCCTGTGTCCCAGGGACTGGTAACTCTCTAATAAAATGCTTATTCTAAATAGCCCCACTCCTGCGTTGGTCTATTGGCTGAACGGTGCAGGTGGCACAGGCTACCTGACTCATTTGTCCTCTGGTTTCAGTTTCTCTTGACATCCTGTCTGATTGTCCTACTTAAAAGTTTAACCCTTGCCCTTGTAATCTTTGTCCTCGTCCCCTATTCCTTCACCTTCGCACGGTCATCATTTGACTTTCTCTCTGTTTTTATTGGTTATTGCTTGCCCCCTCCCCTCCCTCGACTAGAATATTAACTTCATGAGGTCAGGGATTTTTGTCTCTTTTGTTTACTCCTATGTGCCCGACACCTAGAATAATACCTGGCACATTGTAGGTTCTCAATATATCATTGTTGGATGAAAGAAAGAACCTGGTGTCCAAGATAACCTCTCAAATCCTGTCCAAGTGACGGGGTTAGCCTTGCTCCTCGGTGACTAGGTCTTGACCTTATGCCCTAGTCTCCCGGAGGTTGAACTTCCCACGTCAGGGAGAACCGAAGGCTCCGTGGTCTATTGTGAACCTCCTCACCTGTCCTGCACACCTGGAGCTCCGCCAACTCCCTCGGACAGTGGCTGGGCACTTCCTCGTGTCAGTCAGCCAGTTGGGATCTTTGAACTATTTTCCTCACAGCACTCACGTTCCATCTGCCCCTCCTCTCTGGGCTCGTCTCCTGGCCGAGACCTCACACGGGCTCACATTCTTATTTTTCCCTTAAGCAACCACCCCTGGCCCCCGGCCAGCTGCTCATCTGCTGGAAGTTTGGTACATTGGTTAACTCCAGTCCTGCTCGAGCATCTCTTTGAACAATTCTTCATTATACTCCAGGCTGGCTCTGCACAGCAGCCCCCATAAATAGCAATTCTTTCTAAGGCTGCACTGGTGTGTTTGGAGGTGGAGAAAATGCTTCAGGATGATGGGAATGTTGTTGTTTGGAATGAGTGATGAGACCGTGTGGCCAATCTTCCCGCAGTGCTGATGGGCTCTGACGGGAGAGGGGGCATCCGGACATGGGGGAGGCTCCTGTGCCCACCATTTCTCTTCTGGCTTCTCCTAACTCTAAGCCCAGAGTCCAGGGCTCTGACTGTTTATCTTGTGATACAGAAGCTTCTGGAAGCAAGGCTGAGAGTGGAAACTGGAGGTTGTTCCTGGACTATTTCACAACACTTTTAGTGCTGATGGGCTCTGACGGGAGAGGGGGCATCCGGACATGGGGGAGGCTCCTGTGCCCACCATTTCTCTTCTGGCTTCTCCTAAATCTAAGCCCAGAGTCCAGGGCTCTGACTGTTTATCTTGTGATACAGAAGCTTCTGGAAGCAAGGCTGAGAGTGGAAACTGGAGGTTGTTCCTGGACTATTTCACAACCCTTTTCTCCAGGAAAAAAAAAAAAAAAAAGCCTTGTTCTCTTCATCCCTAGTGTTATGTAACCTAACATTTTCCTTGCTGGTTGAAATAAATATCCTTTCTTTGCCTAAATAAATAGGACACAGACGCCCCGGGACAGGCTGCTGCTTCTGCTCGAGTGCCTCCGAGGGATCCGGCTGCTCGTGTGGGTTTCGTGGAGGCCCACAGCTCAGCTCGGGTCCTTCTGGGAGTGTGGCTTCTGCCTCAACACCCTTTAAATGTCCCAACAAGGAGCCAGCGGACCTACGTGTGGTGGCGACCCTGGAAGACAGGGTCCCTTAGAGCTGGAAGTCGAATGTCGCTCCTTCCACATACCTCTTAAGTGCAGACACACCACAAAAGACACTGAAAAATGGAAAGGCTAAAAAAATCCAGAGTGACAACTACTGACAGGCGTCTCATCTGTCTGCTCTGCCCTTAGAGGATAACCGTTTGCCCGATAACTTATATTCGACCCTTTATCTCCTAGTATAGTTTTTTTGATTTTCACGTGGAGCATTTGATTTTTCATGCCCAGATCACTCTTTGCGTAGCCCGTCATTTCATTTGTCCATTGTCTTCACTCTCCTTCCTTTGTTTTCCTGTTTGAGAAAAATTAGTAGCACCCTTGAATTGTGCAGCAGAGGCCAACCCTATTCCATGCTCTCAGACTGACGTCACCATCTTTTATTTCCGCAAAGATTAAGCTTTAGTGGTGTAGAGGGAAGGGTGGAATTGGATCTCGCTGGGGCAAGGTCCACACGCTACCTATTCTGAACTCCAGAGGCTGCTTCATATCCCACTAGGTAATTGTTGAATAGACCTAAACTTTTGAAAATCAAGATCTTTTTCGGAGTTTTACAAGTAAAATGACTCTTCCAATTTGTTATAGAAGGAAGATGCAAGTTGCAAAAGTTTACTAATTTGGTAAAAGGTACTAATTTTGAAAAAGAAAAGTATTCATATAGGCAATGTTAAAAACTGTTAAAATGTTAAAAATACAAAAGAAATGCAATAGTATGTGTGCTAGCATATTAAATGTTACCTTTATGATGATAATCCCATCTCTTTAGTTATCTAATTTTGGTTAGTCTTCTTAAAGATTTGGCTAAAATTTCTAGAGACTGTTTTCAGAAAAAGGTACCTGTGTTTATGTACCCAAAGGGTTGGATATGATTTCAGGGGATTCTAAATCCCCTGGAACCATCCATGTGGGTCTCTGCTTTGGAATAAGCAAGGCAGTAAAGGCTAGAAAGATTTTAGGAAAGAGAAATATAGATATACAGTGATCAGCCAAAATTTATCTGTGAGAACAATGATGGTCAACACATTCATTGCCCAAGTGATGGCACAAAATTATAATCATATGACTATCCATTTTAAGCACATTTTACACTTATGGTAACCTAGTGACCCAAATGCTTGCTTTTTACTCACTATTATCCTCTTATTTTATTTATTATGTAATTTAAATATGCTGTGTCCTGTCTCTGATGTAATTATCTAGTTATGTTTTATTTTTTGATTCTTGCCTCTGTTTCAAGGACCTTGAAGGTACTTGGGCTTGGGGAAAAATAGTTCCCAGTATAGATTTTGACATTATAGAAGAAGCTTTCCCAGCCCCGACAAGGATGAACTTGAGGGCTGAGGCTACTCCGTGCCCCTTAGATAGTCAAGCTCTCCTGTTTCTGTTGCTTGGAGAGCAATGTGAAGGTAGGTCTCCTGGGCCATTAAGGATGATAGAGGGATGTGGGCTGGAGATGGACAGGACTTTCTGTCCCTTCTATTCAAGTGGAGATTCATTTGAATGAATTGTGTGAATTACTGCCATGGATCTAGATGGAGTAAAACACATTCCCAAGTAACTTGCAATCAATTGGTGGTAGGGGGCATGGGAGAAACACCTGTCACTCAGCACCGGACTGAATTTGCCATTTACCTCGGAGTATTATCAAGTGTTTGGTAAAAGTGTGTTTCAGTTCTGATGCATCGGTTATCAGATTGTCATACAATTCATCTGTTGGAGTGCCTATATTGTTTCCTAGACACAATATCCTCAAGGTCACATCTAGTCATTTTTGCCTGACACAGAGGAGATGCTTCACAAGTACTCGTTGCTGGAGGGGAGAGGTACAAGCAACATGCTGTGGGGATTGAGAGGTGGGTGACAACAGGACCATGTGGGCCATCAGCAAAAGCTTTCATGGAGTAGGTGTTCTTTGTGATGAACCTTGAAGAAGTGGCAGGATCTTAACGGACTGAGCTGGGGAAGAGACTGACGTCTAAATGTGGGATACTGGGAGCAGGGACAGAGGCAGCTTGATCAGAACTTGAGGCTTGAGAGATGGGCTGGGATCAGATTACCTGGGAGAGGGTGAGTGGTTTGTACTTAATTTGCTCTTGTAGTGATATGATGACAGTGACTAGTCAGGAACGTAACCTGGTGAAGGTATGTTTGATGGATTAGAAAGAGAAGCTAGAGACAATCAGACGAGTCAGGACACTATGGCAGCAGCCCAGCTGAGAGCTGAGGGAGGCTTGAGTAGTGATATGGAGAAGGAAGCAGAAAGGATGGAGGCTGGAGACAGACTCTGAAGTTCTTGTAATCTATATTTCCCTAGAACATACCAACCCAGGAAAAAAATAGGATGAGAATAACAATAACAAAATAATATTTTCTCACCCTGCTCTCCATCAACTGTTTTTCAACCTGCAGCCCTTTCAAATGTTTCTTTCCGGTGGTTCCAGGAGAACAAGCAGATGCTGCAGAACTTGCCACAGGTGCTGAGCATCACTGCAGGGGCCGCTGAAGCCGCCAGTGTCAGCCAAGGCTGCTGCTGCTGGTGCCCATCAGAGGCACCCACATGAGCAGGCTAAGGTGGCCACGTCATCAAGTGGGGAATACTCCTTACTCTTAATTATTATCTGGTTTAGGAATCAAGGCTTCCCTTCATTTTTAATGTCTTACAAAGATTTTTTTCCTCTGCTTTTTATAGCTAACTCTCCTCTTGTTATGATTCAAGTGTTTGTTTGTACAAGATGGGCAGGTGACTGACTGACTTAGGATAAATTCTGTGGTGCATTTAAAAACCCTTTTGCTCTGGCATTGGATCCTTGGCCTTGGATGAGATTTGTAAAGTTCTCTTTTCCCCTTAGAATTACACCTTAGTCACCCATGAGAATAAACTACTAAAAGGGCCACCCCTCTTTGAATTTTAGTTGAGCCCTTGCCTCCCACTCATGAGAAGTGTGTGCATTTGTGTGTCGAGTCATTGAGAACGATGGAGTAGGTGGGGCAGTGAGTGACTGGGGTTTGGGGCAGGCAGAGGGGCAGGGTCGTGGGGGAGTAAGAAGGGTTCGAGAGCTATTTTCCTTGCTCAGCAGAGTGAATAGCTTTTCCCTTTTAAATCACTATATTCTTCAGGTGTTATTTCCCTTGTCACCTCTATAAATATGAAAGCCCATTCATTTTCCTAACAGTTTTTTTTCATTAATTATTTCCTCTCACGGGGTGTTCGTGACTTGCTAGATATCTTTTTCTATATAAAGAAGAAGCATGCCATTTACGAAGGCAGATTTTAAAGGCCTTTCTGTAGATGAAGTTAAGGTTTAATCGAATTTATTAATCTTTTTGCAAAAGTATTTTCTGCCTGTCCTTGTTATATGAAAGAAGACAGTCCTTTTTCTTTTTCCAGTTCTTACTTTTCTTTTTTGGAAAAAGAGACTAATTTTTTTTTCCCTTGTAAGCTTCAACTAGAGAGCTTCTTTGTTGAGTAAATGACAGTAGGCTCATCAGATATTGGTCATGTTAAGACTATTTTAAAATACCCTGGACTTGTACACCAAAAACAGGACTGCCGGATTTTGTACTTTTTTTCTATGGAAGCTAGCACCTGAGATCTGGGATGGGTGTTTTAGTTATACTCTTTGGATGGCAAGGAACAGAGACTCTCTTAAATACTTGGTAATAAGTAAAGGTTATGGTAGAATTTGTGTCATGTCCACAACCCTGCCAGCCTACAATGCAGCTCTACCAGACCCTGACATATGCTCATGGGCCCCATATTTGCTCATTTTGACTCACTGGGTCTCTCTGTCCCTGAGTAACTTTACTTGCTAAGGAAGGGCCTTTGCTTTCTATGGCCTCCACTGTACCTCAAGACTTCCTTCCTGCCCCTGTGTCACACTAGCTCAGTCTAGGTTTCCAAATGCATACCTCCGAGAACCTGAATGTGATTGGTCAGGTTCATCTTTTCACATTAGGTCATTCCTTGGTCACTCTTGGATAAATGTTTATCTCTGGCTCAATTAGCTAGGATCTGAGTTGTTTGCTGAGGGTGACAGGGATGTGACTTGGTTGTCTAGGCAACAGGAGCCTAGGGCAGGGCAATTTCCCTAAGAAAGATGAGTGAACTGATGTTCAGGTGCTGACTGATACCTCCAGGCAAGCAGAGTTTCAATTTTGATTGTTAGTCTTGAGGAAAACCAGAAGCTTAGAGCTGCTTCTGTAGTGTGATGGAATCGGATAGTGTTTAGAGCAGTACTCAATTTCCATTTCACATCTTTGCTGATAAGACAAACGAATAATTCGTGCCATTAACTATGTACTCGAGTCCGGAACTCTGCCATCATCCAGGGCATCAGACAAACACACACACTCCAAATCAAAAACTTGATTTTTATTTTAACCTGGATTACTGGGATCATTGCAGGATTTTGCCCGAATGACTCAGACAGATTGCACCAATTTCTGCTTTCCTTTGCTTGTGGAGACCAGGCTGTTAGTGGTCACTTCTGGAATGAGAAGACGTATTAAAGAAAGGTTGGAGCCTAGAATGGTTTCTAGAGTAGTATTGCCCTGCTTTACTTAAACTGTCTTCTTATTTGTTTTTCATTATCTAGTTTATCTAATAATGGTAAATGCAAATTAATTAGGAACTTTTCCTCAAAGGAGATTGTTTTCTGTAAGACAGCACAGAACATTTTAAAAAGTGTTAGTCCAAGCAAAGCAGACACTTTAATTTTCTTTAATTTTTAGTGATTTCATTAGAATGACAAAGATTTTTTCGTATCACTTTGTAGAAACTATTCTTACCCATTCACTGATACCCTCTCCACTTTTTCATGCCACGAAGACATATATAAAACACATGCGTTCCCATAGTATGTTCTTGTGCGATGGTTCTGGTTTTGCAGTGCGGCATTAAAATCTTGGGTCCTTGAGTTGACCACCTGAGTCCAGCTGACTCCAACTATGAGATGCTGGTATAGGTAGTTAATCTTGGTATCTCATGGTTTCTTCATTTGTAAAATGGGTTTATGTTATTGCTTACCTCATTGGGTTGTTGTGAAGCTTCTTAGAATAATATCTGACTTCTAGTATGTGCCTAGAAGATGTTTGCTATTATTTTTACTCATTACCAATTGAGGAAGTACCTATTGGAATGTAAATGAAGGTCACTAATAGTCTTTTAAGGATAATTAATCTAATTTATATTTTATATAAATTTTATATTGTGTGGTTATATTTTCTAATTAAAAAATCTATAACCTTTCGTCCAGAATCTACTGAATGTCCTATTTTGAGAACCATTGCTCTAAGAAATTTTTTTCTCTGTATTGATGTGTACAACTGATTTTAACAGGTAGCTAAATGCTTTTTAAAAAGTATAGTTCATCCATTCTGTCCCCTCAAGTAATTGAAGGATTTAGTTAATTTAGCAAAAATACTTTGCTTTCAAAACATTTAAATCATTTAAAACATTTTATTGAAGAATTTACCTTTACTAGTAACCATAATAAAAATAATCAAAAGCTAATAAACCCTCATAATGTGTTAGTATATGTGATTATTCTATTAGTAAGTGAATCTTGTTGAAATTTCATGTTTCTTAAATTAAAATATCAAATACTTTACATATTAGCTAAAATGTGTTCCCTATGTATTCTGTGAAAATTAATCTCAGACAAATTTGTGTATCAAATTATTTTATGGGTAATTCAAAAACATAGAGAAGACTGAAGACAGTTAAGATCTTTTATTTCAAAATGTTTTAACGCATTGATTATGAAATTTTTGATTGTTTTCTTTTCTAAGCCTATTTTGAGGTTCACCTCTTGCCCCGCTACAGGTGTAGACCTGCACTTGAACATTGTAGGGTCCCAGGAAACTCCCCCTTCCACTTTCTCCTCTGCCATTCTCACCTCCAGAAAACCAGCTTTTCTTGCCATTTGTAGAGAAAAAAAAAATCTAATACATTAAAAAAAAAAAAAAGTCCTTTACAACACATACTGCATAAACCACAGCAGACTTTATGAGGTATTAAAATTTCAGTATTATTTTAAGAAATTTCAATGTTACTTGTTAGCCCCTTTTCTACTTCTGAATGTTTATCTCTAGGTAAACAAACCAAAACAAAACACCACAAACTCTTAAATGGCTGCAGGGGATGCCAGACAGTTTATGTAAAGATCATATCACAGAAGGAAGGGCTTAAGAGTCAGAGGGGAGCTAAGCCATTGCAGGTTACTGAAGTCAAGAACCTAATTAATCAGTGACAAGAAACTCAGAGTGGGTCGTTGAGTCAATGGCTGAAGGATAAAGTTATGAAAAGCTCACGGAAGACGTGTCCTCACGACTGCTCTTAGCTGTGACTAATTTTGGGTTAACAAAATTTATGTGCTGAATGAATGCTTTATTTATTTTTTCCTACTCTACAGGCCTGTCTAGACTTCAAGCTTTATTAGTAGTTCAGAGAAAATCAGCTGGATTACAGGAAAGAATTTCAGGCAGATTAAACAGATTACTTACCCCTTCTTAAACATGTGCTTTGATAGAAGTGTGAAGAACATTAGAATCGGGCCTGGTGTGGAGAAAGGAAGGCCACCCCCTCCTCTATTTTGTACAGGAGATTTTCCACTCCTAGTCAAATGGTGGTGCTAGTTCTTTAGTTTTGAGTTACTGCATTTCCTAATTTCATGGTCATAACAGCCTCCTGTCTACTACTGCCTCAGAGCCGATTTTACCAAAACTGAAAATGCAGGCTCCAGGCTCAGAAGCTCCTTAACGGGCTCGAAAGGTTAATGTTCCTTTCTCTTGCCCATTCTATAGCGTAAGAAGACAGTCTTTGAATGACATTCTTCTCTTCAAGTAGGTACTCCTGTTTTTTCTCTCTCAATTTATTTATTTTCTTTTTTTGCTCTATGTGCTACTATTTACAAACATGAGGTAACTTTACAGCTTCCCTCTCATGTTAAAAGATGTTCCTTTTTCTCTTAATGCTCTAGGGATATTTTGTAGAGTTGCTGGCAAGTATTACTATGACATTAAAATGCTGAATCTAAACTCGGTACAGTGGAAATTCACTTTTGGAATAATATTCAGCTGATTGAGAAAGCAACACAACCACCCTTAACTCAGCCCTGACAGGCTGTCTGCCCACCCCAGATAATGTGTATTTATTGGATCCAGCTCTAGCTATGAGGAACTGTATTGTTGAAATGTGTTGGAATTTTAAAAGTTATTAATTGGACTGAGGGCCGGCTAGACCGAACACACTACCTGTTTTCTTAATCTTTGGTGTCGTAATTTAAGTGATCTGAATAAGCCATTATTTGTTTCCTGAAAGCAGTCAAGTTTTCTGAAAAGCTACGCAATCTAGCAAGAGAAAAGTGAGACACGTTGTCTTTCAATTGCCCTGTGATTTTAGGCACGTCGTTTTGAGTCCTGCCTCATCAGTTTGCTCTTCTGTGAAAAAAAAACTATGGGTCACTTTTTGCAAGCAGGATGGTGTGTACAGTAATGCCTCCCCCACATATAGCAGTGTGCTCATTGAGTAATGATGTGGCAGTCACTAAGGACAGGGCAGGATACTTTCATTTTGGTTAGAGGAATGCCACACGCTTCAGGAAATGTGAGTTAAGTTGAAAGTTTCATGCTTTGTCAAGAGGGTAATCATTCTGTGTTTCATCAGCCATGTCCGTAAAGCCAACGTGATTTCTCTTTTTTAACTTAATAGAAGGGTTGGGCTTTATCAGGACTTGAGGTCAAGGCACCAATTCCTGTTCAAAGGTGCTAGATTTCTACTGGCAATTTGGGCCAGGTCTAATAGGTTTGCAGAGCAATTCCGAGCACGAGGTTGCTGAAAAAATCATCTGGTTTTGAATGTGTTTATGTATATATGTCTATATTCATATAAATATATATGTGGATATATATTCGTATAAATATACATATATATGTATATATACATACACATATCATATGTACATGGCGTATATTAATGTTGACTGTGAACTTATGAATATGAAGTAGAAGTATTTAAATTTTATCTTAAAATCTAGAGAGCCAAAAGAAATGAAATTGGATGGGAACTTCTGAGACCTCAGGTTCAGAGGCAATTTCTACTCTATACAAATCTTTCCTTCTCAAATGCAAACGTTTGCTCTTACAAAGACCGCCTGCTAGGCCCTGGTATGCATGGGTATAATATTCTAGAAATTAGACACAGTACGGTAGTGGTTGTTAGCTTTTCAAAGAATTTATGAACAAAAATAATAGAAATATCAGAGATGTGATATGTAGAAAAAATGCAAAAATTTGAATACAAATATAAGGGTCATATCTACCAGTAGGATGTTTTCTAGACCCCTGGAGATATTTTTTTTATTTTTATTTTTTATTGCTTGTCAATCAGGGA
>NW_006438644.1:832362-854684 GCF_000325575.1 Pteropus alecto | reverse complement strand
AAAACTCATGTGTCTTAAACTTACAGCAAGACAAAATTGAACAATTATCTTTCATTTCAACTAACTCTGTATCTTTCATTTGGTTTCAGATTTAGAGCTAGGTATCCTTCCTCCCAATACTCACTAAACCTCTGTACAATAGGAATATTCACACTGGGTGCCTGCTAAATACTTTTATATTATTATCTGTGGGTTCTCTGCATATTTGTCTGTATTCATTTAGCCCAGTTGGTCAGAACAACTTCTGGGTTTCAGTGGTTGGGCTTCAGTTTGCTTTGAACAGAGAACACCTTTGCTTCTTGGTTGTTGACTGGATACTAAGAAAAGAGGCAAGAACGACAGTGACCCAGCTCTGAGAAGACTGTCCACATTGTTTGTATAGTGTTCGTGGCACATAGTTCATCAACGGCGGTTGAGATGTGGTCCTGCCCATCATCATTATCAGGGCTTGCACTATCTATTCACTCTTAAAAGTATTTTACTAGAAAGCTTACATCTCTGCTCAGCTCTTCCATAGCAGTACCTTTTTCATGTGGACTCAGACATTAGGTAGTTTCATTCTAATCCACAGGAGACGGCTGAGGCCAAGCCATAGCTCCCACCACTTCCTAGCTGGGTGATTTTACTTCTGGCCTCAAATTCCTTATCTGCAAAGTAGAGATATTGTGAATAGCTGCTGGATATAACTGTACGGAAAAAATAAGATTAAACCATTCATTAAACTACTTGCAATCTTCAAGTGTTAGAAACTCAACATGACAAACTCATTTTTATTCCAAGCCTAGCACAGTGCCTGATAATAAATGCCGGTTGAGTAAACAACCAGAACTTATGGTCAGCACTGTAGCTGCTAGGGGTTTGTGTCCATCTGATCATAACGGAGATCTTGACCTGAATAAAAAAAGGCAATAAATCCACCCAGCTGAGCATGCCACCTGTTGACATGCCGTTGCTTTTGTAATGAACAAATAAAGTGTTGGGAGAAAAAGCATGGACACCCCCAACATCCTTCCCTCCATTATTCATTTCCTTTGTGACTCTAAGGATAGTGACATTCCTTTGCGATGAGAAGAGTAGCAAAAAGAATGGCAGATTCTTGCTGTGACAAGGATGTCAAAAACCTGTTAAAATGCTTCACATTTGTTTTGACATTAAAAGGGAGCATTTTGCTTGGTTGTCGGGCAAGCTATGGATTTATGCAGATGTGGCGTTGTATGCTAACTTTTAATTCAACTTGAAGCCAGAGGCCCGGGATAGTCCCCTCCTCACCGTCTCGGCAACAAATATTTAGTGTCCATGAGGTGGTAATAATAGCAATTATATTAGCACATAATGTTTAGGGAGTTCTTTGTGCGGTGCTTTTTATAGGTATTATCACATTGAATCCTTATAATAATCTCAAGTGGTAAATAACATAATGATTCTAATTTACAAATGAGAAAACTAAGGCTTTGCAAAGTTAGATAATATGTTCAATATTAGACCACTTTATAAGTGACAGTCCTAAGACTCAAAGATAAGCTTAGCTATATTCAAAGCTCATGCCCTCAGCTATTACGTGATAGAATATTAATTTCTAAAGTCTTGATCAACATGATCCTTGCCTTGGAGAAGCAAGCTGAGCATCTAGGGCTGATAAGACAATATTACATATACCCTTTTTAAGCCTCAGTATCTTCGTCTGTAAAAGGGGAATAATGATATCTGACTTACAGAAGTATCATAGCTATTGATGAGGATTAAATCAAATAATGTATGTAAAAGAGCTTTGTAAAAGTTCAGGTTTATAAAATACAAGTTTTTATGTGGAAGGTATAAATGACTAGTTAGTTACATGTAAAATCTTGTCCCCAAGTGACCGAGAGTAGCCCTGGTGTAGTGCTATGAAGTGGGTATGAGGGGCGGGTTGATTTATGTCCCCACGGACTGAGAGCATGTGCCATGGAGGAAGTGTGGGTAGAGTCCAGGCATGCGGCAGAGCTTGAATGTGAGTATGGCAGGCAGGATGGGCGGTAGGTAGACTCGCAGAGCCTGCCTGTCCCCTCTCTGAGTAATCTTCTCCCTGGACCTCCCTGTAGTCTTCGGGAGGTTCTCTGACTTTTTGGAGAAGACAAGTTGACGAGGAGCTGCCCCAGCCTTTCTGTTATGAAAAAACCACAAAGATTCTTAGCGGTTGCACATCTGGAGCCTCATTTTCCTACTCCCAGTCTTCAGGTGCTTCATCTGGCTTCACTCTCCTGTTTATAGCTGTCGCCAACTCTCAGTTCTTTGGGGTTTCCTGCTAAGAATGCTAAGAATGAGGCGCAGTCTTCCAGCTTTCCCTTCCTGTAACCTGAAGACAATGCCCAGGTTTTTTGTGGGCACTGCCAGTCACAAGGGGAAAGAGACAGGCCGCAATAGAAAAACAATCCCGGGGAAGTTGAAGGTGTAAGACTTGCTTAGTCTATGTACTCTTGGTTCCTGTTCTAGGTTCCTGCCCTTTGCTGGAGTAGTAGATTGCCACTGGATTGTGGGCACCTGCCCCATCCCATCTGACCATTCTCTTATCCAATGGCCAGTGGCTGAGCTCACTAAACACACCTCTTCCCCTCGTTTGGTTCAGAAGGTGCCCTCAGAGCCCTTTGCAAATGGATAATCTGCATTTCTGAGACCCTTCCTCCCCCTGCCGTTGATAGAAATGGCCTCATTGGAGTATTTCCTTTCTTAATTTCGATAAAGGCACTAAGAAATCCACAAGCAATTTTGAGTTCATCTTACAGAAAACATTTGTCTTTCGTACTGTCACTTTTACTTACTATAGCCAATCATTCGTTAGGAATAATTTTCTGAAAACCAATTACAGAAAGATATTTAATAAAGATGATCACATCATAGATAATAATTCATTTGAACATATTTCACTTTAAAACCATGTGACAAATACAGATATAAATTTCTTTCTTTTTTTTTACATAAAATTTTGAAAATCCTACTGCATTTTTACTGATAGTTAGAGATTAGGGTTACTCAGAATCCAATATAGTTCAACTTGACACATATTTTAAATTCTTTTCCTGATTTTATTTAGGGAATGAGTAATATTTACAAGGGCCCCGCTGTGGTTTATTAAGTCTGTCCCAGAGTCTCTGCTCCCAGCCAGACTGAAAGTGCAGAGATGAGTTTTTGCAGGTGTGCACTCCAGTGCCTTGGGAGGTGCGGGGTACACCGGGGATTTGGACATAATTGTGGTGGCGGATAGAGCCTGACATGTTCCTTGATCCGGAAACACTCATTATCAGTTATCGTCAGTATGGGCCGTGTGATTGTTGCATAATGACTATAATATGTACTGCAGACCATAGTCTCACATAATACACAGTAGAGTAGAATGTGAAGAGTGCTTTGGGAGCGATGAGCACCATGGCGTGGAAGGGCAGAGAGGGGAGACAGTTTCTGGTTGCGGGGATGTGGGGGAGGGGTTGCGGGTAGAGGGATGTTAGCAGAGATGGAGGAGGTGGTTTGGGATGGTTGCACGTAGGAAGTGACATTTGTCTGTGACCTTAAAGATGGGTAATGTTTACACAGGAACACACAAGGAAAGGGAAGACCATAAGCTAAGGCACGGAGAAAAAGGTTTGGGGGAATGGCTAGCCAGCCTGACAGGAGCACATGTCAGAAGAGTACAGGGAGGTGGTATGAGATAGCTCAGGAATGGAGAGTTAAAAGTCATATTTTTTGGACTTGCTAGTGTGGGCATGAAATATTTTTTTAAGTGGGGTTGGAATGAAATATAAACTTATCCTTAGGAAAATACTGTGTAGATTGACGTTTTCATTTGAAGAGTGAGTACATCAATTTGGAGGTGATTGGAATAGTTCAAGAGAGTTAAAATACAACTTAATAAATCATTTAGGACTTGCTTTTTGAAATCATAATCATTTTATGGTTGTAAAGAAGATTTTGTTCCAGAAATGATTAGTGGAGAAAGAAATAGGTTGGAAGTTAAAAGGTATTACTCTGTCACTGATGTGCTAAGTAAACTTAACAAATATCTTGTATACGCAATGTTCTGTTTTCCCATCTGCAAAGTGGGCATTATAACTAGCAAACTTCCATCAAAGAGTCTGCTAGTGATACAATAAAGACTAAGTGATATGAAAAGTAAAACACCTCGTATATGTGTAAAATGTTATTTACTTGGAATGTTTTTCCAGTAAAATTATTTGATTTGGACAAGACATAAAGTCAGAAGAAAATTTCCTATAGCTATTAGATCAGATTAAAATTATTATAATTTGTTTATATTTATTAACAGGTGCTTTATATTGGATACTGAACAAATCTTTAAAAATTCTTTTATTGTAATAAGAACGCTTAACATGAGGTCTACCCTCTTAACAAATTCTAAGTGTATAATATATTATTATTGACCATATGTACAATATTGGACAGTAGATCTCTAAAGCTTATTCATCTTAGTACCAACTTCATGAGTATTGATTAATAACTGCCATTTCCCCTCATCCCCAGGCCCTGGTAACCACCATGGCAGTCTCTGATTTTATGAATTTGACTATTTTAGATATGTCATTGAAGTAGAATCATGCAGAACTTGTGTTTCTATGACTGGCTTATTTCACTTAACATCATGTCCTCCAGGTTCATCCATGTTGTCACGTGTTCATCCATGTTGCAGAATTTACTTCTTTTTAAGGCTGAATACTATTTCATTGTGTGCATATACCACACTTTACTTATCCACTCATCTGTTGATGGACATTTAGGTTGTTTCCACATTAAACAATTTTGAATAGTGCTGCAACGAACATGGGGGTGCTAATATCTCTTCCCGGTCTGGATTTCAGTTCTTTTGGATGTATGACCAGAAGTGGGATTGCTGGATCATCTGCTAGTTCTATTTTAAATCTTTTGAAGAAACTTTACCCTCCCTTGCATAATAGCGGCACCATTTTACATTCTCATAAGCACGTGCAAGGGTTCCAGTTTCCTCGCATCGTTACCAACACTTGTTGTCTTTTGTGTTTTTGATAATAGCCATCCAGACAAGTGTGACTGATATCTCGCTGTGGTCTTGATTGATCATAATGAGCATTTATTCATATATCTGTCGGTCCTTCGTAGTCTTCTTTGGAGAAATGTCTGTTCAAGTCCTTAGGATATTTTTTAATTGGATTGTTAGTTTTTCTGTTATTGCATTATATGAGTTCCTTATGTATTTTGGAGACTAACCGCTTATCAGATATATGGTTTGCAAATATTTTCTCCCATTCTGTAGGTTGTCTTTTCACTCTGTTGTTTCCTTTGCTGTGCAGACTCTTCTTAGTTTGATGTAGTCCTGCTTGCTTATTTTGTTTTTGTTGATTGTGCTTTTGCTGTGATACCCATGAAATCCTTGCCAAGCCCATAATGTCATGAGACTTTTCTTCTATGTTTTCTTCTAGGAGTTTTACGGTTTCAGGCCTTACATTGAATTCTTTAATCCATTTTTAGTTTATTTTGTGTGCTGTGTAAGATAGCATCTAATGTCATTTTCTTTTAAAGGCGGATATCCAATTTTCCCAGCATCATTTGTTGAAGAGACCATAGTTTACCCATTGCATTTTCTTGACACCCTTGTTGATCAGTGGACTATATATGTGTGGATTTATTTAGGACTCTATTATGTCTTATTGGTCTGCATATCTGTTTTTATGTAGTACCATACTGTTCTGATTACTGTAGTTTTGTAATGTATTTGAAATAAGGAAGTTTTATGCCTCTAGCTTTGTTCAAATTGTTGAAGCTCCATTTCCCTCACTCATGGAATGAAGGCATTTGACCAGGAAGCTCTATGGTCCCTGGGGCCATACCAGTATATGATTCTACAGATATTGCTTTCAACAATCTCCATTTAGAACAATGAGTTGAGATACTGATATAAATACAACGAAATCCATAGGTATATATGCTAGGAATAAAAGACAGACATGTCATCATTTCATTGATTTTATGACTCCAGTTGGGGGAAAAAAAAAAAGACTGATATCTGTAGCAGCTGCCTAAAGTGCTTTATACTTATGGGAACAGGGGTATTGAATTCAGTGATTTGAGGGTAGAGGGAAGAAGTCAGACTGTGCTTTCTCTTTTCCTCTTTTTTCTTCTCTTCTAAGGGGAAATAAAAGGCAAAGATACCAATTAAAAAAAAAAAAGAAAGGGCAAAGACTTATTGGAGTTGGGTCTTAGGGGTAAAGCCCAACACACTAAGTAATTTAATTTTAGTTACAATAAATCTCAAATGATGATACTATAGTCTTGAGAATGTTTCATGATGGACAATGCCTGGCCTTTGCATTTTAACAAAGAAGTACAGGGAGAGGGTTGACATAATATTCAGCATGAAGAACATTGCTCATGTTGGTTTGTCGGTCTATTCCTCTAGATCGTTTAGGCTTCACAAATCAAAAAACTTCAAATCTAGTTTGTGAAGAAAAAGATTCACAGGAGAATGTTTTCTAGGAAAGGAAAAAGCAGAAAGCAAAGGTCTCTTGCTTACCATGGCATACAAGTTGCATAAGCAATATTAATGTAGCTGAGTAATAATATTTCAGAGCAGTTCACAAATTATTCATGTTCGGACTATGAAGGCCCCTTGCTTCACTTCCTTCTCACCAGCTGGATTCTATCCATTTTACTCCTCCCTCATCACTTGGAATACAAGCAAAATTTAAATATGCCAATTTTCTGCTTGTTAGCAGCGATGGTGATATGTTCAGTAGGGACAGGGGTTTATACTGTTAAATACAAGGAGGTTTTTGGATTGTCTGAGGCTTTAATTTGTTGATGGGATTCCTAGAATCCACTACCACTGATATTTGAGAACTGAGTACATTAGACAAGTTCGTAGGTTTACAAAAGCATAGTTAACAAGGGCTGCGCTTGATTTTCTTATCCAGCTCTTTAGTTCTAAATTTATTGCCAATTTTATTTATCAGACTTATTCTCAGAGGAGTGGTATTTGCTATGGCCACAAGGAAACATCTGTGAGCTTAAACCTTAGAGGCAGATAGCCAGTTAGAACATTTGGCATATGAAGCTAAATTGCAGAAGAAAAAAATTAATCAAGGCAACCCTTAAAATTATCAGGAAGGCAACTAAAAAAATGTCTTATCAGAGACAAACTGAAGTATTGAGTTCATGTTAATGAAGAAATGTCAGAATCCACCATGAATCAACTAGGAGTGTCATATGGCAAGTTTGGACGCTGATGTCAATCTCTACTGCTAGGATTTATGGTAGGTTATATAATAGAATCCTGAGTTCTAAAAGATCAAAGAAAAATGCTGGCTCTTTCTTCATCCATTCTTTTAGGTCAAGCCTACCCAGCAAGAAGCCAAGTGGAGAGTTGAGAAATTATCTGAAGTGGGTAGTAGAGACAGCCAAAACCAGATAATACACAACCAGAAAGTCACCATGGAGGGAAAATGTGGACCGAAAATAGAAGGGATGAGGGGAAAATGCCAAACAATTTGGTCAGTGTCCAGCCTAAATTCACTGGGTAATAGCCAATTCCTTACTTTGTGTAATTATTCAGAATGAGCCTAAAAGACTGGGGTTGGAACAAAAAAGAAGATGAGTTCACTACCAAGGTTGTTGCATGTTTGTGCAAAATTTCTCTGTATCCGGATCACTATCTGTGACGTGTCGAATTCTGAGTATTTCCGGGAATTGGATTTTGCTATTTTAGGTTGCTGAGTTGAGATGATTGAGGAAGCCCATATCATCTGTACACTCACATGGAGAACAATTTTCTTTCATAGATTAATTGAATGTCATAGTTAATTAGCCTTTTAAACCCCACAGCATACACTTATAAATTTTCCATTGAAAACTCTGATTCTTTCTTACCTTTATCGTTTTGTCGTGTGGCAATTTCCATATCACCTTGATTTTAGTAGAATATAATCAATGAAGTATACGAGCCCACCGGAATAGGATTAGCACTACTTTTAGTTAAAAAGGCAACCAAAGTCTCGGATCAACGTGGTATTTTTTTCTTCTATTTGATATGGAAACCATAAACTACTTTTTTGGAGCAGATTCTTCCTAGACCTAAAATACAGTTATGAGTCCACTGGCCCCTGTAAATCTGCTATGTGTACCTTCTGGTGCTGAAGACTCCTTAATTCTATTTGTTGCAGATGGAAAAAACAAAGTTAAGTTAAACGAATATTTTTTCACTCTATAATGTCTTGTATATTTGAAGCCATTAGATAGCATTTTACAAACAAACAAACAAACAAACAAACAAAATAACCCAGGACATTTTTTAATATCTCAGGCTGATGTTTGAAATCCATAGTGAAAATTGCCTATGGAATATTCTTGAAGCACTCCGAGGGAGTCTATTAGAAATGTAATATAATCAAGTAAAAATTTAAGAAGAATTTTACACGCAAGTAAGTATTAAGAAAGTTGTTTTACAAGTAATAGGATAAAGGTGTGTGTTAAATGGCATTTGCTAAATTCCTTTCTTGCTCTGTGAACTGACTGCTTTTCCCAATGTATAGCAATGTCTGAATCTCGGCGGTAAACCTATACCACACAGCCACAGCAGGTGCAACTCTGCTGCTGAACATGTGTTTGGAGATATTGGGGACCAAGGCTTTTTGCTCTAATGGCAAATCTGATCTTCCGAAATGGAAGTCATCCTATGGACCTGAGTCGACATAGTGGATGGTGGCCTCTGCATTCTGCATAAATGCTTGCTACTGGTGTCAGTGGTAATTAGCGGATGCCCTACTTAGCTTTGTAAAATAATATGATCAGGGAATTTGAGCTGAATAGACAAGTGAAACACTGATTTTTCATTGCCTATTGCTCAGCGAGACTCCTTTTATCCTTATCCACCTTGTTTTATGTAAGTGAGGAATCAAATCAACTTTAATTAAGAAAGTTGTTAGAAACTACCTATATCATCCTTTTGCTCCCTCTTAATAACAAAATGAAGAGGAAAACTAGAAAGACTTAAGCACAAAACTTCTTCACATTGCCCGGGACTGTTGTACCAAATCTTAGCCTAGCTCTTTTTGAGAAAAGATGTAGATATTAATCTGAATTTTGAATCACCGCCGAGGTATGTGTGAACATAGTAGTTTCCTCTTTCTCCTGACAGCTGCTTCCACAAATACTTAAGACCTAATTTGGCCATTTGGTTCAGAGAATGATTTTTCATTTAATTTCTGTGATTATCAAGCATGTATTGTCAGGGACTTTGCAATATGCCTAGTATCTGATGAACACTCCATGTGTGCTTCTCCAGTTGAAGTGAAGGATATAATCTGTGAGCTATGACCATGTAAAAAAAACCCCTCCGTAAACTATGTGTAGTTAGAATTTCTTTACATGTTATCAGGGAGGTTAGTGAATTTACCTACAATACTTAATAGTACATTCTACATACACAAAACCTAAACTATTTTTTTTCCCATTTATCTTTTTAAAAAATTCTATTTATTTAATTTAGTCTCAAGTATACGGTACATTGGTTAGGCATCTATATAGTTCATAAAACAGTCCCCTCAACTGCACCCTCCCTCCTCTGGCCCTCCACCTAGCCATCATATTAATGCTAACCGCATTCCCTATGTCACGCTCCCCATCCCCGTGACCAACTATCGACTACTAATTTGTACTTCTTTAACCAAACTATTTTTTAAAAGCCCTTTTACCTCATGCTTTCTCTTCTCAGTGCTTTACGATAGCTGCTATCAAGTGAAAGTATTTTCTGACTTGAATTTCTAAACCACCTTTTTTTCTTGCTAATGGATGGTGCTGACAAGAAGCAAAATTTGAGTGTGCGTTTAATTTAAACCTAAAATAGGAGAACATCTTCAGAATATAGACTTGTATATTCAGTTACCTACCTAAAAATAGAGACACAATTCTTACGTTTTCAATCATGGAGAAACATTTCTATTGAATTTAATTATTCAAAGTGACAAGTGGAAGTTTCACAAGGAGAAAAAACCTATTAGGTGGACAAGTAGCCATTTTATTTGTATTTGTGATCACCAAGTAGTCATATCATTTTTTATTTAAAATTTAAAAGAGAAAATAACTTACTGACCTTCAAGTCCATTTCTTATTTCCTCCATAGAACACTTCTAAACTAGTTAGCAAACCTCTTGAAAAGACACGCATATATTACAAATAAGGTACAAGTTGTCATCATTGCCTAGAAGCCAACTTGAGAGGCTGTGTATTTATTTAGCAGTTTGCAAATCCAGTACCAGGTATGTGATATAAATGATTAAAAGCTCCTCTGATTTGTAAATACCATGCTACCTTTCAAAATGTTCAAAAGCACAGGACATCTGAGTCAATCAAGTAACACCATAAGGCTTGTATTTATGTGACCTGCCCAAATTGCAAGGGATAGGGGCTGTGGTGTGAGACACACATGGTCTGTCTGCCTGTCAGCCAGAGATGCAGTGGCCTAAGCCTGGTGTCACTAAGGACCAGACTGGCATATACTGCTCAGTGTGGTAACTTGCTCATTGCAGAGCTGGCCTGTTTAGTGAAGCATTTCAGGAAAATTTCAGCTGGCCTTTGTCCACCCTGCTGTATAGGAAATGGAGGTTTCTAGGCAAAGACTTTACTTAGTGACTAACCAAAGTGTTAAATAATGTCACCAGTGCCAGACTTTGCCACTGTCCTCAAAAGTGCAGTGGGATTGGACCAGGGAGTCTTCTCAGGGTGGAGCTGTGCAACTGGTCTTGGGGACTCAGAATCCACAGTCTCTGCCTGGGCACACCTGGCGGCAGGCTGTTTAGGGGCACCCGCAGGAACTCCTCTGGTGCAGGAATTTTAAACAGCTATCACTCTAATCCTTGTATTCAGAGTCTGAGTGGCTGTGGGTGAACCCTCATGTAAATCGCAGAACTGTGAACAGGGTGAACTGATGTAGCTTCTTCCTTCCAAGGAGACGGTGCCTGTAGCTATTTGCTAGCTCAATGCAGACAGCTAGCTAGTTTAAAGAGCAAGGAGAAAGGCAATAGAAAAAGAGGAAGGAAAGAAAATGCTTTTTACCGAAAGAATAAGTCCTCTATCCAACTGAGGCTGAAGAAAGTAAAATAAATAAAAATCACTAGTTTTTCACTATGCTACCCCCTTTTCTTGCTTTTTTGTGTTTCTATGCACTTGTCAGTCTTTGAGTGGTTTTATATCTGAAGCTGATTATTCCAAAAGGATATGCAATCGCTGGGACTTTGAGAGAGGTCTAAAACAAAGCCATAGAGATTCTAGATACCATTGAACTCGTTGTGTAGCTATCTGAATAACTATGTCACTTAGGTATAACGCTGGTCACATTCCCCTATTTTTATTGCCTTTTCATTTACTAATAACCTATAGCATCAATGTTATTCTACTCACAAAGGTATTTGACTCTATTAATATTATATGTTGGTCTTACATAAAAAGAATCTAAGGACTAAAGAATAAAATACATAAAATGCATGTTAGTAGGTTACTGTAGTGCCCATATGTGGGGTTGTTCTCCAACTTTCTTTTCTTCCTTCCTTTTTTCCTTCCTCCTTCCCTTCCCTTCTTTCTTTCTTTCCTCTCTCTCTCTCCCTGCCTTTTCTTTCCGACCCAACTCTCAAATTATAAAAATCAATTTTTTAAAGTTCTGTTTCTTTTATGATCTACTTTGCTTGTCTCTGGAGTCAGTTCTGTCGAGTAATACAATGACAGTAACATGATCTCTACACTTATTGACCACATTTTCTGCTGGCCATGATGCTTTGCACCTGACAGAGAATAGCTTATATAGTCACAATGACAACTCCAGGCATGGCTATTGTTATACCCACTTTCTAGAGAAGCAAATCAAGGCCTAAGGAAATCAAGTAATTTGCTAAAGACTATTCAGTTCATAAATGGGATAAGAAGATTTCAACTTAGAACAGTTACCCAGAATTTTAGCTACTATATACATGGGTTCGCAGGTTACGTTTGTAGGTAAAGGGTTTAGATGCTGAAGGAAATATAGAAACAATATAAAAGGAAAAATCTTCTTTGAGAAGCTTATAATCCATGGAAAGTGGAGCTCAAATAGCTGCTTTGAAATATTTGTTTTCCCACTTCATGGAACAAATTGATATGAATTCCTATTTACTGTCTAGAACTCATCCACTCAAGATATGAACTCCTAGGCTAAGACTTAATAGCATGTGGACAGTGCCTTTTCTATTTTTCATCATCGTATGAATACATTTTCCTACTTGTTAATGACACCTAATAGAGTTGACTAATTATATCTGGATCAGTTTTGCTTAGCAAAAAGACAGCAGGCCAGGATTGACTGACCAGTATCTTCATTTATCAAGTTCAATTCCCATTCTGACTTCTCTCCCACTAGTGAAAACATGTCACCAGATTCGATCTCAAGATAGAGATGTGAAGGGGTCCTTTAACCAGTAAACCATAGTCATACCATCAGGTTTGCTTTGCTAATTATGTTTGACATAGATTAATGACAAGCATTATTTTGGGGTCCCTGGGCCCATATAAGCTAAAGATGGCAAGAGATGACTCAGAGGTATAAAGACTGACAGACAGAAGGATGATCCACAAAATTGGTAAATCACACATGGAAAACCAAGAACCGAATACAATATAACAGTGCGTTCATTTCCACTAATAAATAAGATCCCATTATGTTCTCTTCACTCTCTATTTGGGTCAAATTACTTCTTTGGTGTATTTCCATTCTTACTGGTACTTATTTGCTGTGATTTCTCCCAGTTTTAACTCTATCTTGTGGCTTTAATCTTGTCTCTAAGTAAATTGCAACCCAGTAAATATATTCCAGTATTGTTTATTATAATTCTTGCCTTTATGCCAGGTACCAAGGGAAGGGACTTCTTTTATTAATTTATCTATCTGGATATGTGCCAACAGCAGCCCTAATACACACTTTGATTATAGTTGGTTAAGTCCAAAAGATTCGGTTTTGTTCAATCAATTTATTTTGCCCTGCCTACATAACAGTGCCACATTGCTAATTATAGTAGTTTTCTATTCATATTGTTGACTTGACACATAGTAGCAAATAAGATGAACCAGAATTTTATATCTAGTCTGAAGGTATATCTATCAACAACAATATACTCTCATAAGAAGTAAAAATTTTAGTCATCTGCAAGTTTAGGTTCCATGATGTCGAAAGGAGCTGGACACCAAAAGCTAGAAACAGCCGAGGACACTCACACACATATCTGTGTCTAATGTTTCTTCCTATTACAACATTCAGTCATTGTTCTGGCGCCTATTTAAATAATAATAAGTTATTGACCAACAAAGTATAAATAATATTTTGTTACTAGTTGAATATTGGAAAAATTTTCAAAATAGTTTTATGATCTTTACTCGGTTCAAGCATGCTGAACACATTTCTTCTAATTGTTTTGGCAACCAGGGAGATTTGGCTAGAGTGTTTTTAAAAAATCCACCCATGTTGCCATTGATCTTTCTTCAGTCCCACTGGGCCATGGGAGCAAGACGTAGTGGGAATAATCTAGGTTGCGTCAACGAGGAAGAGAAAGTTGGGTGGAGAGGAAGGTGGGAGGAAGAAACATGCCTCTGAGGGTTGATATTGATCTTGTTGGCCAGTTGGGTCGTCTCAGAGAAGATTTTCTGGAATAGGAACAAAGCTTATTGGTTATCCTCACGGTGCCATGAGACTTCATCAGCTTCCTTCACTGCAGGCTCATTTGCCTTCCACGCTAGTGCCTTTGCCTTGCATTTCAGCTGACGTCCTTTCTACTCAGGGGGAGAACCAAGAGAGAGGATGGAGGGAGTGTTTCTAATTTTGAGGCCTCAGACCAAACTATAAAAATCTGCTCTGACTGGAGATCTGAATAAATAAATTTGAATGTTGTTCAGTAGAGTAATATAAAAAATCCAGCTCTGCTGGTTTTCATAGGAAGGCTTTCTATGTAGCCTCTCTGAGAGCTGTCTGGATTCATCCTCACGACTTATAGGGTTCCAGGACTTATAGGGTTCCAGGGTTTGTATGATACTGGGGGGGGCAGTTTGTGAATCTAGGGGGTTCTGAGCTTCAATTTTTATCCAGATGATGTAGACACAGGTTGATGTGGCTGAGTGCCTTGGCACTGCTTTCTAAAGCTGAAGGAGCATCGGAGGAAGGTTATGCTTTGTAACCTTGAATTGTCTAGAAGTGGCCATTTTTCACTATTCCATTCCATTCCATTCCATTCCATTCCATTCCATTCCATTCCATTCCATTCCATTCCATTCCATTCCATTCCATTCCATTATTAGTTTCAAGTATACAGTACATTGGTTAGACATTTATATGGTTTATGAAACAAACCCCCGGACTACTCTTTCCTCTGGCTCTCCACCCAGCCATTACATTGCTGCGTGGCCTAGGGAATGCAGTCAGCATTCTTCACTTTTAAATCAATTCTTTACCTTATGCTTTCATTTAAAAATAGTTCTCTTTTACATAGAATGCATGTTAATTTTAACATATTTTGAAGAGAAAAGAATAAAGATGTAAATAGAAATCACCTACATGTTCACCAGCCATAGATGACCACTAATAATATTTTATTTTAGCCTTTTGCTTAGTATGTATGCATGTGTGTATATGTATATGCATTTATTTATATATATTTGTATATTAAATAAACTAAAAAAGCCCCACAATATAATGTTAACAAAAACCCAAAACACAACACAATTTTCATATACATATGCTTACACAAATTATGTAGTTTGCAAATGAAAACTGTGTTGTATCTTGGATTTTCATTAACATTATATTGTATAGTATATACGTACAATAACATATATACATAATATCACACATATGTATATGTACACACACACGTACACACAAGTATTTAGTTTGCAAGCTGAAATTATGTTATATCTGATAGAATTTATTTAACACTAGAATTTATTTATTTATTTTAACAAACATTGTTGTCCACATCTCTGTTTATTTCCTTATAAATAATTCCTAAAAGTAGAAATATGATGTCAAGGGGAAAAGCTACTTTTAAAGTTCTTGAGAGGGGTTATTGACAGATTTCTCTAATTTCCTTTTAAAACATTGTTATTTTTTAGAAACTCTCTTTAAAGTTTTCCAGCAAAAATTGTACACAATCTTATCTAGAAATCAGCTCATTATTTCGATGGGCTGTGTCAACTCAGGTCCTTGTCCATTAACTTATTCTATTATTGATTATTTCCTTAATATAATGGATAGAATTTTATTTTCTATATATTTTTGTTGTTGTTGTGTCTTGCATATTTTCTATTATGGTATAGTCCTTTTTGTCTTTCTTCTTCCCTTCTTTCTGTTTTTCTTTTTATTTTGCCTGTACCCTTTCAGAGAAACCAATGAATACAGCTTGATGTGTTCCTTTGCTCCTGTCTCCAGGTTCACACACCCCTATACAAACATGTACACTGATATACAGGAGAATGGACCCTAATTATCTTAAAATGTGGGATCAGATTTTATACACAGTATATAAATTTGTGTGTGTGTGTATTATTCCGTATCTTGGTTTTCTCACTTTGAAATATATTTTGGATATTCTGAGAAAGATAGATCTATCTTATTTTCTTCAACACTTGTATAAGGTATAAATTTGCTAAAATTTATTTAAGTTTTCGGCTACCCAAAAGCATTTTGTCCTGAAAAGTTTTCAACACATAAAAAAGTGCTGTCACTACAAATATTTGTAGACACATATTCTTAGCTATTGGTGGTTTTATTTTTATGGTTTAATTTCCAGAAGTAGAGTCACTGATTCAAAGGGTACGTATATTTTTAAATTTTAATGAATTTTCCCACATTAATTTCTAAAAATATAGTAAATCACATTCCCCCTAGTAATATTTGAGAATATCATTTTGCTCACATTTCCAATGCCCTTTTAATTCTCCAATGTGTAATCCTTGCTAGTCTTTTGAGTAGGCATTATTAATTAAGTTTTAATTTTCTTCACTTTTAATGTGGTTGAGTATTCATATTGCTATTGTTCCTTTAGATTTCCTTATCTGTTAATTACCTGCGTGTATTCTTGGCCATATAGTTGCTTTTTTCTTATTAATTTGTAAAGGTTCTTTGCATGTTATAGATTTGTCATATAGTTGCTTTTTTCTTATTAATTTGTAAAGGTTCTTTGCATGTTATAGATTTGTCATATTAGTTGTTCTGTCTTTCCCCATTGATAATTTATTCTTTGATTTTATTTTTCTAATTTTCTGCCCCAAAATTTAAAGAATAGTTTTATGATATTACATCTCCATCTCTTCCTGTATAGAATCTGGGTTTCCTGTCTTACTTTAAAATATCTTCCCATCTGGGTGGCTCCATAGTGTAGCGTTAGCATGTCTGCTTTGCATGCAGAAGATCCTGAGTTCAAACCCCAGGTGAAGGCGGGCCATACCCCTGAGTTCCCACTGCGTTCACTGGGTGAGTGAGTGGGAGGAGACGCCAGCTTTCAGAGATCCAGTTCTTAAAGGGAAACGGTAACATTCATAGGTCAGGGGTGGGAGTGGGGGGTGGGAAATTAAAGACGGGAAAAAAGATGTCTTCCCATCTATTTTCTGAAATTTTCTTATAACTTAATTTCTAATTTCTATTTTTTCTATTTGTAATATTTTAGCTTTTTTCCCCCCATTGGGAATTTATTTTTCTATAAAGGAAGAAGTCTAACTGTATTTTCTTTTAGTTGAATAGCCAATTATTTAAGCATCACATGTTCAATAAACTGTCTTTTGTCTAGTAAATTCAATTTCCACATATACTAGTATCTAGTGTTTTATTCTTTTCACTAGTTCACTGATCTATTTATCTATTTCCAGCCCTGGACGTGTTTCTTTGAGTATAATAGCTGTGTGGGATATTTTAATGTCTGGCAAGTTGATGCTGTCCACTAATTATTATTCTTCAAAATTTTGGTCTAGTTTTTGACATTTAGACTTCTATGCGAATTTAAAGGAATTTTATTTAAAAATGATCAAACAAATAAGAACAAAGCATGTTGGGTTTACGGTTGTAATGAACTCAAACGTATATTCTAATTTTTAGTGGTTTGACAGTTTTGTGGTCTTTACATTTGTCAAGATGTTGTATTAGGTTTCTCCATAGCATTGATCTTCTTCATATCAGTCTCATATCTTTCTTGTTACATCTCCTTTGAAAATAAAATTAATCCAGTAAGATTAATAAAACTAGAAAAAAATATCTGAAACCATTAACATAGTGACCCTGGTGGTAGGATTATTAATGAATTATTTTTGCTTCTTTCACTTTTCCATATTTTCCAACTTTTCCATATCGATCATGCATTATTTTTATAATGGTAAAAAGTTAATAAAATTTGTTTTAAAAATGGAATGGGAAAAATAGTGTCTTGGGAAATTTTATATGCCATAGTTTCACATGGAATTCTACTGTTCTCTTTATAGATTGGACAGGGATTCTCAAGGAGATAAGATGGTGGGAGATGGGGAAAGGCTATTTGTTAGTGTTTTATATGCAGTTTCAGAAAGAATTTTCTTTATTAGTCACCATTTTAACCATAGAACCTAGCTAGTACCTAGAAGCACTCTGAACACCTAATGAATGTCATAAAACATAACCAAATAAAATACTTTTTATTTGGAAAACAAACCAAAAAGCTGCTGTTTTCATAATATGAAATGAGACCATAAAATCTAACAGAAAGATCTTGTTGGTTGGTGAGAGTATACAAAAGATATATCTTCTTTTCTATGAATCAATAATAAGAAGCTGTACTGAGGAAGCCAATTCTCTCCAGAGGGTTTTACCTGGAGAGGAGAATGAGATTCATCTATTTACACAAAGGATGAGGAACATTGTATTGAATTACAGTTGAGTCACATCTTATCATCTTTGTATTTCCACGCCTAGCACCGAGACTAGCATTTAGTAAGTAAAGGAGTATTGGTAGTTGAAAAAAAATATTGGCTTATTTTTGGTGACTTAAAGAATTGAGTATTATTAGGCTTCTCATCTTAAAAACATGCACGAGAATTCTGCATTTCCACCTATTACTAAGATATTATACTAGTGAGAAAAATTACACAAGGACTGGGAGAGAAAAATCACATCTGTCTTTGCCGATGGGCTGATGTGGAGGTGACGGAGTGGTTTTACTATCTAAAAGACTGAAAAATAGGTTATGGTGCCCCAAAGAAGTCCTTGCTACTTGCTAATAATTAGTGTCTCTGCTTAAATCACGCCGTTCCATTGGACCTTAAAAATACATTTCAGTTAGTTTCAATTTCGGCAGGAGAAAAGAATCTCCGAGGAGAATAGAATGCTGCTCACTGTTTTGTTGGAAGGTTTGAGCTTCATTCCATCTCTTTTCAGATGAGTCCTCTTTGCAATTCCTCCCCTTCTCTTTCTCATCGTACCATGTTACGCCTTTCTCTTTCTTATCTTAGCTCTTCTTTCCTTCCCCCAGCTTCGGGGGTCAGAGAAGCAGCCCGAATCAGGAAGAGGTTGGGAAGGAAGTAGAGAACTCCAATCCTGCTAATTCTTCCTCTTCTGTCACCTCCCTTTCATCGAGCTCTGCCTCCATCTGCAGTCCTAGATACAATCCGGTTGATATTAGCCACTCATTCATACGTTCAAAAACGTTGAGCTCCTGCTACGTGGAGGTAGGGTTCTGGGTACTCGGCTCCAGCAGTGAATGACATAGACAAGGACTTCGCTTTTATGGCACTTACCTCTTATGGGGGAGGGGGACAGAAACTTATCAAGCAGGTATAGATGCGGAAGGTGGTAGGTGCTCTGATAAAGACAAGAAGAGGTGGATGGGCTGTCAGTGTGGAGGGCGGGTAAAACAGGACAGATAAGCTAAGCTTCCTTGAGAAGGGAGCATTTGAGCAGAGACATGAATAAGGTGAGGATCTGAGACAGTGAATCTCCAGGGAAGAAATTTCCAGAGAGAGGGGAGAGCCAGAGCTAAGTCTTGAGAAGTACTCCTCGTAGGAGGACAGTGTGCTTGGATCCCAATATGGGAGAGAAGGTCAGAGGGGTCAAGGGGGCTGGGGTTGTGCAAATTGCTTTTCAGTTGGGAGAGTTCAAAGGGTAATGCTTTGAATAAATTTGAGGAAAACTTTCTCAAATTTGTTTTCATACTACAAAACTCGCTTTCATGTGAAAACTCAGTTGGCAAGCAGACTGCTAGATACTTAGCCTTCCCCCAGAACTTTGGGTAAATTTCGATTTTTAAACTTCTCTTCCTTTTTTATTCACCAATAGAGAGAAGAGTTATAAGGGAACCACAGAAAATTAAAGCAGAGTTCTCCCAGAGCTACTGAGTTAGAAATACGTCCAACTGAACCGCCAAGTATATTCATGAGTTTCTCTTTAATGTTTCAAGTACTTGCCTTAGGATTTGTGATTGCTTAGAAATGTCACTCGACTAGTTACATGACTCAGCTAGTAGCTTTCAGAGAGAATGTAAGGCCAGATCCTTTCTGTTTGCAAACATAAGGAAGTGGGCATAGATGCATAGATGTTCATCAGGAGGACAAAGGTCAGGTTGGAGGTGAGCATTGAAGAAAGAGGCAACAAGAAACATGGTAGAGGCAACAAGAAACATAAGGTAGGATTTGGCATGACTGAGACTTGCAAGTGGTTCATCATGGCTGGAGCGCAGGGCTCTGTAGAGAGACTGGGAGGAAGCAGGTCACTCAGGGGCTTGCTATGACCCGACAGGCTACCAAAACCAAAATAACAAAAAGCCGATATGAGTCTAGAAGGAGCACTCTGGCTGGAAAGAATACAAAGCATGATGGAGTGGATAATTGATGGAGCGAGATTCCTGGGGAGAAATAGAAGATTGAGCCATTTAAGTACATCTGCTGATACTTTAAAGATATAAAATTTTAGGTAGCAGAATCAGGACAGACCCACCAACCCTTTGGAAAGGACGGGACTAAAATGTTTGGAATGGAAGATGCTAAAGGCTTTTACTCACTCAACATCTCTGCACTGAGTGTCCGCTCGGCCTTAGGCAGCATGCCTAATGCTGGGAGAATAAGTCACTGTGCAAGGTGCTTGCAAGACAAAGGTGCTGGCTTCTCCTTCACAGAGCTGCTGCTTAACAGACTCATTGGTTTAGAGCTGCAAGTATAGGTTTTTGGAAAATCCATGTTAACAGGAACTCACTTTTGTTCAAAAGCAATTTATTTATCCAATCACTATTTGTTAAATAAATGTATATGGCATTGTAGTAGGTTCTCAGAAAGCAAGCTGGATGTGCCAAGGATGTTTCCTTTTATTTGAAGTAATCACAGACGTGTAAACTAGTCGAGTCATACTAGGCGAAGTATGGCTTGCTTTTCAAAAAACAGTGACACATTAATTCCTAAGAGATTAACCTGCCCTGGAGCCATTGGGAGAGTCTTGTTCGGGAGGTAGATTATAATCAGGACCTGAGAAAATAGGCGAATATGACCGAGGCAGAGAGAGATATATCTGAGTGGGTGGTAATAA
The DNA here is from genome assembly GCF_000325575.1 of Pteropus alecto. NCBI lineage: Eukaryota > Metazoa > Chordata > Mammalia > Chiroptera > Pteropodidae > Pteropus > Pteropus alecto. Next base: position 834,124 of record NW_006438644.1, on the reverse strand, counting down.
CCCCTGAGCAAGAGATGGGTGGCTATGGGGTGAGCACAGTATGTTTAGGGGACTGGGGGTGGGGAGGAGAGAGGGCTTGAGCTGGAGCAGCTACACATGCTCTGATTGTGGATACTGGGGCAGACCTGCCTGCTGTGATGTGTTGGCTTCTCTCTGTAGGAGGCAGACAGCCATTAGGGCTCCTCATACAGAGCAGTGACACATTGAAAGCCAGGATTCTCATTGACAAGTCCTCGTGTATAAGGTGGATTAGATGAGGGAAGAGCCTGGGAGAGGAAGGAGGCAGGTACAATGCAGAGAAAAAGGCAGATAGGAATGAAGATTAGAAGAAGAAGGAAAAGCCGACCAAGGCACTGTCTGCATGTGGAAAAGCTGGAGCCTTTGGTAGAAAAGAGAAAGTGAGAAAATGCAAACCAATACAGCTGAGGGCGAAGAGCCTTCAAATGAAGTGGTCCTTTGGGCCCAAATAAGCCCCAGTGTGGATCCTCTGCCAATAAGTAATTCTGGAGCTAATGTGCCCAAGTGTTTACAAGTCCTGATATATTTCTGGACTTGAGCAACTTTGGAGTTTTCTTATGTTGAAATGAAAATCCAGACTTCTTTAAAACTCTTGTCTTTGAATAAAACCATCATGGTCAATCATAAGTAGCATTCATCTTCACATAAAGCCACTGAGCCAAATTTTGTTTAATTCATTATCTGAGCAAGCTGTCACTTTATAGTGTGAGGTCAAGGACATTTGGGAGGAAGAAGATGAGCACTTTTTAGCTACCTATGTTATATAACATTCATTATAAGTCTTTCTCTATCTCTGAAAAGTTTATATAAATATGGCTGCAGGTTACATTTATGTAGAAACAATATATACAAAATGTTAAAGTTTAGATGCTTTCAGACTCTGAAAGCATGACGAAGAACTGCACAGTTCCTTCAAAAGACAATTTGTTGTATCTTTCCAGTGTCACACACATTTTACAAACACTATAAATTAGGAAGGAGATGGGGGTTGGGTAGGTACTGGGCATATGAAGCTGTTTAGAGAGAAGCCCTTTAGATTACATATAAAATATAACCAGGTGCTTCTGGCTGGACTTAGAAACATTACCAAATGATGACAAAGGAATGAAAAAAGGCATAAAATCCATAAGAACAAAGATGACGGGCTGAGAGGAGACAACAGCAAACTGGAGTGATACATGAAATGCTAGAATATGGAAACCTGATGGTTGGCTGGTAACCAATTTATCAGGCCAGTTCAGGTGAAACCTAAGCCTGAGGGGTAGAGGCAGCCATTAAGAAGCAAGTCCATCAAAATACGGAACCCCAGGAAGGCTTGTGGTTTGGAGGCAGAAGGTGCCTCCCAAGGCCAGGGTTGAGATGGGGCTGAAAATAGGAGAATGGGTGGAAAGGAGCCATCATCCGCAAATACCCTCCTGAATCTGAATTCTCTGCAGTATGGTAGGGAGAGGTAATTTTCTTTCTTAAAATAGGTGAAATGAAGGCTGTACATGCTGAATGGGAGACCTCCTGCCCTTTCCACCTCAATATTCACAGCCAAGTTTCTACCATCCAGGCAGGAGTTTAGAGACGACATCTCTGAGGAAACTAACCAGTCCAAGAGAAAGGATCCTCAGACACTGACATTTAAGGGTCTCCCAATGAAATAACTCAGTCCCCATGTGATTAGAGATGCTTACACAGAAATATGATTGATAATCAAGTATACCAGATGACATCGGTAACATGGCAGAGCCCCGCCCCC
>NW_006438644.1:829270-832348 GCF_000325575.1 Pteropus alecto | reverse complement strand
CACACACGTTCCTCTGTTGGAGGAACCATACAGATTCCTCCTGTATACGAGACGAAGAACATCTCGTATCTTTCTTGAGCTATTATTTGCCAAAAGGAATGATTGCATGTGTTTGTGGCTAAGCTAGCCCCGCCCTTCAGACAGATCCTTGCAAGGCAGAGAAAATCTGCTTGATATTAGCAGCGTCCATATTTGTTCTGGGTCCACCCTAGTCTCGGTCCCTGCTCTTTCTCGTTTTCAGATTTAAATACAGAATTATTACAGGTGGTAACCCCTGGAACAAATTTATAGATCTATTTTCAGAATTCATCGTCTAGGATTCTCCTGCAATGTAGGAAATATGCTTTAGTTTGGTTGTTTTAAGAGCTAAGTTTTTAGATTTTAAGTATTTTATCCTGTAGCGTCAGCAAATGAAATTAGAGAACACATTTGCTGTCATTCTACATCATTTGCCTCATAGCTCACGTTCAAAGTAAAGGGTTTAGAAACATAAAATCTTTCACTTTGTGTGTGAGCCCGTGGAGGCTGTTCTGCAGTAAATGTAATAGATTTATTACAAGTCTCCCACCTCTGGCCTCTGATTAAGGAATTGCAGACTCTTCGTGACAACTCATTAAATCCATAAATTTATAGATATTTAATTCCTTAAATCATTTAATTACATTATTTAATTACATCAAATGCATATATTTAATTTTTTAATTACATTAAATAGATATATTTATAGATATTTATGTATGTATAAACATATATTTATGCATATATAAAAATATGTATGTATATAAAATACATATAAATATACAAAATACATTTATATATACATATACATAAATATATATATTTTATATATTTTTAGGATAATTGGTCCACTCTTGGTACTTTTTGTTGATTGACACTTTAGCTTTTGTATTTGCTGCACCACTGTTTATGTGTTTTGAGGTCACATCAGGTTGGTATATTTAATTGTGTTCCTCTGGTATTTTAAAACACACACACACACACACACACACACACACACACCCCTTTATTTTAAAAAGTGTTGTCTTTTTGTTTGCTTTTCCAGGAATACTTACAGCTATGTTCTTTGATTTGAAACTATATTTTGTGGACAAAGTCTCTAATTCTTAGTTTTCTGGGTAAATTCTTGGGAATTAGTAAGGCTCCCAAGACGATTGTTTGTCATACTGTTCCAATTAATAGGGAAAAAGCCATATAAATCTTAGATTTCTAAGATCTTGGGCTATTGCCTTTACTTGTATTGGAACCAATGTGTTGTCTAATTCTCATCCAGTAACTGTGGCAACATATTGCATATAAAACAAATCACATTTCTACATGCGTATAGAGTATTCGCTATGTGGAGGGCATGGCACAAGGATGAGGCAAAAAAATATAAGGTCTGAATATTTGTCTTCTTGGAGTGTGTGTTCTAGTTGGGGAGATGAGTTGTGGAAAGCTAAATGACAAATTGCGTAATGGATGATAGAAGAGTTTGCAAACATTATAAAGACTAATTATATGTACAAATTATTATAGAATTCAAGGCAAGAGAAATGAATTTAAATGGAGGTCTACAAGGCAGAACATATAAAAAGGTAGGATTGTATTGAAGGAGTGGATTTGGGCAGGGGGAGAAGAAAGGGAAGAGATAAAAATAAAGAGCTGGAAAACCCCAGGGCATATCTGATGGACAGAGAGCAAGGAAATCAGGAGTATGGGGGAAGGGACATCCTAATCCAAAACCCCTGGCCAGTCAGGTGCTTCGATTGTAAGGAGCCGATTGAAACCAGCTCTGGCTCACTTAGGCGGAACAGGAATTTGTACTATTGGGTCTTCCAATCCATGAACATGATAGATCCCTCTGTTTATTTAAGCCTTATTTCAGTTGTCTTTACTTTTTTAGTTTGAATAATTTTCTGTGTGGAAGATTTGCACATCTTTTTTTACATGTGTTTCTAGATGATACTTTTAAGTTATTGTTAAAGATATTTTTTTAAATGTCAATTTCTATCTGTTGATGCTACAAAGAATTTTTGCATATTGTTCTTGTATCCAGCAAACTCGAGAATTTGACATATTAAAATAATTTTGTCTATAGATTCTTTTAAATTCTTCAAATATCTAATCATGTCATGTAGGAATAATTCCATTTTAATTTCTCCTTCCTGTATAACTTTATTCTCTTTTTTTTCCCCTGGACTTATTGTACTGACTTGGACCCTCTAATACAATGCGAATAGAAAGTGATGATGGGCATTCTTTTCTCATTTCTGATCTTGGAACAGCTGTTAACATTTCACCATTTGAAATGATGTTTGCTCTACAGTTTTTTTGTAGATACTTTTTGAAAAATCAGTTTAAAGTAGTTAATCCTAACTAGTTGGCTAACAGTTATTTTTAAGTTGTAAATTAATATAAAATTTAATCAATTGACTTATATTATTATATTTTACTATTAACTAATATAAATTTTGTCAAAGATTTTTTCTGTATGTGTTGAGATGATCATGAATATTATTCCTTATTCTATTAACACAATGAATATGATGAATCACATTAATTGATTTTCAGATGAATTTTTTATATCTGAACTACATCCACCTGAAGCTTTTGTCAAAGGACTAGTTGATGAATCAGACTTAGAAAAAAAGTGGGACCCAGGACAGGAGAACTGTACCATTCCTTCTTGGTTTCTGCTATAAGCCTCTGCCTCTCCCCCAGTTCAGTTTCTGGGTTCCTCTTTCTTTTATGCACACCAATCTGTGAATTTCTGACCCCAGATAAGGGCTCCTACCTTGCTCTGTTCTTTTTCCGAGGGTCAGGGCCAGGTATTCTGATCCCCAGCCCTGTCACAGGAGCTTCTCTTCCTGTTGCCTTAGAGCCCTGATGCTGACCATTTGCTGGCTCTACCCTGCATCCTGCTTGCTTGTCTTTCCCCCAGCTCAGACTCTGCTTGCCTATCCCTCTTGATGGGAACTCCTTGCCTCACTCTGCTGGCCTGGTCTGGCTCGTTCCTGGGTCCTGCCCTCTCACCATCTTCTTCCAGCCTGGTCCAGCCCTCCACGGTTTCTAATAACC
>NW_006438644.1:815485-829249 GCF_000325575.1 Pteropus alecto | reverse complement strand
CTTTCCCTCATCAGGGGAGACAGAACAAGATGTCTGCGTTACCACTTTCATTATGCAGTTGCAGGGATGAGATAGAGGTGAAATCTACGGTTATGTCTTGATAGACTGTGGCAGGCAAATGCTCTTTGCAAACTAATCGGAAAAAGAAATTGCTAGTCATAATGAAATGAGACCACTGTGAAACAGAAGACCAGAAACAGACCGGGTATGGGGAATTATGAGCAATGATAGAAGGGCCCAGAATTGCCCTCTCCTCCCCACACATTAGATCACTCCTATTAACTGTCTGCTGTTTACTCTGAAAGTCTTTTCATAATTTTTTTTGAAAGATAAAATCTGAAAATGCAACTTTCTTAAAGTTATACTTGGTAACTATTTATAATAGAGTTTTAGAAATTTATGTATCTTTTCCTCTTCTGGGATAACATTTTGATTTCAATTATAAAATTGCCACTATTAATAGCCAGCTCAAGTTCATAGGGTATTAGTCTCATCAGGCAGTTAATTTACATTTTAAAAAAGTGTGAGTCATTAACTATAATAAAAAAGTCACCGATACCTTGTTGTCACATACTGTATGTGATCTCTTTTGTCAGGTAAAAAGTGACTTCCTAACCTTGCAATATAATTCCAAAGAATGAAGAACTTACTTGTTTTTGCTAGTTGATGTTATTCTGGTTATGAGCAAGAAAGCACGGTTATTTCTTTGATGAAAATAAAAGCACTTTTTATTTTCAGGGTTTACATATAGGTTTGCAAACCTTTGATTTTTATGTGTGTATATCAGTATATGGGATGTATATAACTCATGCGTCTATGCTAGTGGTGTTAATTCAATTTGGTTATCTTTTCAATTGACCTATTCTTGCATTTTAAAATATTTTTTTGGATATAATGCCTTAACCAATAAAATTAACTTCAGTGATGAAAAACACTTTTGGGTTCTCTTAAAGGTTAGTAGGGGACATATTTTGGGGCAGAGGGTCTTTTTTACTGGCCCTTAGATCCAGTTTTGCAGACAGTGACTACTCTAACCATGACCCAAGATGGACAGTATAAGCCATGGCACTGAGACTAAAAGGGATGGTTACCTTTGGAAAATAGAAAAACTACAGATTTTTTACCTTGTTGGTTAACCTCTCTAGCTGCATCTCCCATGGCTGCCTGGCCATGCCGACTGTGCTCCACTCTCTCTCCTCCCTCCTGTGATCACCACTCTTGTTTCTCTTATTCCTTTATCCTGGAGTTCTTATCTCCATCTGGATCTATGAAAAGCCCAGGTAACAGTAACAGATACCATTCATTTATGGAGCACGTCCTATAGAGCACACACTGTTGTAGGCACTTTCCGCGTACTGCTTTTATTCTTCATGACAACCCAATGAGATGGTTCTATGCATACCCCCATTTTAAAGTTGTGGAAACTGAGGTACTAAGGGGCTAAACAACTCGTCCAAGACCACACGGTTAGCAAGTAGTGGAACTAAGATTTGGACCTACGCAGTGCAACCCAAGAACCTACTCTGTCAGCCACCACACTATTCTGTATCTTGAACCCAGATCAAATACACGGCACCATCATGTAGTATGATAATCAGCAACATGTCTATCTCCTCTGCTTAATGGTGTGCTATTTATGATGGGAAATGCATGCCATTTCCAGCACCTGAGGTCACACATAGCAAGTGCCCTATAATTACGTGTTAATTATTGTCATCGTCATCATCATCATTATCATCTACCATGTTAGGCACACTTCAGCTTTAATTCTCACAACGATCTTATGAGGTTCATGTTATCCCCATTTCATAAATGAAAATCACTTGCATTTTGGAAGTGGTAGAATGGGAATTTGAGATCCCTCTATTAGATTCCAGAATCCTTTCCCTTAACAACCACATGCTCAATTTATTAAGAAAAAAGGATTGAGTAGGTGAGAAAAAAACCAATGACACGGCAAGTTTTGCTTCTCTATGTGTTAGGAATTCTTCCTCATTCTAGATTCTAGAATGCCCAGATTATGTGCAGCTGACCCCCTCCGAAGGCCACTTTATTCATCCTGGTTTTCTTGGAGTCACTGTCTGTCTTCCACTGATGCTTCCACTCTACATAATTATTTTCTTCCACACATTCTGTTGATTACATATTATTTGGGATAATCACATTATCTTTCCTATTTTAAAACTGTGAGATGGTTCACTGAGTTTTCAACTTAATATGAAACTCTTGAATCACTTTATTTTGCTTGTAACGCCTCACCTCAACTCATACCAGTGCAGAAATGGAAATTTGAATTGGTCGTAGGACTTAGAGGTTATTTTGGATCATAGGGGTACTTTAAGAAAGGTGAACTGGTATTTAAATAATGAAGCATTTCCCTGGGCTGCCTTGCACAGCCTGTTGGCCATGTAAGAGGCTTGACTCCTTGGGAAAGGATGAGGGGAGTTATCATCCACAAGGAAGATACAGAAAAGGAAGTAGGCTTAATCTAAAGTCAAGTTCCATTTCTTTCATTTGCCAAGACCAGAGTGGCAGCTATGACTCTCAGGGTCACTTAAGGGCATTTTCCTCGGAGTTGTCTTTGGAGACCATGCCAATGGCTTTGAATGCCAAGTTGTGACAACCTCAGCTGCTATAACAAAGTTAGTTTATAAGAAATTCAAAAGAATTGCCCCGCTTCCCCTGACAGACTCCCACCTGCAGCCTGCTGCTCCCCTGGCATCTGACCCAGTTCATGGCTCCTGCCTTGCTTGGGGAGACGGCCTCACAATCTCGATGAGAAGGTTAAGGGCTTCTTGCTGCACTTTTTGGCAGCTTGCTTTTTTTGGTATAGAGACAAATCCAAGCTCCAAGAGACAAAAGAAAGTATAAACTGAAATGAAGTCTAGATCCTAACGGGCCATTGGATAATTTAAAAAAATTGACTATAATAAAACATTTATAAAGCAGACTGTGAGCAGACAAATGATATCCTTTGGCCATTCAGTAGACAAGAATCTTATCTTTCATGATGGTGTTATTTTGGAGGAAGATGATAACTAATAGAACTGATCAAACATCTAAAGGTTTTTTGTTTTTTTTTTCATAGTTCCGGACTAGGTTTCTTAGCATAATGCGTTGTTGTGATCCTCATGGTCTGTAATTCTTTTTGCCAAGCCTATTTCATCAGTTCCCTGTTGTCCTGCAGATTTTTGATGCTTTGGAATCCTAGCAACAGATTTCTCATTTAAGTAGGATCGTTCTGATCACCAGTCTCCCACAGGTTAATAAAAGTTTTGTGCTGCTTCTTATCACTCCCAGAATATCTCTAGAGCATTTTTGTTGAGCTTGCTCTTCTACCAATTTAATACAAAAACATACTTTGCTTATGAAGCTGTGATCATGTGTTCAAATATAATGGCCCTCTCCTAGGAGATAACATTGCAGAAATCTCGCCTCAACGGGGAGATGGTTTTATCAGTTTGTTTGTTTGATTTTGCATAAGGACGTGAATAATAGAAAGGCCCTTTAATCTTTTTTAATCTGGATGACCAGCTTAATAGTAGTCCATTCCATTATAAGAATTTTCTGCTTAATTGTTTTTTCATCCATTGTCCCACAAATCTTATACATTTGCTTTTTTATTCTTAGCAACATATCAAAAAAGTAAAAGTGGAAACCTATAATAGATCATAAACTTGAGTTTTTGCAAGAGTTTCCCCCTAATTCTAAAAGTAACAATAGTAATATTGAATCCTTGTTATGTTCCAGGTACTGTTCTAAGCACTGAGCTTCTATTAACCCACGGAACTCATACTAACTTTCCGCAGCAGCTAACTACCATTATCCCCACTTTACAGATAGGAAGGTGAAGCCCAGTCACTGAGGCACAGGGAGGTTATACAACTTGCACAAAGTCTCGTTGTAGCAAGTAGTGTGGGCGTTTGAATCCCAGAAGGCTGGCTTCTGAGCCCATTCTCCTAACGATGGGACTGCACTTCGTACAGAGAACTTCTGTACGTGGGGGGAAAGTAAGAGAAAAATCTGTTCATTTCCCACCATTCAAGGACATCTGTGAAAAGGAAACCATCAAAACTTAGCTATACATATATGTAAGAAACCACTGTGTTGCACATATTTAACTTAACACGATGTTATATGTCAGTTACATCTTAATAAAGCTGGGGGAAAACACTTCGCTACATGTACTTTCTGACTTTTTATGTGCATATAAGCTTAAAAAAATAAAAACGGTAGTTTTTTTTGCCCATACTGTTTTGTAGGCCTTCCCACCCCCTTTTGCCCCTTCCCAAGTCAAAAGTCATTCTTATTCACCATGAATTTTGGGCTCCATCATACGGAAATACATAATTAAATTTCTTATTAAAAGACATCTATGTTATTTCCAAATCTGCAATAAATGTCATTGTACATTATTTTTAAATACATGTTTGATTATTTACAGGATAAATTTCTAGAATCACTTCTAAGTGATTTTGGCTGAAGCAAAGGATATGCCCATTTTAAGCCCCTTTATTTATCTTGCTGATTGTCCTCTAGAAAGATCATCTCAAGCTACATTAATGCTAGCAGTGAACAAGAGTGCCTATTTGTCTGGACACTGGATGCCTCTGGGTTATTATTCTTTCTGTTCTTTTTTATTTAATAGACCAAAAAAAAAAAAAAGAAAAGAAAAAAAGAAAAAGATTTTCCTTTCAATGTGCATTTTTTGATTTGCAAGAGGTGCAACAATTAGGAAAAAGAATTTATTCCTTGAATAAGTATACATAGTTCAAAATGTTAAAGAAACAAACTATTTGAAAAGTGCATGCGCCTTCAACACCAGCTTCCCTGTAACTCTCTCCAAGAGACGACCACTCTTCCCATTTTCTTGAGTAGCCTTCCTAAAATAATCACACATATACAAGCAGAGATGCATACAAGCAGACACATGTGGGTGTGTGAGAGTGTGTGCTTATTTTTTCCCACACAAACAAAAGCACGCTACACATATTGTTTTGCCGCTTGCTTTTTTCACTTAACAAAATATCTTGGAGATTATTCCATATCAATAAACCAAGAACTAACATATTATTTTTAATGTTTATGTGCTATTGCATTATAAGGAAATGATTGCAAATATTGATATTTGTTTATTGGCTATGGGCATTTCTTCTTTTGTAACTGCCTGTCAGTGCTTCTTGAGACTTTTTAAATTTTGGTTTTAATTTTTTTCATTGTTGATGGTCTGTAAAACTTTGTCATGTGACAAGATTACCAGGCCATTTGTATTAAATGATGCAAATTTTATTTCACATTTCATTGTTGGCCTTTTAATTTTGTTTTATAGTGGTGGGTTTTTGACTTATTTTGTTTTGGTTTTGGTTTTGGTTTGGATGTGGATATAAAGAAGTCTTTTTTATGTCATCAAATGTGTCAATCATTTTGGTTTGGTTTGTGAATGATTTTTCTGGATGATCAAAGGCTACCGTTGTCTCTTTTCTTACTTGGATTCTTTTGACATAGCATCTTGAGGTTTGGACTAGAAAGATCTTAGAGTTCATGGAGGAAAAATTTTCCTGTCAATGCAGCAGCTCCTATAGCAACCCTGACAGATACAGGTCTTCCTTTGCTTAAATGATTCAGCATCTAGGAGCTCACCACCTAACAAGACCTATTCCACTGGCCGGCTCTGATTTTTATAAAGCCCTTTACTGAATAATGGTTTAACATACTTCCTTGTATCTTCTGTCCAGATTTGGCTTCTTAATAAACACAAAACAGATCCTTTTTCTCTTTTACATCTATACAATTTTTAAAAAATATTTTATTCTTTTTCTAATTATTTAATATTTGTAAAAGATATTATTTAATATTTATAAAACAAGGTTGCAAAGGAAAATCCCAAATCGTATGAAAGTACTACCATCTTTGGCTATTGTGTATTTTTTTTTTTTTTTGCCATTTTAACCATTTTTAAAGGTACAGTTCACTAGTTTTAAGTATATATCCACATTGTTGTATAACACATCTCCAGAACTTTTTTTAACCTCACCAAACCGAAAATCTATACCTGTTAAACAACAACTCACCCTTTCTTCATCCACCCAGCCCATGGCAACCACCACTGCACTTTCTGTTTATAGAAATTTGACTACTTTAGATACTTTATGTAAGTAGAATTATGTCATTTGGTGACTGGCTTATTTCACTTAGCATAATGCCTTCAAGGTTCATCTTTGTTGTAACACGGTACAGGATTTCCTTTTTAAAGGCTGCATAACATTCTATTGCATGCAAATGGCGCATTTTGTTTATGCATTCACCTGCTGAGGAATCTCGGGTTGCCTCCAGCTTTGGCTATTGTGAATAGTGCTATGAACATGGATGTACAAATATCTCTTTGAGGCCCTGTTTTTAATTTTTTTTTTTTGGCTATATACCCAAGAGTGAGATTACTAGATCATAATGGTAGTTCTATTTTTTGAGGAAATGTTTTCCACAGTAGTTGCAACATTTCACAAGCCCACCGAGAGTGAATAAGGGTTCCAATTTCTCCACAACTTTGCCAACGATGGATATTTTCTGTTTTATTTTTTTTTTGATAGTAGTCATCAGAATGGATGTGAGAATCAATGGTTTTAAATATAACACTTTTGCCAGAATTTTTTAAAAACTTTTTTGTTGTGGTGATCATGGTCTCTTTGAAGAATTTATTTTTTAAAGAAATAGTTTCCAAGCGATATTCCTCCAATTTCACAAATTCCATAAAAGCAACATTATAAATTAGAATGAGTCCACGAGAAATTATACTTGGGAGCCTTTTTTCTCTTCTGAGTTAGTTCCATTTTATAAATACCTCATTTATAAAATAACTTCTAATGGGCATGAGCTGAAAATCAGTGTCTGTGGTCAACGTGGGCTGAATTTTGCATTAGAGTTGATCAAGATGAAACAACGGATCAACTTTGTATTGACTTGGAAGTTGTTAACAGTTAAATGTCCCTTAAAAAATGTATTGAGACAATGTTGAAACCTTATTTACCTCTATTCCTACTTCTGTTAGCATGGAATATGATATACTGTTGTAGCACTCAGCAGGTATTTCCTAGTGTCTGAAGGTAGGATGTTGGCCACCATTTTTCAAATCATGGAATATGGGCTGTTGGTAGAGATTTCTCTACCCTGAGCTCCTTCTAATGTTTCAAGCTTTATCTTATTCATAAGATGAGGCTTCACCGAATAGGATTGCTTTGTCTTGACCACTAAGTGATTCCGAGTCAAGTCTCTTAATCTTGGTAATTGTTAGATTTAACTTTTAAAATATATAAGGATAATAATACTAGAACCTACCTCATAGAGTTGTTGCAAGGGCTAAATGAGCTAAGGCATGAATGAAAAGCATTTAGCAAAGCCCCTGGCATATAATTGTTATATAAATGCAGCGGCTGTTGATATTGTTATATTTTGTTGTCATATTGTTGAGGCCAATCAGATTTTATTTATTATTCCAGATACTCAAGATAAAGGTATAAAACTGTGGTGTGGCTTTCTTTCTAGGGGACTTTTATTAGCACCAGATATCGTCTGTTTATTTTCTGTGTAGATGTTTTTTCTTTCTCCGTATGAACATGAAGGGATTCCATGTCCAATATTGATTGCATATTTTCAAAGTGAAAAAATAGCTGTTATCAACAGAGTCAAGATTATAAAAGTCTTCAGAGTGCAGTGTGTAATATACCTTCGGGATGTGTTTTTCTCTCAGGTAGTTTCCTTTAGTGTCAAATGACAAGACGTCTTTACAGGCTATAACCCCAAACCCTTTGTTCCCATTTCCAAAGTATGGCTATGCCATAGATTATTAGTTTGCTTTATTTCACCTTGTTGTTCATGCTCTGAGTTGATTTTAAACTTCTCTCTTACTTTATAGGTATCATACCTAACTGACTTTCTGGCAAAAGCCTTTTCTTTCTTACATTTCAGTTTCATCTCTTAGCAATTTACTTGCAATCATCTGCTGCATGGTCTTTATTTGCTGTCTCTTTCTCTTTTCCTTAGTCACTCCCTCCATCCCTTTCAGTCCCTTAGCCATCCACAAATATTTACTGAGAAGATACAGTGTGAAAACTGCTGCACTCTTTAAAATCTGGACCTGGACACTGTCTTTGCTTATTATGTCACTGAATATTTAATAGGTCAATTGAGATTTATAGCTGTATTATCGCTAGCATTCCCTTATATATGTTGAAAAGTTCTCTAAAAATCTTTCCATTTTCTTCCACTTATGAACAGTCTGTATATTTGAGTTGTATATCCCAGGCCCTAAATGCACTGCCCCCTACCTCATAGCTGACAAAATGGGCTCTCACCTCTAAAAGCTGTCACCTTGAACTTCCCTTCTCTCTTGAATTTCTCTCTGATTCTTCAGGAACATGCTTCATATTTCTTTGGAGTGTTCTTAATTATTTTTTGATCTATATTTTCTCTTTCTAAATATTTGTAAACTAGGCAAAAATATTACCAGAACTTGCTCTGACATGTGCCCGTCTATGTCTGTGTTAATAGTTCTTTTAATCTGATGCCCAATCATTCAGAATTTGGTTCACTCTGAAAATTTCTCTTTTGTCATTTGTTTAGCCTTTCTACCTCTACGCCTTACACTCTAGGCTTTTAAATAAAAACAACTGAAACTGATGTTCTCTTCTTCCTGTGGGTGAATGTATCTGAAAGACCACCAATGCTTAAGCAGCAGCATCTCCTACATTCTACTTGCTGTGACCACCTGTGATTTTTCTGGTGGTGACTGTCAGCAGATATGGGGCTGCTGCTATGGCTGGGTCTGCCTCCCAGACAGCCAGGCTACTTATAGGGAGGAAATTGCTTCATTTCTGATTGGGGCACGAGAGGTGTGTCTTTCGCTCACTGCTGTTCCCTAGCAATCCACAACAATATCAATTTTCTGTCCTCTGCGCCCGGTGGTAAACTTTCCAGTATCATAATTGTCTCTTCCTCTTCTTTCCTTTCTCTTCCTACTTTTTTCTCTCTTCTTTTTCCTTCCTCTCCTGGCTCCTTTATCAAGGCTTACCTTAAATATTTCTCATTATAAAATGATCATATTTAAAAAATAAAATTTGTAGAGTCCTACTCTGTGCTCCTATCCTTATCTCTCTGTTAGAGTGCTTGCCTTTTATATTATAGCTCTCTCTTTCTACACTGCTAACCTGTGAGCTCATACAGAAGTGCAGAGTATTATTAATATTATTTCCCTTAAGCTCAGCAGAATATTCATCCTGAGCAAATACAACACAGTGGTTGTGGGCACTAACTTAGGAACAAGCCTGCTGGTGTTCATATTTGTCCAGCCAGTTCTTAACTGTGTAATCTTGGGCAAATTGCTTAACTTCTCTGGGCCTCAGTTTTTTTCATTTGCAACTTGGAGATGTTAATCATGATGCTTAGAACAGTTCCTTCCATATACCAAGTGTTACTTAAATAGTTGCTAATATGTGTTAAATTAAGTTTATAGAATCATTATATAATCAAGTTCGCCATTTATTTAGTGAAAGTGTGTGTTTTGTACATTGATGGTCATTACAGCTAGAATAGGGCTGGAGATACAATAGGCATTCAATCAATATCTTTGAGTAAATGGATAAATAAATGTGCTACGTGTTATAAATGCAGAGAAATATAAGTTCTTACTCCTTTCTCTCAGACCTCACAGATTGTTAGGAATAAGAAAAGAAGGCAAGATGATAATTAAATGGTGCATAAATGCACCATTCACCTGTCTGTGGACATTTAGGTTCCTTCTACCTCTTGGCAACTGTGAATAGTGGTGCTATAAACTGGGTGTGCAAATATCAAATATATACCCAGAAGTAGGATTGCTGGATCATATGATCTCTTTTAATTTAGTTCTATTATTTATTCCTATTTAAATTAAAACAAATAGTGGTGCTATAAACTGGGTGTGCAAATATCAAATGTATACCCAGAAGTAGGATTGCTGGATCATATGATAGTTCTATTTTAATTTAGTTCTATTATTTATTACTATTTAAATTAAAACGATTTTTTTTTTGAGGAACTGCCATATCGTTTTCCATAGCTGTTACACCATTTTAACAGTCCCTCCAACAGTGCTTAAGGAAAATCATTAATTTTTCAGTTGATCTTCCTTAATAAGAACATAAGCTTCCTTAATAAGAACATAGTGTTACCTGTATACTTCTGGTATTTTTATACCTTTAAAAGGTATGTTCTGGATAGGCAAGTATTAAACCACACTTTTTTATCTTTGTATATTCATAAGAATTGCATATACCAAGATAAATATCAAAGAAAACGGCTTTCTATTTCTTTAGGTTGAACTTTTGTAACCAGCTATGTGGATAATTAAAATGGAGATGATTTATTTCCCTCCGGATTCTCTGAACTCGCTGTTAACATCTTTCTAAATTCATCAAATAATCAAGTAATTTTTAGCCAATGACTCCCATGTCCTGATTTAGGCTTTTCATTGTTTTCTGAAGATTTCTCGCTCTACATTTCGCTTTTAGACATATCCTATTAGGATAATCATGCACAAGTAACTACGTGAATTCCACATGCCTGTGCTTTCTTTTTCAAACAGTGAACGTGCTGAGGTTAATCAAACTCATAGACCTTAAAATACAAGCAGATCAATCATTGTTGTTACTGTTGGGCTATTGGCTAGTTCCATAGCACTCCAGGAAAACATTATTCAACTTAGGGGAAAGTATATCAACTCAATGAGAAAGAAACGATGAGTTCGTTACCACCTTCCACTCCAATTTTTTTGAGATGTAGACACAATATTTGATTAATTTTAATGTTTTCGTCTTTTTAAATTTGTGAGATTTATGTCATTTAAAACATATCCCATGAAGAGGACAATTGTTTTAAATTGTTCTTGTAACAACTATAATAGATTTCTGCCATTTTCCTAACTGGGTCATGAATGTTTTTGTGTTTTATAACAAATTCTATGTATTTTGACATAAAATTTAAAACTTTTAATACCTCAAGTTTTTTTTTCTCATCATAATACATAGAAGAGAAACTTTATTAAAGATCTCTAGCTAACAGATAACATGACTGCAATTACTTTGATAGGGTAATTGAAACTGAATTGCTATATGCAATATAAATGAATTTGGTTGAGGAAGACTAAGGCGATGAAAGGTACAAATTAGGGTGACTATATGAATTTGATTTTAAGTTTTGCTTTGAATAAAAATATTAGAAAAAAACCCATAATATGTTGCAGCTCTTTTATATATCAAACTGGGATTTAGATGAGGAACGGGTAGAATAGGTCAAGAGAAGGATTCCGGAGTCAGAGTGTTTGGTGCCAGACCAGTCTCTCTGCCACTTACTAGCTGTGTGACACTGGGCAAGCTACTTAGAGCCTCTGATCCTTATCTGTAAACTATAGTTAATATCAGCTTATTGTGGCATTTAAATGAATTAATATATGTAACTTGTTAGAATAACGTCTTGTATGGAAGAAGTGTTATATAAGATTTTGTTATTGATTTTTTTTAAGCACTAGCCATGAATTCTTAGATTGTTCTACATTCCTTGTATTATTCCAGGCATCGGTGTTGTCATCTGCAAAAAAACCAGATTTTTCTTTTTACTGAATAGTTTTAAAATGTAGACTAACCAAAGGTCTAAAATCTCCTTTCCTTTCAGTCAATTAGTAG
Organism: Pteropus alecto; assembly: GCF_000325575.1. Classification (NCBI taxonomy): domain Eukaryota; kingdom Metazoa; phylum Chordata; class Mammalia; order Chiroptera; family Pteropodidae; genus Pteropus; species Pteropus alecto. Next base: position 817,538 of record NW_006438644.1, on the reverse strand, counting down.
TATATAAATTGAAAGAATGATGGATGGAACATTTTGTACCCCCAAAGCTCTTAGATTGTGAATGCACAGGGAACACCAGGAGATTCAGTGAGTGAATCACAAACATAGTCTTGGTGACTGTAAGAGTCTTTAATGAATGAATCGTTGAAGAGACAGATGGGCTGTGGGATGCAAGCCCCTTGTAAGGTTTTTCTTTTACTACAGAAATATTTCTGAGAGGTAAATACCCAAACCACTATTCATAATTATAAACTTTCTTTAATTTTAAAGTAATTGCTGTTTTTCTTTTCTGTGTTTTGTTATGTATATGATCTCATATGCTTGTCACAGCTATCATTTCTATATAAAGAATGAATGAAATACTGTATGTGATAGTACTTTCAAAACTATTTTTTTACAGCTTTACTGAAATATAATTCACATAACAAAATTCACCCATTTAAAGTATACGGTTCGAGGATTTTTAATACATTCACAGAGTTATGAAACCATTACTACAATCTAATTTTGGAATAGACTCAACTTTTTTATGTCTCTGTAGAGTGTCATTCTGGACATTTTATATAAGTAGAACAATACAATATCTGATCTTCTATGTCTAGCTTATTTCACTTAACATAATGTTTTCAAGGGCCATCTAAGTTGTAACATATATTAATATTTCACTATTTTTATTCCCAAGTAATATTCTATTGTACAAATACAGCATATTTTGTTTTTCCATTAATCAGTTGATAGGCAATTGGGTTTCCACTTTTTGGTTATTATAAATAGTGCTGCTATGAATGTTTGTATACAAGTTTTTGTGTGGACATATATTTTTGGTATATGCCTTGGGTAAGTAATTGGTAAGTCATATGGTAACTATGTTTAGCATTTTGAGGAACTGCGAAATGATCGCACAATTTTATATTCCCACTGACAATGTATGAAGGTTTTAATTTTTCAAGGCTTTGCCAACACTTGCTATTTTTTTTTAAATTTTAGCCATTGCAATTGGTATGAAGTGATACAGCTATATTTTTGGTCGAAAAAAGTAGCATATAGAATAAACATAGAATTTTAACAGCACAGAAAGCACCATCCAGGCCCAGACTGCCTCACAGAATTATAATTTTTTATATAGTTCTCCAAAATTGTTTATGCACATACTATATATCATTAGATATATAATTAAAAATACATCTCGGAGTATATAATTTTGTATTTTTTTCATTAAGATCTAATGATGTATCTTAGAGCAATTTCTACAGAAGGACATGTTGCTCTACCTCGTTCTTATTCTCAGCGAATTATTCCTTTGTGAGGACATATCATAATTCATATCAACTGTTTTTCTATTGAAAGGCATTTTGGTTGTTTCCAGTAGTGTTGGATTGCAAGTCATGCTCCCGTGAACATCCTGGTGCGATTGTCTTTGAGTTCGTTTGCAGGGCAGTCAAGGAAAGGAAACGGAAACCATGATGCTTTATGCTCGCACCAGTAGGGGCTGAAAGTGCCTTTTAGCCCATGATCTCTCCGACATAACACTGTGTGTTACCAGACCTTCCCATCTTGTCCAGTGTGATAGGTGAAAAATTGTTTTGTGAAAGCGAATTTGACATATAAAAAATAAATCAAATGTATTTGTTATGAAGTTTGAAGTTCGATTTTCCAAATGTATCGAAGTCTAGTTAATACAGTTGAAACTTTCAAATTTCTGAAATAAATCCAGGCATAAAGATTGTTTCTAAATTTGCCTTGATAATTAGTATAACCTTATGCTAAATGGAAAACTTATTGGTCCCTTTGTTTGTTCACCTAACAGTTTCTCCGTAGTTACTATATTCCAAGCAGAACTTTAAGTGCTAGAGAAAGGAAGGATAAATAAGAAACCATACTGCTCACGAGTTATATATGGTCCGTAAGGGAGATACTATAAGCTAATAGGCATAATGGACATGGAATAGAGGCATGCACAACAAGCCGTATATATTTTTAGGCCACAGGCTAAGCGACTGGAAAAAAAAGCCCCTAAATACTTGGGAGATTGCTTTTGGGAAGAGAGAAAAAA
>NW_006438644.1:811182-815446 GCF_000325575.1 Pteropus alecto | reverse complement strand
TGGAGAGTAAGCCATTTCTTTTTAAGCAAGAAACGTGGAGGTTGTACACTTTATTTCTCAAAATCCATTGACAAGCCATTTCTAGTTATAAGGCAACCTGCAAAAATACTTTGGATGGTGACCATGTGCATCCATATTTCTATGGAGAATGGGGAGCAAAGGTTTAGGCTCCAAACACTGGGAGGAGATGAGGGGCAGCTAGCTGTGCCAATGTAGTTTTTAACACTGCATGGGAAAAGGAACAGCTAAACAGTTCTCTGTCAACACAGAGCTAACAGTCTCATTGAGAAACAAGTCACGGAGACCCCAGGTGATTAATGAACAAGATTATTCTGTATAAAATCTTAAGGTGAGGTAATAAATATAATTCACATGATTATATAATGACTGCCATGGAGTAAGATGTATGTAAAATGGTTATTGGCATGGATGCTTAAATATAAAAAGAATGAGAGAAGGGGAGATGAGTATGAATTGGTGTCATCAAGACCCTTAAGATAAATGTGATATTGTGTTGTGTAAACTAACACTTACTTTTAGGGAACTTTTTCATGTCTGGTTTTTTTAATGTAGAGTCATGGGTTTTATATAGTCAAAACTCTCCATGAAAAACACAACTGTAGTATAAAGAACTACATTTATTCAGAATTAAAATTTTCTTTATGTGCATTTCTGAGTATATTTTTTCTTATGGCAAAAGTTTTTCAGAAAGCAAAAGTTACCCATGTAAGTGTTCCTGATAATCAATGCTGTTTAATAGTTGTAAGTAGGAGCAGTTTGGAGTTTGATGGAGAGTGGATGGCTAATAGTTCATAGAGTATATTTAGTGGGACACTGGATGAGGAGGCGACATGCTCTTTTTTTTTTCTCCCCACCTCCTTCCCAAATTTGGGTCAATGTTCCCTAATAACACTGATGAGCAAGGAGCCTTCGGTCTTCTTGGTGGGACTGCTCTCCTTATAGGTGTTTTGTAGCTTTCCTTTAGAACCAGCTGAAGAATATCTCTGATGAAGAACATTTCCCAGGTTTCCAATGAAAAAACTTTAAGTGACCAGGTACAACTTTACCTAGCTTTCCAAAGTGGTTTTCCTTAGGAGTGAGAAACGATGCTCTGATTTCCTTCAAGTAGAAGTCTCTTCTTTTGGAATGCTAAGCCTAAAACAAGACTCTTTCAGATAGGTCTTTTATTTTGGCATCAAATGTGCAATTTCTGAAGATATTGGATTTTTGAAGTCATTGCCCAGCAGGTCAGCTTTGTTCTGGAAATCAGCTCTGATTTTATGACTGTGATTAAAAACAAACAAACACACACAAACACATTCCCTTAACAACAAACAAACAAACAAACAAACAAACACACACACATTCCCTTAATTAGAAAGCAAAGGTCAGAGTTCAGACTGTTCACCCTGCCTCTATAAACTTTGTGTCAGGAGCCCAAGATTTATTTAAGGAGAAACCTGGAAAACTAATCCATGTTGAGAGAAATATTGCTTTTATATGAAATGCAGTAAAAACAGGCAATCTTGAGGAACTGCAGTCTAAGTAGTGTGCATGGTCTTAGGAACAGACTTTGATACTTAAAACAGCATTTGATAAACAATTTAGATCTTTAAGGAGGCAGGATGATCGGCTAGGTGTCAGCATTAGTGGGTTCAATCTTTGGCTGCCCTCGACTTTATCACATGATCCTGGACAAGTCTGCTGGAAAAGGGTAATATTAACTTCTTTAGGGAAAGGATCTTCACTGGGATTTCCTGTGGGTCATGGTCAATGGGCTCCCAGCTATGACGTGGGAGGGAGCAGATGCTGATTTGTACAATACGTAAATATATTTGGTCTCTAATCATTCAGCCAGAAAATTCATTTCTTGAGAGACACAGTTTAATTATTTTAAAGTCACTACTGCTGCATGTTTTTCTATTCACCTTTTCTCAAATATTCCTTTCTAATAATTCACCTTACTCTGTAGCATATGTCTAATGCAGACAATAAGACACAAAAAGTCTTCCACTATGAATGGAAACAGAAACGCACATAGGACATTTTCATCGAGACTTGAATATTTTATGAAATTATTATTGGAGAGTATTGGTAGAATGTTCTGAAGCTGTAAATTTAGGAAAAAATGAAAAGAGTTAATATTCAAACCAGGAAACTTACCTGGTAAGTCTTACTTAACCATAAAATGTGGTCCAATTTAAACAGAGTATTTTTAGTTTTCTCAGGACAAACATCCTACATAAACACAAATGATGATATGAGACACAGATATAAATTAGTTCACAGTATTTTCCCAAACTATAGTCTACCAGCCAGTTGGTATGGCAGAATGGAGAGAATGTGCTAATAGCAATTTATTTTGTACCCCCTCTACATGGTACGGGCTTGAAACAACATATTATAGTGGCAAGATAATGCCCTGAAATAATATTTTAATGAGAATGTTTAATATGCTGTAGGAGGTCCACCTTTTCTTACAGTGACCTTGTAGGAGGCTCTTTAAGACTTCTGTCTCTATGTATTTAAGAAAAGGAGTTGGCCCAGCATTTTGGTAGGCAAATTTTGCGGATGTGTTCGTTGGTAGAGGAGAGGTGAATGTTTATGCGTGCTCTGTGTGTTGATGAGACAGTACCACAGCAACAGCCTTTAGCAGCTACCATATTTGCTAACGTAGCCACGTCCAATTAGCTACGTGTCATTTCCTGCAAGTTACTAGGAATTCAACGTCTTTTGAAGCTAAATCTTAATGTAGTTTTTTTTTTTTAAGTAACAAAAACCTTATACTCTGAGAGAATAAAGAAAAATTAGCAATAGCAAAGTAGAAGTACTTTGAAATGTATTGTTAATATAGATTTAGAATACAGAGGGAAATGTGCAGTCAGTGACATTTAAAAACCTGTATTATATTAAAATATTGTTTTCTCACAGTTTATTTCCAAAATGTGAACTGCATATTAATACCACAGTTGTTTCTTTAGAAATTTATAGTATTGTCACAGGTTCCCTATGTATGTTTCCATAATTTTTTCACAGAACTTTTTTCACCAGGATAATAAAAATAACAGTTCTGAATTGCAAAGACACAGAAAAAATAGTTCAACTTCTTTTTAAGGTGCCAAGTTCACTGTAATGGGGAAGACTATAGTATACTATTAAAATGTTATTTTTCAACCCATAGTACTTAAAGTATTTTCAGCATTTTTTTCCCCTTGAACATTTGATACCCTTTTCCTGAAAATGTTTGTTTACTTTGAGAACATATGTCTGAGTGTTCTGGCCACTATAATGTTTCTTCTTTGTGCTTTACTGCTTTTTCTCTTTTAAAGAGTGTTGTAGGATAAAGACATCTGTTGAGTTAAGCATTTTCTGGAGCTACTAGTTTCTAATAAGACTAATAGACTAATAAAATAATTAACCCATTGTAACTGGAGGGTGTACCTTTCCTTTATTCTCAGTCATAATTTTTTTAAAAGTGCCAATAACACCAAAATAATCAAATCTAATGGAGAACATATAGTAAGTTTGATTGCCTGATTATACTCTGAGATCCATCATAATTAATAAGAGAAATATTAAAATTGCAACTTTTTAACTTACTCATTAACTATTTGATGTCTTCAACTGTTGATGTGCTTTATTTTTTATTTTTTCCAACTTCTCAATAATGTTTATTATTATTGTTTTTAACATTTTATTTTTTCCCCCTCCCTCTTTCCCCCTCCCCTGTGGTAACCACTAGTCCATTGTCCATGTCCTTGAGTCTCTATTTGTTTGTCCTGTTCATTTGTTGCTTTTAGGTTTATATCCAACATATAAGTGATATCATGTGATTTTCAATCTTTTCTGTCTGGCTTATTTCGCTATGATTATTTCAAGGTCCATCCATGTTGTTGTAAATGGCACTATTTCATATCTTCTTATGACTGAGTAATATTCCATGGTATATATGTACCACAGCTTCTTTAGCCAATCATCTATCGTAGGACATTTCAGTTGCTTCTAGGCCCTGGCCACTGTGAATAATGCTGCTATGAACATCGGTGTGTAAATATCTTTTCGGATATGTTTTTAAGTCTTTGGTGTACATACCCAGTAGAGGGATTGCTGGATCATATGGTAGGTCAGTTCTTAGTCTTTTGTGGAAACTCCATACTGTTTTTCATAGTGGCTGTACCAATTTGCAGTCCCACCAGCAGTGTATGAGGGTTCCTTTTTCTCTGCATCCTCTCCAACATTTGTTATTACTTGTCCTGTTGATTAT
>NW_006438644.1:795713-807181 GCF_000325575.1 Pteropus alecto | reverse complement strand
TTCTTCTCCCTGGCTGCCCTGAGAATTCTGTCTTTGTTGTTGATTTTTGATAACTTTAATACAATGTGTCTTGGTGAAGGCCTTTTAGGGTTGAGAGAATTGGATGTTCTATCGACTTCTTGAATTCTAAGCTCCAGCTCATTCCTTAAATTTGGGAAATTCTCATCCACTATTTGTCTGAAAATGCTTTCTAATCCCTGTTCCTTTTCCTCCCCTTCTAGAATTCCCATGATTCTTATGTTTCCTCTCCTGATGGTATCAGCTAGTTCTTGTATTTCTCTTTCATTATTTTTCATTCTTCTTCCTTCTGATTTATTTTTAGATTTCTGTCTCTGAAATCACTGATCCTTTCTTCCATTTGGTCAACTCTATTTCCCAAGCTTGTTATTTCATTTTTCAACTCTTGCAGTGTGTTCTTTATCTCCAGAAGGTCTATTCAGTTCTTTTTGAGGGTTTCAATCTCCTTGCTAAAGAACTCATTCTGCTCATCTATTTTTTTTCTTTCAATTCCTGAAATTGTTGATAGGATTTGTTTCAGATCCTATTATTTTCAGAAGTACCGTCCTGAATTGTCTGCCATTTAAGTCACATATTTCTATGTCTGTAAGCTTATTTTCTGGAGATTTTTCTCTTTCTTTCTGAGACACCTTGTCACCTTGGTTGTTCATGGTGTTTAATGGACTATTTCTCCGCCGGGGCATTAATAGAAGTGTGTTCTGCTTTTATTTTTCAGAAAGAAGATTTATTATGTAGTGGTCCCTAGCCTGTTGCAACGAAGGTGTTTTTCTTTTGATTTCCAGTCGGTGATGTCTAAGCCTCTTGGATCCCTGCTTTATATAAAGTCTTAATAATGTCTTTTTTTCCCCTTATAGATGTTTAATCCCACTCGCTATCCTCAGTCTCAGTTCCTGTCAGTGTTAGCGACATTTTTGGTAGCGTATGCTCAGATTCCCCTGGGGCACTGAAGTGATTGGTCTCAGAAGGTATGGGGGGAGGGGTCCTCTGGATTGGGAGATGGGAGCTGTGGCTCAGCCTTGGTTTTGCAACCATGGCTGGTAAAAATCAACTGTTGTTTCTTCCATTCTCACTTTTCTGCCGTCCCCGTTTCTCTGCCTTCTGCCCTGATGACTGGGCACTGCTGCCAGCCTCGTCGAGCTCACAGCTCTCCCAGGCAGTGTTATTTAGGAAACTCGCTGCTCCTTCTCTCTTCCTCCTCCTTCTGCAGGGAGCTCCAGTGTCTGCGAGAGGCAGCTTCTTTATTTCTCCCAGTCCACTGCCCGACATCTGGGATTCTGACCTGTGGTAGCTCTTATGAGCAGATCCCATGCTCAGACATGCTGGTGTGCAGTTTGGGTGTTTTTTCTTGAATTTTAGATGTTCAACTTATCGTTGTTTCAAGGGGAGACATGTAGGGACATCTCTCACTCTGTCATGTTTAATCCAATCTCTGTTGATCTGCTTTAAAGTTAGGATTATGATATCATGGCAATAAGATTCCACAAACTGTCACTATTTTGGTTTCTACTGCCAACTATTGAGAGAGAATTAGGCAATTTCTATATACACAAACCAATTTGGAAAAATTATGCAAATAGGAAGTTATTCACAAAATTGGTTATTTGACTGAATTTTCATGGGTTGGTCCCCAACCAGTATCATCGGTTGAGATGCATAGACACTGTCATAGTGTTTATTTATTAAACATATGCAATCATTTAGGTAAAAGTTTGACAAGACTTTATCAACGTGGAATTTCTAAATCCTATAGTTTCTGGTTGAACCTATTTTTGTGAAAAATACTGGAAGCATGTGGTCGAATAAGCCCTCCATCCAGCTTCTCTCCTTTTCTCTTCCCTATTTTTGCCCTTGTGTGCCTTTCTTTTGATGGTTGATACTTAGAATCCATCATGTTCTGTCAGTGATATTAAGTCTGTTGCTGTGGGTGTAAGTAGAATTTTATAATGCTTGAGATCAAACTGATTATGTGGGTTCATGTCTTGGCAGAGTAAGGAACTGGAGAGAAGTCAGAGAATACAAGGGGATGAGAAAAGGGAGAGATTTGAGATACTCACACAGAGAAAATTTTCAGACTTTGCAGGAAGGAGAGAAAAAATGGAAAACAAAACTCAAATCAAGATAGTCAACAAAAATATACATTTTTACATTCTAGGTGTGATTTGCAAAAAGGAACAAAAGTTTATTTTTAATTAAGAAAGAATATCACTTGCAATTTCTTAAGTCTAGAAAGCAAAAATTATCTGTACCTCACATGAAATTAAACCTTCTATTGTTAGCTAAAAAGTGTTACTATTAGGTTTGACTGTCATTGGAAAGAAAACTCTCTCTCTTTCTAAAATAGTATTTCTAAAACTAAGGACTACTGAAAATGAAAATGTTTTTTCCCCTGAAATCTAATTACTTAGCCAAAAACTTGATTGATTTCTTTTGCTCAGGCTAGTGTCCATATTACAGCAATAGACAGTCCTCACTTACTTTACTTGGGATAATTGGTAAACACAGTAGAAGTTGTCGTCCCTTTTTATTTGACCCGTCCACCACATTTGACCCAACTGATCACTCCCTTCACCTTGAGACTTTCCTTCACTTGCAACTACTCTGCTCTCCTGCTTTTCCTTATTCTTCAATGTCTGCTCTTTCTTGGTCTTTTTGGCTGGTTGGCTCCTTATTTCCACAGTCTCTTTAAGGTGGAGCTTCCAGGATCCTATCCTTGGACTTCTTTTCTCCTTTGTCTCAGTCACACATGGTATCATGCTTCAAATGCCATCTATCACTCTTTCTCCCCTTGAACTCTAGACTTGTCCACCCAACTGCCTGCTTGACATCTCCACCTGGTGTCTGAGAGGTTTCTCAAACTTTGCATGTCTTAAAACAAATTTCTAAACTCCTCACTGAGCCCTCTCATCTCACAATATGTCCCATCCTGATTCATGGCACATTCTTTCTTCCTTCCAATTCTCATGCCAAATACGATGGAGTAATTCTTAGCACCTCTCTTCCATATTGCCAACCGAAACACCAGAGTATCTGCTTGGCTTTAGGATAAAAATATATTTGGAATTTAACCACTGTCACCCCTACTACCCTCATCCCAGCTACCAGCTGGAGTGTTGTATCGACATTGTAACTATTTTTCTGGCTTCTGCTTTTCCTGCTCATAAGTGGTCAGCTCTATCCTTCAAAATGGAAGTCACGTAATGTCATTACTCTGTTCAAAACCTCCCAATAACCTCCATTTTCACTCAGTAAAAAACACATCTGTACCCCACCCATTCTTACCTCTTTAACTTATTGCTAATTTTTACTCATTCTGCTCCAGGCACACTGGCATCTTTGCTGTTCCTTGAAGGAACTGGATATGCTGCTATCCAGGACTTTTATGTTTGTTCTTTGAACTTTGAAACTCCAAGCATGGCTGCCTCTTCCTTGACTTGAGGTCACTATTCAAATTTCAGCTGGGGCACGGCCTTCCCTGGCCATCTGATTTAAAATTGCAATTCTCTCCATCTTCTCCCTTCCTCCCTGCATTTTCTGCACTCCATTTCTTACTTTATTTTCTCTGTATCATCTTCTGCGTACTTTCCTTATTTATTTTTCTGTTTCTGCACACTAGACTATAAGTTCATTGCTGTATTTTGTTCATTGCTGTATCCTCAACTTACAACAGTGTCAGGCACATAGTAGACATTCAATTAATTTTTAAAATTGAATTGAGACTAGTAAATTATGATTGGTCAAAATAAATGAGATGATCTCACAGCATATCATTCCTTGATTGGATGAGAAGTGAAAGATGCGTGGTGGGCAAGGAGTTGCTGAGAGCCATACCTGGCATTAAGGTGGGGTTTACATCAAGATGCTCTAACCTCTCCACTTGTGGGTCCCCGTTATCCCATCTTGAGCCAGATCAAAAGTCTCAAGTGCACTTTTTACTAGTATTGAGGCTATTTTAGCATTCCATTAAAAACCATTTAAAATACAAAAACAAGGCTGTATTACTTTAACTCTGACCTTAGAAGACTCTCGGTTTTATAACTGTTTAGAGAAAATGTGGAAAGGCTGAATATGTTTGCTGGCCTCAATCTTTTTATTACTCATCTCTATAAAGAGGCTTTTAGGGACATATTAAAAGTTTCCATCTCTCTTGTCTTTTGCCTTCCTTCTCATCATCCTTCATTGCACCCCAAATGGTTGAAAACAGGACCCTGAGAGTCTGGTGGAAATGTGTTACTGTCAGAGCGGACGGGAAAGGGATAGAACCTTAGATTCTGTCCTCAGAACTGCTACTCAGATTATTGTTAACAGACTGAGCTCATGAGCATTCACTATTACTAAGAATTCATTAAGCTCTTTCTTCCCCCCCGGTAGAAGTTCTCACTTGGATGCTTTACTTGTTTGCGCCTTCTCCCCTGTGTTTCTTCGTGTCCGACTAGAACTAAGATTAAAACTTTGATTCTGAGAACAGGTGCCACAACCAAGGAGGCAGAAAAAGAGAGATAGTGGAGCGCGCTGTGTTAAACTGAGAAAGCAGGCAGTTTTTTTAGACAAACTGAAAGCCAGTAATGACATCATCCATTTCCTGTAATAAAGCGATGAATGGTCTGACCTTGAGGAACCTATTAAAGTATGCTTCCAAACACAGAGGCCATTTCTAGGCCTCGATGTAGAGTGGTATTTACCCCTATTTGTATTCTGAAATGAGGTAGTTTATAAACTATAAGGTAGCTTATAAACCCTTAGGAATACAAAGCTTCGCAAAACCTCCAAAACCGCTCGGAGTTTCAAAGTTCGATGTGCATGCCCTGTGAATTCTTTGTGGGTTCATGTCTTGGCTATTTAGCATTCTTTAGAGACACCTGCATGGTAGGAATTTAGCAGGAATCTTTGTGCAATTTTGTTAGTTATAACTTTTTTTTTTTAAGTAGAAGTAGCAAAATAGATGTGAAGGAGCACACTATTTATTACTTTATAGATGCCACAGGGGGCTTTCTTTTTATCAACAGAACGTAAAATACACTAATCTCATCAGTTCTTTTTTACACATTTATTTAGTGGTTTTCAATGGATTTTTTCTTCATAAACTGTTCTATAATACTTCAACAGAAGCAACAATAATGATGCATTTAGAATCATAAAACGGCAGCATGTTTGCACTACAGGGGACTTTAGAGAACACCCAGTCTAACCTTATTGTACAGATGAGAAAAAGCGAAGGTGAACAGTTAGCTCGCCCAAGGTCTTACACCGATTTGCTGGTAAAGTTCGGTCTGCTAATCTCTCAGCTATCTCATCATTAAATCACAAAGAGGTTACTTCTCAAAATGAAGAAAGGGCATGAAGTTGCTTCTCAAATTACCCTTTCTGTATTTTTCGATCCTATAGAAAAATAAAAATTATTATAAGCTTTGGAGTAACCCAAAAAACAAAAATAAAACAAACTCATCAAGACCTACTATATGGTTTAGAGAACTCAAAATAAAATCAGATTATTCCTGTGATTTCCATTACATGAGACACCAAGGTTCTGCTAATATATCTAAAATCTGTGTTTATAAATTAGATTGCATTTACTGTATTTAAATATCCAAGGGATTTAAGCTACGTTACTATTTCCTTTGCATTCCTGACCCTGCCACCCTGTGCCATGCCAGGGAGCTTTGCACTGCAGAACACCACCTGGTGGCTGATACCTAGACAGTGAAAATCTTGGGGCACATTTTTATTCTTGATAAAAATGGCATAATGTTGTGATTCTACTTTGTAAATGTTTTTGATAATGTAAATCACGTGACATACCCGAGTAGGAACAGCCTTTGCTCAGGGGTCATTCTTGTCATCAGAATGTTAAGAGAAACAAAACCTCATAGACACAGACAGCAGTCGAGAGGTAACCAGAGGGAAGGGGAGGTGGAGGGAGGTAGATAGGGGTAAAGGAAATTTAACTTTGGGTGGTGAACACACAATGTAATATACATATGATGTATTGAATTGTACACTTGAAACCTATATAATTTTATCAACCAATCTCACCCTAATAAATTTAATAATGATAAAAAGGAATGTTGGGCCCTTCTGGGAACTTTCTTTATTAGAACTGGGAAAGGTTGGTGGGAATCAGAAAGATATAAAGTCAGTAAAAGCTTAATCAAATGTGTCTGAATCTTGGTTATGTATTAAACTGTACAGTTTACTAAGCACTTTGACTGAAGCATACATGCATCTGTGTGAACGAACTGTTAGCAGGGATCACCAACCATGAGAAATCTTGAGGAGACTGGCACAACCTTCGATTTGTGATGACCGATTTCCCTATCCCAGGGGACTTGTTTCTTTGGGCCTATCTTTGGCTCTCAACTCTTTCTTCCTGAATTAATTCATTTTATCCTCACGCCAGTCCACAGGTCCATGCTCCACACTGAGTGGATTCAGAGGCGAAATTTCTCCTCTCTCTTTGATTTCCACAAAAGGCCACCCAAGAAGACCTTGTAGTTACTGGCAGATTTTACGGAACAAGAAAGAGTTTATGTAGCACAACAAACAAAAACCTGGAAATAGAATATTAAATATCTCTCTTCTTAAAAATCCGATGTCCAACTCAGACCTCATATTGGCGTTTTCGGTTCTTCTGTCTTCTCCTTATGTCTACCTTGAGAGCAACCCCAATCTCTATAGTAATGTTTTTGTCATTATTGTCTCATGCAGAATATTTCGGCTCATCCTTTGTTTTATTCTCTACTTCCTTGTCTTACCTGAGTTTAAAACAAAAAACAAAAACAAAAACAAAAATAACTCCAAAACAACCTAATGTGCCACTGAGTTATTTTCCTAAGGGAAGAAAATGTCCCTCCTGCAAGACATGCACGCGCTTAATTGCAGTTCATATACAGCCCCGATAACTTTCTGGTCCTGGTGTTAATTCTAGTCCTTCCTTAAGGATTGGTGAATGTTTTAGCCCCAGGTGGTCAAGGGAAATTTGCCTGCTGTATTTTAAATCTGGGGCCTCTTCTTTAATTTTCTATCTTCTACATAGTCAATCAATCTCCTTTTGGATTTTATCCACCTCAGAAAAGTTTTTCCTTTTGTATGGGCTACTCTATTAATCATAGAGAAAATTCAATTTATTTGTAATTGTTAAGGATCTGATTTCAATATATAGCTTTTGTTGTACAGTTCTAGCTATTTCTTTTTATAACTTATGTCCAGTTCCATGTAATTATGGGGGTGCAACTCTTTTAAGCACTTTCTGTTTACCCAGCAACATCTGCCTCTGAGCTGCTTTGCAACAATAGGAATTTTGGCTTCTTTGTCTTTAGAGTGAAAGGAATAAATTCCAGGTTGAACAGTTCTTCAGAAAGCCTTCAGCTATTACTAAAATATTATGTCTGGTTATGTTCTGTTTTGCCCTAATCACTGTGGTCTCTGTTTTCAGCAACTAGGATTCTGCTATTTAATTTTTTCTTGCCCACTGTATAGAAGGTATACCAGTAGGACAGGTCACTACTATAATGAGTGGGTGGCTAGAAATACACCCAAATCGTTCTTATTATCTGAATATCGAACCAAATCACCAACAAAAAGCCACCTGTTCTTTGCTTTTGCAGCATTTAATCAGAAATGTTAAGGCATATATATTTTTTTGTTGTTGCAGAATATTCCAGCTTTGAGGAGAGTGGGGTCTATTTATGGCAGGAAAACAATGAAGTAATTTTTCTGTGTATGAGAAGGTGGCCAGAATATTGAGATTGGTTTAAATAGAGTGACAACAACTGAAGTGCAATGTAGTTAGTATTGTATTGATTATATTTCTCTAAAAATCAAACAAAGGAATTTGATTTGAGGACAGATATTACTAAGGATGGTGAATTAAAATACATCTTTTTTTCTTGCTTTAGAAAAAGGTTCATAATCCAAAGGTGTTTATAAGTCACATGCTTTCCATGAAGAAATATGGGTTGCAAAAATTTTTTTTAATGAAAATTATTTGGATCTCTGTTAATGGAAAAATCTTAGAGTAGCAATGTTGACATGCCAATAGGTATATGAATACATTAATGAATCTATTGTGGTAAATATAGAATTCTCAGATAGGTTTCTTATTACTTCTCTAGCCTGCTCCCCGAATGCTCTCTTGCAAAAACCTCCCCTAGAGTCCTTCCAGGCTAGTTGCTACCTCCCAGAATCTTATTCCTGCCTTTGTACACTCCATGACAGTAAATCTGCACATACTTATCCAATAGACCGTGTGAGAACTAAATGAAAGCTCTTTAAGGAACTGTAGTCTCTGTGAAAAGTGCTAGACAAATTAGTAGACATGCTTATTATGACAAGATGTTCAGAAAATATCAATAGATCCCTTAAACTTCAATTTATAACCTCTTAAAAGATACAAAAACTTTTTTTAATTGAGTTCCTGCCAATATATTCCATTGAAAAATGTTTATGTGTAAATTGATTTTGCATATCTATTTTATTACATATCTCATAGATTTATGGTTAAGGGTGTAACTTTCTAGAAGTTATGACCACATTATACTCTACTCACATGCTGTTCTATTTCTGAGGAACAGTGCCTGGGCCAATGGTATTCAAACATTTTTTAATATCTGGCCCTATATCATTTTTCCTACAGCTAATTATTTAACACATAGGTGAGCAAACATATAAAGAATTAGTCAGCAATATGTCAGAATTTCTTTTAATTTTCTTTCTTATCCTATATATAGTTTATATATTTTTGGTATATACTAAATAATCAAAAAAAGAAAATAACCATCTCATGGAGTACTGTAAAGTAGCAAAAGCTATCATATTGGAAATCAAAACCTAGGCATACACGTTAGACTCTTTCACTCATATTCCTAAACCCTTTTCATAGGAAATTAAACTTCAACCCCTCCTCTTTTTCAGACAGAATAAGATTCATGGGTTCTGTGGAATATTTCCATTGCATTCCTGGCTAGGGAGATAGATGTTCAAATCTATCGTCTTCTGCTTGTCTACTCTTCAGCTCTATAACCTGGAGCAATTTCTTTGCCTCAATTTTCTCATCTGTAAAATAGGATAATAAAAAAACATCCTTTTAGAGTTGTGCCGTGATTACATGAATTAGTCAATGCAAAATAGTATACCCTTAATAGTAAGCCCTCAATAAATGTTAGCTATTATTATTAGCATTTTATTTCCAGCTCTCCCACTGATGAGTCATGTGACCTTGAACAAATTATTTAAATCTGAATTTCAGTTATCTCTAAATGAAATAATTGAACTAGATCAGTGGTTTTCAAACTTCAGTGAGTACCAGAATCATCTGGATGGTATATGAAAACACTGCTATCTGGGCCCCACTCTTAGAGTTTCTGATTCAATAGCTCTAAAGAAGGATCCGATAATATGCATTTCTAACTAACTGCCAGGTGAAGCTGATGCTGCTGATTGGAAGACCACACTTTGAGAATCTTCAGTTTACTCTGAACAAAGTGGTGGTGATTTCAATTAGCATATAGAAGAAATCATCAAACTTAAATGAAGAAGAAAATCTACTCTTTCATGCATGGGTTTATCCCCTGAGAAATAAGTATTTCTTCACTAAGAGGTATACCTGTTTTTGAAGCGCTCTTTGAAGCACATGTGCAGCATGTAGCAAAACAGCACAGTGCATGCTGAAATGTTGCTTTGGACTTTGCAGGTTACTTTTATAAATTAGTTTTTTTTTGTTTTATTTGATTATTGCAAGAATAGTAGGGACATCTTTCTGTGCTTCCAGGGTGTTGCTATCACCTTTAAGGGGCAATAAATCTCCCTAAATTTGTAAAATGTAGAATTTACAAATTCTATGATGTTGGACATATTGCCTCTTCTCGACGCCACAGTTTTCTCTGAATAGTGGGAATGATTATGGAATCTACTTCGTAGGGTTTTGAGAATGATACAGGTAAATTTATTTTACATAATTAGCACCCAGAAATGACCATTAATAATCTAGTGTTTTAAAATATATTTTAAATGTAAACACTTTGAATATATTTCACTGTTATTTATGTACAAATATATGTAAATTTTATTTTAAATAAAATAGGTTTAAATATGTAACATAAATATAAATTAATAAACATATATAAACATATATAAATTAATGTTAAAATGTTTAATGTGTATTTGCTTTTTCTGTATTTCTAAAAGCAACTTATTTCCTTATGTGTTATTTAAAACTTATAAAACATATTTATGTAATTGCCTTATAACCTCGGTACCTTCTGGAAGAGTAAAACTGTGTCTGATATTCTTTCGCATAGTACCCACTACTCTGAGAACCACTCGTCACTGTTCGTATGTAGAAACTTCTAGGTACACTTCCATTATTTCTACACATTCTCTCCACCTTGCTGCATCCTTCAGTGGCATGAACAGACTCCCTTTCTTCCCATGATGGAAAGAAATATATATATTGAGCCATTCCAACACCCAAAGGCAAAAATTACTATCCAGTGTGGAAAATATAAATGAGGGTTTTGTTGTTGTTATTGTTATTGCTGCTGCTGTTGCTTTTGGGTGTGTGTATATGTTTTTATTTTGGTGTGTATCTCTACCCCATGGGGGTGGGTGAGAATGGGGATAGTGTTGGTCAGGCATCAGTGACAGGAAGGTGTTACCTTCTGTGTTGGAGGGGCTAAGAACAGGGAAAGACTTTCCAAGGCTGAGAAATACAGAGACATCGAGGCTTGCAGACAGCGTGTTGTTAGTTACCACAGAAGAGGGCGTATTCCCTGGAGGAAGGCCAGTGAAATTTCCCAGAGCTCAGGTGCCTTCCTGAGGCACAGCAACCTTCATTCATTCACACATTCATTCTCATCACTAACTCGTGATGAGAATACAAAAATGAATGGCATGGGTTCTGACTTCCAGGAGCTCACAGCTGATGGGAGGCTTGGGAACGGATAGAGAATTAAAATGCAATGTTAAATATGACTTATCTCAGTCTGGAGGAGAATGTGAAAGATTTGGGAGTGGGGTAGGGGACGGGAAATGATGCCTGAAAGAATACAAAGTCAGGCCAGTTAAGGGGGCAAAAGGAGAAAGGTGGTCCTGTGGGTAAAGGGAAAAAGGCTAGTATTTTCAAGGAAACACAGGCAGTGGGGTGTTGGAGCACAAACTGTGATAGTCGCCTCTCTCTTACTTTGCTGTCAACAGGTCAGATTTGGCAAATTGAGTGACCAACCATCCTCATTTCCTGAAAGGTGGGACTTTCAACACTAAATTTGGGACAGTCCCAGGTAAACTAGGACGGTTGAATACCCTGCCTTTGTGTAGGTATCTGCCATTTGAGTTATGGGCCTTTTTTCTTTCTTTTTCTTTTTCTTTTTCTTTTCCTCTTTCTTTCTTTCTTTCTTTCTTTCTTTCTTTCTTTCTTTCTTTCTTTCTTTCTTTCTTTCTTTCTTTCTTTCTTTCTTTCT
>NW_006438644.1:716535-794911 GCF_000325575.1 Pteropus alecto | reverse complement strand
CCTTTCCTTTCCTTTCCTTTCCTTTCCTTTCCTTTCCTTTCCTTTTTTGTCTGAGTAGCAGGAGAATATGTTAAAGTTGGGATATGGAAAAGGAGGAAAGGGGAGGTATGATTTTTGTATCTGGGACTAAGACATCCACAATCCAGGATGTACCCATGCTACAGAGGACTGTTCTGCAGCTAAGACAAAGGGAGAGACTGCAGAGAGCAGCCTGCGCACTGCACTGTGAGGATGGACAGTGGGAGACGGCAGGAGGCAGAGTTCTTGAAGCATATGGTGTGGAGAGATAATGGTGGAAACTAATAGGAAAAATGGAGCCAGAGACAAACTTATTGGAATTTCTTTAAAAACGGGTGGTTTCTGTCATCAGTTCATTAACCATAATAGCGATGGCATGTAGTTGTATGCATCAAGATTAAAATTTTTATCATCTTTGGTTATTTATCAGTCACAGTGATGATCATGGAAGATGAAGTTAGATCATTTCCTCTAAAAATTGTGTTAAATTAACTGATACAAGTATCAGCGTCGGCTGCATGCTTTTTATTAACCGTGAGGTCAGATAGGACCTAAAAGCACCTTAAAATATAGCATTTCATATAATTCTGTAGACATAGGACATATTTACTCCTCTTTTCTTTTGGCCTTTAAATCAATTAAAACAGTGCTGTACAATGAAAATATAATGTGAGTGACATGTATCATTTAAAATTTTCTGGTAACCACATTAAAAAGTAAAAAATCCAATGGCATTAATCTTAATACATTTTATTTAATACAATATACACCAAATATCATAATTTAAAAACATTAATATAAAAATTATTAATCAGATGTATTGGATCCTTTTTGATTTGTACTAAGTTGTGGAAATTCTGTGTGTATTTTTCACTTACAGCATATAATTAATTCAGATGCCAAACTTTCATCAGAAATATTTAATTTTTATGTAGATATCTTAAAATTTACAGTTGAAAAAGTAGATTCATATTCTTAAGTTGTTACAAACACACTTAGTTTTCCAATGACTGAATCGAGTGTCAGCTTTAAAATTTAAATCAATTAATTAAAATTAAATGAAATTAAAACAAAAAACCAGTCTTCAGTCACACTTGCCATATTTCAAGTGCTTAATAGCCACATATGGCTAGTGACTGCCTTATTGAACAGCACAGAAGAAGAATATATTTAGTGTAAGAATTTAAAAGCAGACATATTTCATTATTGTCCTTTGACATTCATGTTTACAATTTTTTTATTAGCTGACTATGCAACTTTAAACCCCAGCAGACTCCATCTTCTTTTTGTAGGCATTAGATCTATAAGCTCCCTGTAGATGGCAGCACTTTCTTCCTGAAACTGTGAAGGGGAGGAGCTGCTGGGACTTGTTACTCAGATTCTGGCATTTTTCATAGATAGAATCAATTCTTTGGAAAATTCTTTGGTAACACAGTTTAGAATTTTTCAGCTCTATTGTCATTCTGCATAGATGGCTATTGATGATGAAAACACTCTCTTAGCCTCTTATCTAGAAAATTGCATGCTCTTGGAGTAAAAGAAGCCCTAAGGGGAGAGGAGAAAGAGATGCAAAGGACTTTAATCAAAGTGCTCTCATTTGCTCGGATCCACACTTTGGAATGGTGATTCCGAGTGCCAGGTAATGAAACTTCAAAGTAGCTGGGAAGTAGTTTTTGTTTTATGTACTATGGCCCTGTCAATCTTTTTTTTTTTTTTTTAATCTTTCACTCTACAATTGAATTTTTTAGAATGCAAACAGAATTTCACATTATCTTTATATATGACGTCCACATTCAGTATTGAAAAAGCTTAACAATAAAATGTAAGCTAATGTTATATATACTTATAGAAATGTCATGCTTTTAAATTTTGCAACACCTCTCCCTTTACCTCCACATTGCATTTGTGATAAAGGAACATGAGACAAGGATGTAATATCAACAAGAAGAGCTGGAGAGATTCATGTTGGGTTTCCTAAGGACCAAGTCAGTCTTTGTAGAGCTCATGAGAAACCCCTGGTACAAAACTCCAGCAAATTATGGTACGTTTTCTTGGTTCTCTCTGATTGATATTTTAACATCACAGATTCTCTTTTCTGTAATTATCACTCAGTCTGTTTCTCAAATAGAATATCAAGGGTCTGTTTAAATTCTAATCATGATATTGCGTAATTTTAGTTTTATAGCCAGAATATTTGTACTAACTAGTAGAATAAGCCTAATTATGATTTTGTCTCAAAATTTTACAGTTTTCTTAAAGTATTCTTTCACTCTTATCTTAAACTCTAACATATTTTGTGAAGTGGTGGAGCAGAGGGGAAAGTTTGGGGAGAAAAAGAGCTAACTTTGTCTAGTGACAGGTATATGTTAGAAGTTGTCCTAAATTTTTTGCATGTGTTTGCTTACATTACCTCCTTTAATCTGACTAGCAATTTTTTATACATAAGAAAACCTAGACTACCATATCTGGTACCATATATGGTTCAGAAAACCTACTGAAATAGTCTTATTTATTATCTTTTTAAACAGAGACTACATATGAGGACTTATTCTATATCATGACATTTGAGAAATTAAAATATGGTATCATTTATATAATATCTTGCTCCATATATTTTTGGTTCTCTTTCTACTATTTAGATGATTCTTCCATATGTTTTTTTAACTGGCTTTCATTTTCTCTTAAAAATGTTGTTATTGCTCGAAGTTTAGTACTTGGATCTCTGTTTTATTCCTTATTCAGTTATCACATCCAATCCCCATGGCTTCAATAATCTTCCTATGTGTATTAATTTCCAAATTTCTGACTTCATTTCCACTATTAATCAGAGTAGGATAATTGGTGAACAAATAACATTATAAATCTCTGTGACTTATTTATCTCTCACACACAAATTCTAATGCAAGCATTCTCCACTTCTTTCTTGGGTTGCTCCGTACCACGTTGTGATCAAGTGATCGGCTCCCTTCATCTTAACCTCTTTTATGTCTTGGACCTCTTTAGCAGTCAAGTGACACCTAGAGACCTCCTCTAAGAATAATGTTACTATTCGTTTGTTTGTTTTGTTTGTTCATTTGTTGCTTTTTGTTTTATATCCTGCATATGAGTGAAATTGCACAGTTTTGTCTTTTTCCATCTGACTTACTTCACTTAGCATGATACCCTCCAGATTCATCCATGTTGTTACAAATGGCAATATTTTATCTTTTTTATGGCTGAGTAGTATTCCATTGTATATATGTACCACATCTTCTTTATCCAAGCATCTGTTGAAGGACACTTAGATTGTTCCATGTCTTGGCTATTGTGAATAATGCTGCAATGAAGATAGGGGTATATATATTTCTATGAATAAGTATTTTTAATTTAAAAAATTACATAATATTAAAAAAAGAATAATGTTTCTAAATGTGAAAAAGAAAAGAAAAATGTAGTGACAGACCTAATAACAAATTCAAAATTAATATCAAATTAGTGATAGGTAAATATATTTCAAGATATCTGCATCAAGTATAATGTGATATGAAATATCTGTGATTTCCATTGGTGACAAAGCCACACTTTGCTAGCACTATTGTAATTGTTGCCCACATTCATAAACGAAGGAAATGTTAAGTCCAAGTTAAAAGTTTGTGAAAATGAAGGTAGATTTTTCCCATCCAAATTTATAGAACTCTCTGTTATAGACCTAAGGTTCTAGTGGATCTACAATTACCAAAGCCTTCTTGGAACCCTTATGAGGTCTTACACATGCAAATGACTGACAAGCAGAAGCCTTGTAAAGTACTAAGTGACATTTGGGGATGTGGAAGGAAAAAAAGAGGTTCTATGGAAAGTAACCTCACCAGCGATCTGATTATAAATTCTCGACTGGGCAAGTCATGGTAGGTAGTCATAACCCAAGCATATAACTTTTTAGTAAAAGGTTTATCTTTGCCTTAAGCAAGCCCTGACTATTGTTTCTGTGCATCTAGGTTATCACACCTTTGAAATAAGTAACCACCTTCAAGAAAGCACATAGTCTTGTTAACCAGCCTGTAATCCAATACCACCTTGCTTTTTCCCACCTCTTTGTAAACTTCCTTTCATTCCCTCCTTAATTTCAAATGAATAAAAGAAGTTGTGAAACTGTTATTCTCTAGAACATTTGAGAACTTTCTCCCTGTCATATTTTATCAGTTGGGCTCAAATAAAGTCTTATAAAGATTATCCATATGTTTGAACATTTCTTATGTTGACAGGGGCCAAACCAGGAAGGGGATTATACCACTTACAATTATAGTTGATGGGCTAGAACTAGTTGTATGGTCCCTTTGAGAAAGAAGGCTAGGAACTGTGTTCCAGCTCTGTGTCCAGGAAGAAGGTAATGTATGGAAAGCATGGAGCAATGATTGTTCTAGGCAGGAATTTCAATGGATGCTAAAACTAGTAAGGAAAAATATGATGAGAAACAGGATGCTTTTAGTCTTTAAGTATCCCCACATAAGATACTTATTAATTACAAAGGGAAAATAGTAACTTTATAGAGAGGAAGAAATCTAGCAAACACACCCTACCCAAGTGATCAAAGGTGACGTCACCAGTAACGAGATAAGTTTAAATTGTGCTTTCCAACATGGTGCACAAAGAAGGAACAACATCATTTCTGTGGTGTTCCTGCCAAAAAGTTATAATCTGAATTTAGTCAAAACATCAGAAAAGCCCAAATCAAGGAAATTCTGCAAAAATAGCTGGCTAGAACTCTTCAAAATTGCCAAGATCATGAACTATTCAAAATTAAAAGAAGCTAAAGAGACATGACAACTCAATGCAAGTGTGATCATGGGTATTAGTATGACAATGACAAAATCTAAATAAAGTCTATAGGTTAGATAACGGTATCATATCTATGTGAGTTTACTGATTTTGATAAGAGTACTGTGGTCAAGTAAAATAAATGACTTTTTTTGAAATATATATTAATGTTGGTAATTTACTCTGGACTGTCTCAGGAAAAAAGAATAGAAAGTTAGATAGATATGTGGATAGATAGATAGCATGGTAGTAGATAGGTGATAGAGTGATAAAGTGGGATAAATATTAATATTGGAGAATCTAGGTAAAAGATATATGGGAATGTTTTGTACTATTTTTACAACATTTTCTTTAAGTCTAAAATTATTTCAAAATAAAAAAGTTGTTAATCTCGACTCTTATAAAACCAAATAGGATGGTTCGAACTTTTGTATGCTTTGTGCTTTCCTCTTTGTCAAAGAATCTTCCATAGTGACAAGCTAGGCTGGTCACTGGTATGCTAATTAACATTAAAGTGAAAGTGTAGGCATTTCTGGGCCAGGCAAAAGGAACACAGTTCTCCATATTTTGATCTATTTCCTGATAAGAGTAATTTGATATGCTTTAATGTATGAATACTCCCTAATAATTTGCATACCAATCCTGCAGATTCTGGAACATATTATCTTGATATCGCCTTGTATATTTAGGTAGATTTAAATGTCAAAACTGTCAATGATTTTTTCAAGACTTCATGGGGACATCTGGACTTGGAATTCTTCTTCGCAAGGCATCTCTTTAAGCATGACTCCTTGAACCATAGAAGAAGAGATCTGATCAAATTTATTCATTGACCGAAGGTTGTAATACTGAATGACAAAGGAAATATCCACTTTCATGTCTTACCAAGGAGCAAACATAATAGTCTTCTTACACCCTTCGGAACTGATGATTTACTGTTAAACTTATTCTGATCCTCAGTATCCCTGGCATTGACTTTGACTGCATTCACACACACACACACACACACACACACACACATGCATCTATGAGATCATGGCAATGAGGAAGTTAATGTGGAGTAAAGATTTCTATAATTTTTAATTATTATTTGGTCATATTTAAGTAACCTATTGATAGCATTCCAATAGCCATATTTTGGGAGACAGTCCACTTTTAATTGAGGTCCACAGGTGAAGACTAGTTGAAGCTAGTTTGACTATCATTTGCGGCAGATGTCAAGACTGTTAGAAAACATGCACACGCACACACACCCCAGAACCAAAGAACTCTGATATATTTGTCAAGACCCCACAGCAAATAAAATCCACATGAAGCTACCCTGACCTTCTTAAGGTTAGATCTTTAGCTGTTCAAAACATGTACTAAAATAAATGACAGTGAAAAATTTGAGGCTCATCTCTCGAACATAATGCTGAAGACTAGGTTTTAGGTGCCTGTTATTTCTAATGGAATTATAAAGGTGTGTGTTTCTACTGATGACAAATTACTGATCTACCTCTACTGGGCTCCCTTTGCCGAGAGCCAATAATGTTCAAAGCTAAATTATGATTAGCCAATTACTAGCAATGTTAAGAAGTTTCCAGAAAATTGTTTGACTCCTGAATTGTTTAAAATCCTTTCAGGATAGTAGACATCATGTAAATAAAAGAAGTTTAACTATAAACAGCACTAAAGAAAAAACTTTAAACATATGCAAAATTTCACCATCTTAATTACTATCATTTATTTAAGTATTTATTTTGGTGTGAATTCCACTCCAGTCTACTCATACGGATTTATGTTTTATAGCTTTAAATAGGAAACATATGGTTTGATTTATGCTTTTTTTGACTTATTACTATAGTATAAATCCTTTTCAATATTTTTATATAGTGTTAATAATTACTAATGATATATAGGTAAGTCTATTATTAAATGTTGTGTCATAATTTATTCAGCTAGTTCTTTATTGATAGAATTTGAAAAAAATTTCCTCTGATTTAAAAGATAATAATCACCCAACCCAAAAGCACCTACATACTTTTCCCTTATATTGAACTATTTTTTTTCAATGATAAATTCCCAGGAGTAAGAACGCTCCATCTAAGAATATGCACAGATAGATAGATTAGATGGATAGATAGATAAATAGGTAGATAAATAAATAGAAGAGATATGTGTGTATGGGTGTGTGTGTATGAGTGTGTGTGTGTATGTGTATGTGTATACTCTTACCATATATTATTTCCAAATGTCTTTACCAGTTTACAGTGATGTATACATACCATTTATATTATTTTAACCATCAGCTTAGCAGATTTGGGTACTAGACTCAATTTTTCAAAAGTAATTACAGAAGCCAATAAAGGGTTATGAAGAGTCCCAGGATCTGGTCCCGGTTCTTAGAGAGTCCATGATCTTAGTCAAATTGTTTAACCTCTGTGAGTTCAGTTTCCTTTGGTAAAATGTGATTAATGGCGCACAGCTAATCTAAGTTAACTTTTCTGGTTGCTAGTGTTTTTATTCCTTTGCTTTTTCTTTTTCTTTTTTTTCTCTGAAAATATTCTCTCAGTTATGAAATTATAAAATGGCTATCGTCCAGTGTGTGGGCATGAGATTCAAATGTCACTGATGAGTGGTGTCTGTAAAATGCCCACGAGTAGCTGGCTGCAGGGGACTGGGGTGCATTGGTAGACAAGCTGCACACACTGAATACAGTTTAGTTAGCTGTTTTCGCCTTCAAGTGCATTTTTTCCCGCGGTCGGAAACCCGCGTCACATTTCACCCTTGGTTTCCTGACAGTAACCACCTTGGGGTCATTCTCCTCTTAGTGTCTCTAGACTGAGCAGAATATCTCATGTCAGAGAGATGCTTGAATTTCTTCTCATGTTGATCTTAAGGATAATATTAAAAAGGCTTCAATACTGTTTCATGTGAACTCTAATTTAAAACTTAAAAAAAATATCAAATGTGGTTAATGGTATCCATCTCTTGGAGTTTTTGTGAATATCAAATGAAATGGTTTATAAAACATCTAAAAAGGAACTGGTTGAAAAAAATTAAAAATATTTAATTTTTTCTTAATTAAATAAGAAAAAAATGAATAAATGTTCCTTTTTGCATTATCTATCTTCCCTACGCCTCTCGTTGGGATAGTCCGCTCAGGATAAATAAACAGTAAGATCAAGTTTATCTTTATTATTTATTTATTATTTTTTTTTAGGCGAGACAACCCTTGGTTGACCTCACAGATTGCAAGGACCTATCAGCTTACAATCTCTTATTTTTTTATTTTTTTATGCTTATATCACTTGGTCTTCCTAGGTGGTCTCCCATCCAAGTACTAACTAGGCCTGACCCTGCTTAGCTTTTGAAATCAGATGGGATCGGGCTTGTTCACGGTGGTATGGCTGTAGACAGATCAAGATTATCTTTAAATGGGATCTCCTTCCTTCAGGAACGTTAAAGGCTGAGTAGTATTTTGAACATTTCTCCTAAGGTTGTATCAGCTCTTTTCTCAGCCAACTATCTTTTACAAGGGAATTATCAGTAAGGATGCGTGTTAGTAGAAAATTCAAACTGTTTTAGATAATTGGAAAACTTATCTCACATTACAGAGATTCTAGATGTGGGATGCAATCCACAGTTGGTTAGTTCACTAGTTTAACAAGGTTCTCGAAGTCTCAGGTTCTTTTCGAAATTTCTGCTTTGTCATTTTCTATGTATTTGCTTTACCTTAAGGCAGGGTTACCACGCTGTCAAAAAGTTGCTGCTACCAGCCTCTGGAATATGTTTTCTTGTTTACATCAATAAGGGGAGAGAGAAAAAACTCTTCCTAAAAGCATAGATTTAAGTGGCGTCCTCATTCCTGGACTAATAAATTGGTTTGGGTTAATGAGGGTCTCCCTCTGAAGCTGGGGATGGTGGTGGCAGTGGTGGGATACATGATTTAAGTTATGATTTCATTCAACTGAAGGAAACGAATTTTGGGTTGGCACCAGCCGTGCCCACTGCAAGGAAAACACAGGGTTTAGACACATTGGTCACTACTTGCCATGTTACATGGAGCTTATCAACTTTAAAAAATTGTCCAGAAAACTTAAAGTATCTTTGATGCCCATTGTCTTTTAATAGCCTTTGATTTGAGAGCTAGAAATAATTTGTGGTTCAAACTATTACCTTGATTTAGAATTATTACTAATCCTTTGGATTTTGCATTACAATGTTACTATAAAATGAAGAGGTAATAAACTGTATATATATATTCTGCAAATATTTATTGAGCTGTTATTATGTGTCATGCTTGGTGTTAACTGTTAGTGATACAGTAGGCAATAAGTCAGGGTCTTTGATATTGCAAAGCTTATAACCTAGTAGACCAATAAATCCCTGTTTTCAGTGGTTTCAGATAGGATTGTATTAACTTCTTTTTAAGTTTATACCTTGGCATCTTGGTAAAACTGACATGCAAAGAGCACATTCCATCTCACTATAGGAAATGGAAGACAAGTCTATGTCTTTGGTACAGATGTCATAATTTATTTTTTCTTGAGTAGAAGGTTTTCTAAGAGGTGGTTGAACTCTAGTTCATTGAACTCTATCAGAAGGGACAACTCACCATAAATTACCTAGACTTAAAATCTTGGTTTGGGGTATATTTTCCCCAACGTTTAAGTAGATAATTCTAAATAACTCGAGCTTACAGGTAAATTCATTTAGCAGCACTTTTACTAATAATAGCCCTATTAGTACATAGTTCTTAACATACACTGTTGCAAAGATATCATCTTTATTCTTCCTATGGAAATTGAAATGGTTAGTAATGAATGACAGGGAGTACTTAGAATCGATAATTGACAGGCATGGTGATTGAATGGACAACGAATTTCTAGTTATAAAGTATTGAATGTGGGGCATAGAGTGATATAGAGAACACTGAAGGGAATATAGGTTGGCATAAGCAGAGGGTAGATTATGTGCTCAGTCTGAGACACACCAAGTTTGAGATTTGTCTTAGTTCAGGATGCTGTAACCAAATACCACAGACTGAGTGGCTTAAACAACAGTCATTTATTTCTCATGATTCTAGAGACTAAGAAATCTAAGACCAAAGTTCTGGCAGATTTGGTTCTCGGTGAGGCCCTCTGCCTGGCTTGCAGATGGCCGCCATCATTCTTTGTCCTGACCTCTTCTCTGTGTGCTTCCTCTTTGTCTTGACCTCTTCTTTGTGTGCTTCTCCCTTCATGAGGCCACCGCTCTTGTGACCTCATCTAACCCTAATTATCTCCCCAAAGCCCCCACCTCCAAATACCATCACACTGAAGAGTAGGACTTCAACCTGTAATTTTTTAAGAAACATAACACTCAGTCCATAGCAAGGTTCCTGTCAAATGTCCACATGAAGATGTCAAATGGGAAATCAGATGTTTATGTCTACATTCTCATCAATCAGTAAGCCTCGGGGAAAATGAGATTTTAAGACTTCTTTGGACAACAGGAAAGGAAGATATTAATAAGATATGATGGCAGGATGGTTTATGAAAACGTTTTAAATTAAAGCACTGAAGATAGATGGGAGAACTCAGGTTATATTAGCCTGAGTGTAATAGAAGAAGGCGGGGACGGGGGAATAATAGGTGAGTTAAGAAGGAAATTCTTTGCTTTAACAACCAGCTGAGATGGTTTGTGAATCAAAATTATATGGTGACACTCTAGTAGATCCAGAACAAGCATTATGTGCTCTTGATTTTTTATTTTTAAATAAGATAATATTACACAATACTTGTCACAGTTTTCTAAGAGCGGAACTGAGAATGTTAGCGCAATTAGAATGGAAAAACTCTTTGCTTTGCTTGGAAAAGATTTCATTATAAATGTTTATTAAATTAGGGTAAAATAGTCTAGAAATATTTATTATGCAGCAGTAAAATGATAATCATCACTAACAATGCCAGGCATAATTTTGACTGTCTTATAGCAACATTCCAGTTATGAAATTTTATTGATATATATAACTATAACTAATATACAATTTAACTGTAATATTTAATTTAATATAACTGTCATTCAATATAATTGATAAATATAACTGGAAAAGGTTAAAATTAAACTCTCTGTAGAAGAATCCTAAAACTGATCACTTTTTTTTGAGAAGTGATGCTGGTATGTGATTAGGTGTGTATGTACAAAGCAAAGAAGAATTAAGCCAATATAAAGACTTACACAAAGTATTTTTGGTATAATTAATTGGTTATGTATATAATTTTGCTATTATAAATCTGATTAGTCTTTTTCTTTTAAACAAAATTTCTGTCATAATGGGAAGCAAAAGAAGGTTGGAGAGATGAAGACTTTCTAGAAATCACTGTACTTCAAATTAGTTTTGGAGGTGATTAGTTTGACTATTTCAGTTGTTTGTGAGCAAAAAAAGGAAGACAGTATAAATGTTCAGGAGGAGGAAGTGGGAAAGATTGAAAGGTAAAAAGAAAAAAAAAAACAGTAGAAATACAAAGGAAATACCTAAGACACAGATACCCCAGATTCATACAACGACAGCATGGATTATACTAGAGTTTTCTATGGAAGTATTGTAAATCACTGAGAAATAATGTGTAACTTATTTGCTTAAAATTTTCAGTTAATGTGCTTCAGCATCATTTTGCAGATAAACGATCCTCACTCTCCACCTTATTACGGAGGCAGAGCAGTTTCTCTTTGTCCTGTTCTCCATCTGTGATATACTTTTTATTGCTCAAGAGCTATAGAATTGTGTCCATGCCTATTGTTGTCTGCTTGATGGGAATTCATGTAATTGAAAGCGTTTATCCTCTCTTAGTAGAAAAATTGGGCACTTGGAAGAAATGAAATTCCCCACCTTTGTCTGCGGCATAGGAAATACTGTTCACTCAGCTTTGTTCTAAAGTTTCTACTTCTTCCCATATAACCTGTTGAAAATTTAGTCCTGCACGAAAAAGAAAGCTGGAATTTCTGGTGACAGGCTAGATGTCCACGTTCACGTAGTTATGCCTTTGGGGGCGATCTCGCAACTGATCAGAAAATAAAATTGTGTTCTTTCAAAAGAAACTTGGAATGACATGAAGAGTTTCGAATATACTGCAGAGTGAAAAAAGCAAGTTATAGTACAAATGTCAAATAAACCCTATTTTTTCAATAAGCAATTGTGTAAGTAACATTTAAGTATATATGTTTAGATATCCACATAATTATGAATAGTAACTACCTCTGGGGAGTGAGACTAGGAAAAGTGAGCAGAAACTTCCACTTTTTTACATTATACCTTTTACTTTATACTCTTCTGTACATGTTCAAATTTTTAAAAAATGAGCAAGTGTTATTTTTTAGCTAAAACAAAAACAACTGACAAAAAAAAAACTACAGGGAGTAAGAAATTACTTGGAACGGGATATGTTTAAATAATTAATTCGTCAGTACACTGCTTGACTATTATTTTCTCTTGCTAAATCAAAGCTCCCCTACTTTTCTCAGGAGGTTGCTTTGAAAAAGAAGAGTAAAAATTTCTAATGAAACGCACAGTTCAACCGTCCCATCTCCAGCCTAAATTCCTCATTTTGCTTTTGTTAATAACAAATGTTCCATGTAGATTTTTGAGGTAAATCAAGGAATGTGGGTGTTGAGCAGGGCAGTACATGTAGCCATAGTCAGTGGGAAATCATACTTTTGTAACAGTTGATTTATCAAATTGGAAAGGAGATTTGGAACAACAGGAAGTGAGGTGCCAGTAGGGGTCTTAACTACTGGGCACTGTGACATGCACCCAAATGTCCCAGAAGAGTGGCCCTTTGAATTTATGCACTAATCTGAATCTTTATAAACTTTCTTGATTCTACCATTAAATAATGAAGAAACAAATAATTGCTATTAACTTTTGTAATAACTTTTGCATTATATTACAGAAGGTGCGTTGTATTTTACGTGACCACAGGTATGCACCCTCCCTCTCTCCCCCCAAAAAAGACCCAGACTTGCATCATTTTTTGGTTTTAATATTTAAGTCAGAGTTTAGCTACATCTGTGGCAGATTCTCCGATCAGTGAAGCCAAAAAGACAAAAGGACTAAGAGAGATGATTGCTACTTGGTGACCGCCAAACTAGTGAGCAATTCAAAACTGAGTCCTGTCGACTGAAATATCCAGATTTGCAAACCCATGAACATTAACATTATATTCTTATCAGATGGACAGTCTCAATAACATATGTTAAATGCTAAAGGACCGCTTGACGGGGAGGTTATAAAGATAAAAGCTCTGAGTGGTTGTAAATTGGACAAATTGTAAGGCATTAGTCATACTCTCTCTTTCATCATCTCACTTAAAATATCATCATCTTCATTTGACTATACCTCAAATCTACTGCTTCTTGGATTATTGAACATCCTTTTCCTTCAGGTTCTTAACATTTCTCTGTTATAGCTTGAATCGTCCCCACAAAAAGATATGTCGAAGTGCTAACCCTCAGTACCTAAGAATGTGACCTTATTTAGAGATAGGATCTTTACAAAGATAATGAAGTAAAAATACAGTCATTAGGATGGGCCCTAATCAAACATGACTGATGTCGCTATAAAAAGGGGAAATTGGGACACAGACATGCAGAGAATGCCATGTGAGGCTGAGATTCAAGTGATGCTTCTACAACCACAACTAGGACACCAGAGATTGCCAGCAAACCACTGGAAGAATTAAGAGAGAAAACATGGAACAGATTTTTCTCAGAGTTTTCAAATGGAACCGACTCTGCTAACACCTTATTCTTAGACTTCCGCCCTTTGGAAATGTGGGACAATAAATTTCTGATGTTTAGGCCACCCGGTTTTAGTACTTTGTTACGGAAGTCTTAGCAAACATACTCTCTCATCTGTGATAACGCTAAGGCTCTGGAACAATTCTGACTCATTTTTCTAGAGGAGTGAAAAACTTGGCGATGAAGAATATTCTCTTTGCTAGAAGGTACACTTGAAAGCAGCTGCTCAGAGGCAACTGGAGGCCTTTACTCTGGTCCTACTTGAAAGGAAGTCTACAGGTGGCATCAGGTAGTCTCCTTGGCAGGCTCCCAGTGACTGGGGAAAGCTAGGGTTGTTTCCTTGCTTTATGCGTCTTTGCTCAAGTAGGAACTGTGATATCTTCTCTTTCACTGATTTATGGGGGAGATCCTGCTTGTTGTAGAGTCAAGAACAGAATTTTCAGTGTCTAATTATCTTAAAAAAAAAAAACCAAAACTCTCATTTCCCCTGGTGGCAAGTGATTG
Source organism: Pteropus alecto (assembly GCF_000325575.1). Lineage (NCBI taxonomy): Eukaryota > Metazoa > Chordata > Mammalia > Chiroptera > Pteropodidae > Pteropus > Pteropus alecto. Next base: position 780,832 of record NW_006438644.1, on the reverse strand, counting down.
GGCTGTAGAGGTCCTAGTTGGAAAATTGATCCTTGGGTCAAGTTCAAAGACTGAGTTGTTATTTTGGGATTTTTTATCAGTAATGGCATCAGATGACTTTCAACTAAATAAACATACCTAATATTTTTGGTAGAAAGAAAACTTTCTAAGACGAGGATGAGAAACAGATTAGGACACAATACTTCACATGAAGCGGGTGTTTAATAGGTATTTGTCAAATTGGAATAAGTTAGATTAAGCGGGGTTATTATAAATAACATTGCCATTAGGGAGTGGAGAAGGCTTCTGAAAGAATTTGGTCATTGTTGGTTCGCATTGCAATGACTCTGGATTGCCACCATTTCACTAGCCAGTAAAATTTACTAGCAATCAGAGATCGAGAATGTCACTCCCTGACTTTTGATGTTCTACTCTTGAAAGCTACCTTTGTTCGCACTGGCGCCACTTTGGGAAGTAGAGCCTCTAACAGAAAACAATGAAGTTGGGGTGTGCGAGACCAAATGGTTGTTCTGAGATAATAACTTTGACGTTTCGTTTGAAGTTAAGTTGTGTTGTTTGAACTTTTCTTCCTCCGAACAAGGAATCATATGCAAAGAGTAACAGTTTCTAGATTCCTGGGTACTGATTAGCTGATTAGAATGAGTGGGGAAAAAAACAGGAGACTAACTGAAGTCACTGTTATCCATCAAATAATATAGTTATTCAAATTGTTTTCCTCTTGGCTTGTCACTGACTTCACTGCAGTGTCATTTTATTGACTTATCCCTCATCTTACCTTAAGGAAAATGATGGAATAATAGGGCTGGGGTGGACCTTGAGCCAATATCCAGTCTAATGTATCCCTTTGACTTTAAGAAGGTCAAACTTCAAAATGTTATCTGCATGACTACTCTCCAGGCAGCCAGTTCTGTCACTGGGCAAGGACCGAAGTTCAGGAGAGGTGAAAGGAAGGACAAAGGTAAATGTTAAAAAGAAAACAATCTGTTCTATGGAATGGACAGACCCAAAACAACAGAATTGCTCATTGATGAAGACAAATGCTAGTAGGTTCACATGGTCCTAGAGGTTACAGCTTAGAGCAGAGGGCAGAGAGAAACAAAATCTCCTACAGGACATGGATGTTCCAGGCTTGCTCATGCTAGGTCTCAGATAGGGGCACCAGGACTGGCAGGCCAAGAGAAGTCGGGCCTGGGATCTGGTCTAATCGGAAGATGTACTGACTTTTTATGATCCGGGCAGCAAGAGTTGTGGTCAGAAGATCAGTAACTATAAGAATGGCTGTGTAAGTTCTTTACATCCCAGAAGGGAGGCCAAGGAAAGAGGATAAAGGATGGATGGGCAATTTTAGTTGCAAGTAGAAAGGTTCAGGACTTTGGAGGCAGTAAAGAACAGGTAATCCAAGTTCAAGAAAAGAGGCTGGGGGCCAGAGCAAATTTGAAGGCAGGAATCAAAATCATTAGTTGGATGCCTGGAGGACACACGGGAGGAGTGGAGAATAGTTTGGGGAAGTGGATAGTGCTCTGGCTGAAAGAGGCTGTCACTAGCAGTCAGAAACTACAATAGTGAAATATCAGGGAAAGGAAGCCCAGGAATTCAGTTTACGGTGGAAGGGATTTGTCGGGGGGTAATATCAATGGTTCTTGCAGCAATTTTATGATGAATGATACAAAGCGGAGGCTATTTGTTCTCTGTCCTTCTGTGAATAGCCTAGAAAGATGCTGAAGCAAACCATAAAGCTGTGAGTGCTGGTGGCTATTAACTGCGGGACAGTCAGCAACGGGTTTTCACTGATGCAGACGTGGGGGAAAAGGTTTGTTCCAAAGGCTGGCCACATACTGGCTTGGTGAGAGAAGGGATTTTTTAGAAATAAGAATCTGAAGAAATAAGAAGTTGGGTTGATGAGATAGACTAGCAGGTAGGTATTCAGGTTTTATGTGAGAGGCTAAAAAGGTCCAAAAAGGCTTTTTTGAAGCTGAGAGTGGCATCTGCGAAAGGTTAACCCAGGCTTGTGTGGAAGCTAGCTTGGAGTAGAAGAAACTGAAGAAGGGCATGTCTGCTGCTGAGACGGGAGTTTCTTTTTCCTTTTACCAGTCTCAAATATGGGCATTGGTTAGGATGGCAGCTGTGGGAACTGGGAAGAAGAGGTGAAACTGGCAATTAAGGATTTCACTGGAGACGCATGCTGAATGTTGACGGTGTAAAGAGCAAGGATTGTGGTCAACAGAAGGACAGGCATGAGAGGATCAGGTGTCAATGTAAGGACAGGCAGGGGAGGACCAGGAATCTAGAGCTAACCAGAGGCCCGAATGGCTGACTCAGAGGGAAGCGGGTGCCGGCGAGTGCTTCAAAGGCGCCATCGATCCTTCAAAGGCGCCATCGATCGTTCAAAGCCGGGAAATCCACATCCTGACACTCAACTACCCGAGACAGAATTTGCTCCTGGCCTAATCTTTAAAAGCAGTTTCCTCGGTCTTCAGAAAATCACCAACAGCCGCCGTTGTTCTTGAATCCTTCTTCTATATTTTTTTTCCTTCGGTTATGCGAGTTCTCGTGGTTAAGCCCGTTTCCTTGTGTTTCATGCAGAGCACAGAGTGTGGAACAGCAAACACAGCCCTGCGCACCTGTAATTCTGCTAAGAGAAGCCTGTCATTTTTTTTTTTTTTTTGAGCTACGGCAGTGCTCATTCCTTCTTTTTCTTCATATGTTCCATTATTTAATCCAGTCATTCTCAGCTAGCAGCACATTAGACTTGCTCAGGGGAGTGAGTCTAAAAAAAATACCTATGGACAACTCCCCCGAGATTCTGATTTTATGGGTGTGCCGTGGGGTCTGGACAGACATATTATTTAAAAGGTCCTCTCATGATCCTAAAGTATAGCCAGGGTTGAAAGCTGCTGGACTTTCAAGTTGTCTCTGTATTTCTGAAAAGCTGAAGCCCAGACTTGGGCAGAATTCAGTTGAAGGTTAGGCTTGTGTTTGATGTCATCGATTGTTCATCGCAAGCCCACTCAGATTGTCCTCCAGGACAGCACTTGACATCAAAATCAAGAGTCAGAACTACTGACCTGTGGTCTGCTTCTGACCCTTCATCGTCCTCAAAGTATTTTTGCTCCTCTGTCCATATAATCACAGTGTATTTAGTAGATATTTCCAGCTAGACAATGTCTCACTTTTTCACATGATTTTGAATCAAAGTGTAATAGTTATTAAATTGAAGTGATTCTCAAATATTCAGATTTTGGTCATTGTTGTAGGATGCAAATACTAATAAAACTACATTTTTTTTTTTTGGCCTTTAAAACAACAATTTTTCCCCCAAACATCTTTAGTAGAATTTTATATGTGGAAGGATCCTTGAAGATTATTTTAATAGAGCCCTTTAATTTTATAGATGGAGAAACAGTCTAAGAGATGAAATGCTCTATCTAAGGACACACGGTTAGTTAAGACAGAGACTAAGACCCTGATGTGCCTATTCCCATTCCAGAATGTTCTTTCTCCTGCATCCTGCCTCTCCACTCTCTCTATTCCCTTCTTTATGATTTTATCTATCTTCATCACATGTTTGCTAACTGCTGCACACCCAAATTACCAGATGGGTCAGAATGACTTTAACTTTTTATTTAATAGAGCAGAATCAAATATCTTTCTAATAAACAGTGACCAATATTTGTTTAAAAAGCACTGTGCAAATGATATATTTTCAGGTTAGGATATATTTTCCAAATTAGGTTGTTAGTGGAAATCAGAGAGCTCTTAAGAATAGCCGTTATCACTGATTTTATTGTTACTCTGCTATAGAGGTACGTAATACTGAAAAAATAATAACTAAAATTCTAAAAGATGAGATACATATGGATAAAGTTCTTTGATAACTGTAAAATGCTGTAAAAATGTATATGAAAAGTCATGTAAATCACGGAATTATAAAGAGTTGGGCACTCGGATTATTGGGTTCAAACGCTTTGTTTAAAAGATGAGGACTTCAAAGTTTACTTGACTAAGGGTTAACCAACAGCCTGTGGGAATGGGAACTCAAATCTTCATTCTTTATGTTTGAGATAGTAAAAAAATAAAAGAAAGAAATTTATCAGTTGTTTTCTTTTTATTTATGAATATAATTCATTTAGAAATATGAATATAGAAAATATTAAATATTATAAAGAAGCAAGCATATGTATTTTAATAATCTGATTTCTTCCCTTTATTAATGATAATGAGTCTAGTTTTGAACAAATTATTTTTAAGAATAGTGTTACAATTGAATTTATTTATGGATAATGGTTTATTTAGCCATTTCTTCATTAACAGATGCTTGTTTTTTTAAGTTTACTTCCAAGTTTTTAGTAAGTGATACTTCAATGAAAATCTGTTGTCTTAATGTGTATCTTAGATAAGTTCCTTAAGATAAATAATTTGAAAAGTATAAATATGTGCGAGACTCTTGATAAATACTTCTATAATTCCCTCCAGCAATGCGTGCACCAATTGAAAAGCATGTGCTGTCGCCCATTTCACCACTCTCTCTTATTCTTTCTGCCTTCTAGAAATCCAGCTATCCTGATTATTTAAACACAGGAAGCGTATGTGTAAATGGACAATTAAGTCCCGATTAAATGTGGAAAAACGTTCAGGGTAAATCAAAGTCAATTGAAATATTAATTACATCTCTACCCCCACTCCCTCCTTTTCATGTTTCTACCAACCCTCCGCATCAACTCACGGAAATTTAAGATTGACACTTGAGATTTCTGAGCTAGTGATTTTGTTTATGCGAGTTTTATTACAGCACGGACTTACCTCACTGCTCTAGCACCACGGCCCTCATAAGTTACCCAGCACCTGCCTACATGTCACCCTGCCTCCCTGAAGGCCACCACAGTGACTTGTACAGCAACTCTCTCTGGGCCAAGGGGACAATGGGCAGCTGACATCTCATCCTAATTTGCTCCCCAGACGAAAACACCTGTGCGTGGGGCTGCATGTGCCTGGAAGAAGGATACTCTGCCAATTCTCACAAAGATAGCGGCAGCCTCTGAGCTACCTCTCTCTTTTCTGGAAAGATGCCAGCTATTTTTCTGGCTGGAGAAGGATGGGCAATTTGTTTTCAGGAGCCAGGCTCGTAAGTGACACTGGTCCGTGCAGAGCAAGATGGCAAGAGGAATCCCTTCTGAGACTGCAGGAGCCTCATAAGCCCTGAGTCTAAACAATAACCAAAACGTGTTCATGACAGAGTGGTCTAACAGGCAATGGAGTTAGCAATTCTTTATGAGTCTATATAGAAAATGATTTCATATTTCACTTTTATACAAGGTATATGTTTTTATGTGTGTTTAAATACGTATTTTATTTTAGAATAGTTTTAGACTTGCAGAAAAATTGTGAAGATAGTAGGTAGAGCTTTCCTGGATATCTCAGACCCAGTTTCTTCTGTTGATAAGACCTTCCCTTAGTGTGGTCTAGTTATTACCATTAAGGATCCAACCCTGATACATTATTAGTAACTGAAGTCCATACTTTATAACAATTTTCTTAGTTTTTACCTAATGTATTTTTTCTCTTCCAATATTCGGAATACCATATTACAGTTTGTTCTTATGCGTTGGCTGTGACAGTTTCTCAGACTGTCTTTGTTTTTGATGACTTTGACAAGTTTGAGGAGTACTGGTTAGGTATTTTGTAGAATGTACCTCAGTTGCGATTTGCCTGATGTTTTTCTAATGCTTAGAATGGGATGATGGTTTTTTGGGGAGGGAGATTACAGAGGTGAGATGTCATTCTCATTATGTCTTATCAAAGGTATGTACTATCAAGGTCATTTACGACACTTGATTGTGACCTTGACCATATGGTTGAGGTAGTGTTTGTCAAGTTCCTTCACTGTAAAGTTACTCTCTAACCTCCTTTCCTTACTGTATTCTTTGGAAGGAAGTCACTATGTACAGCCCACTTTTAGGGAGTCCAGAGTGATGTTCTCTTTCCTTGAGGGTGGAGTAGTTATATAAATTATTTGAAATTCTGCATAGGAGATTTGTCTATTCTCCTCCATTTGTTTATTTATTCAATCATTTCTTCATATCAATATAGATTCATAGATATTTATTTTATACTTTGGGTTATAATATAATACTACTTCAGTTTGCTGCTCGATTTGTTCCTGCCTTGAGAGAAGATATATTTTTCAATATGAACACACTCTAACAAAGAACTAAGTCAACTTCAGTAACAGGAGACAATGCTTTTCTATTTTCCTTGATGGGTCTTATTTATGCCTTCTTCCATCAAACAAAATTCTGCTTGCTTGTAATCTAAAAATTAATGTTTATCTTCTAATGTGCTAAGTTCAGAGAAAAAGTGACAGATATTTACGACTGAGTTAGGCAATATGTGACTCAGTGTTACAAGAAATACTTTTCCCGTTCTTCTCCAAATTTCCCTGGTGACCCAAGGCTCCAGGATAAAGATAAAACCCTCAACACAGCTACTCTTACTACTTGATGTAGTCACTGGGCTCCAGTTGCTAGAGCTTTTCAAGTTCCCTTAACATAGTGTCCTTTCACCGAAAAACTTTTATTTATACAATTAACCCTTGAATAAGACACGTTTGAATTGCGAAGGTCCACTTATACGCAGATTTTTTTCAACTGACAATTTGAAAAAAACTCGCAAATGAACCACGTAGCCTGAAACAGATGACCGACGTAAACTTATGGTGTCGATAAATACAGTACCGTTCTGTAAATTTATTTACTTAATAACATTTACTTCTTTATATTTATGTCGATAAATACAGTACCGTTCTGTAAATTTATTTTATCTTCTTTATATTTACCTAATAACATTTTCTTTTCTCTAGCTTATTTTATTGTAAGAATAGAGTATTTAATACATACAACATATGAAATATGTATTAATCAACTGTTTATGTTATTGGTAAGACTTCCGGCCAACAGTAGGCTGTTAGCAATTAAGTTTAGGGAAGGGGTCAAAAGTTATATATGGATTTTTGACTGTGGTTGAGGGTTGCTTCCCCTAACCACTATGTTGCTCAAGGGTCAACTATACTAGTCTCTCTTTTTAGAAAGTTCCTTCATCTCAAGCCCGTGCTTTTCATTCATATTTCCAGTTGTGATAGCTGGCAAATCTGAAACTTGTATGGCAGACTGGCAGGCAGGAAACTCAGGCAGGAGTTAATGGTGCAGGCTTCAGGCAGAATTTTCTTCTCTGGGAAGCCCCAGTGTTTGTGCTTAAGGCCTTCAACTGATTAGATGAGGCCCACCCATATTCTAGAGGATAACTTTTTAAAAATTTTCTTCATTTTATTTTTTTATCTGTATCAAATGTTCATATGTACGGATAGTTCAATGAAACTTGTTACAAGTACAGCCACACTCCTCCTCTCCTGTGGAGGATAATTAAAGTCAATACAGAATACCTCCACGGCTGCGCCTAGATTAGGGTTTGGTTAAATAAGTGGGTACTATCGCCTGACCAAGCTGACATGTAAAACTGACCATTATAGCGACTGAAAAGTGTTATGTGTGGGAAAATACCCACTGACGGTTCAGCGAGAGACTGGAATGGGGAAGGGAAGTGGGGGTGCACTTTCGCTGGAGTGGTCAGGGGAAGATGACATTTGAGCTGAGGTATGGAAAGAGAAGAAAGAAAGGAAAGTGCCAGTTATACCTCAAATTTGCATTTGTACACATTTCCAGAGGATAGTGATCGCTCTGGGGACCAGACTGTGGAAACCAGGCGTTGAGGGCACACCTCTCTCATTACGCAGTTAATCTTGGGAAGGCACCTTAACATCCCAGTGTGATGATTCTCCCCCAAATGCCTACGTCACATGCATCGCGAGGCTGCGATTTTTGTTGAGAAGGTAAAAATCTCAAGAAGGAAGCTTTGAAAGATGCTCGAGCAAAGTAAAGGGCTGCCGCAGATAAAGACTACACTTTCTTGGAAGTGACACTAAACACAAATTCCACCCATTTTTAATGATTTAATGAGATCACGATTCTAGGTTTTCATTGTGGGAAGCCACTTAACCCATTAGGGCCTCGGTTGCCAGTCTATACACAGAAGATACTATAACAGATAAGCAATTCTGAAATGTGCTGTGGTAGCATGCTTCTGTCATGAGATTTGTTGGGGGTATGATTCAAGTACTTTGTTATCAAGTGATATAGGTGTGCTTTGTGAAAAGATCGAGTTATTCTTATGTTAATGTCCTTTTCACTCTCAAATTTCCTTACATGGGAGAAAAATCCTGGTGTAGTAGGCACTGCGGAGAACCTGGGGTTGGACAAGGGAATGTTCAAGCTTCTGTGAGCCTCACTCCTCATATGAGTGGGCGGTGGGAAAGACTGTGACCTGTCAAAGTAGATGAGCTATCAGGTCCTCTCCAACCCTGGCATCCTATGGTTACCTGGCTTGTCCTCACAGCATGCTCACAATACTCCTGACTTTGACCTAATTTTGACATTAAAGTCACAGTCACAACAAGGCTGCTCTAGATCACAGCTGCTAGAGAAGTGGCTGGTAATGGTCTGCTTCCTGAGAGAATTTTTCTGATTCTAGTGGTGTCGGGACCAATTTCAAAAGTCAGCTGTTCTTTGCAAACTCTGCGTGCCTCTCTCATTTACCCTCCAGCAAGAGACTGCCTTTCCTGCTCTTGACCTAGTCCCAGGTGAGCTGCGGGCAGGAGCTATGCTGGAAAGGGGCCATCCCAAGAGCTGGAGACCTGGTGGAGCCTGCTGTTCTTGTAACTGAATATACTCTTTCTTCATTTCATCCTTGCCGGACTTGATTTAGAGAGTAGTTAATGAAAGAACATGCCCCTTTTCTTCCAATTTTGTGTTTTTAAATACCGACAACAAACCGCCATTTATGTAGTCAAATATTGTGGAAGGAGATATTTGACTTTATACAGAGGTATAAGCTGAGCCTCTTAGAGTGCCTTTTGTTGACTTGTTTAAAAAATCTGTAATTTGACATATGAAGAATTATTAAGGCATTTTATTCTGTTAGGCATCAGCTGTGTCCTTGAAAAGAAGTAGCAGATATGTTGACTTTCCTGGCTCAGCAAATTTCGCTCCAATTAGTCTCAACTATTACTTACGGGATCCATTTGTTTTATTTATTAAAGGCAGTCAAGGGGAAGGGTACATGAGAGGCTTGAATTCCTTGAAGGAATATAAATATGACCATTACACTGACGAGCAGGTTTCATGGAGTATATAAAGAGAGTATTCACTGTGCCTTTAAATTTGTTTTATAGGGCCAGTGGTTTATCTGGATAAAATGTAAAGAAAATCTCAAGACTTTCTGGTCACTTCCAAGTAATAAAAGACCGCTAGTCACTAACTGATATAACCAGCCTGATGAAAATATCAAATGATATGAGTTTTATTTAATGTCACATCTCCTTGCCTTTCCCAGTCCAGACCTCAAACAAGCTCACTGCTTGTAGTGGGACAGAGGAAAGTTGGCCTCTTTTTCCTTCAGTCAAATTCGTTATTCTTTATGCACTTTGCCAGCTGAATTTCTGATCCCTAAGGCTTGAAATGGATGCGTCGGGAGGCGAGGAAACAGGCAGGAAATGCCGCGGTAAGCTTGCCATGCTTTCTGGGTCTGGCAGGTGTTAGGAGCTGCTTCTCTCTTTCAGCAGCTCATTCCTGGGCTCTTTTGACACACTCTCTGTACTCTCCGGGGATCTTTAACTGGTGAGTCCCTCCATGCAGGTAAGATCACATCCTCTGCCTGGTTATGGATGGTCACTCCTCAGCCTCAGGGATCAGCAATGCACTTGCTATTCAGGTTGCCTGTCTCCTTTAGGCAGTCCTCTTGGGCTGGATCCAAATTGAACCTACACTGGTTCTCTCTTGCATGTGGCCCACATCAACTTCATCTTTTGCCTCCACAAACTTTGGGAGCATAGTCCAATCCCAACACACCCATCTTTTCTTGCTTGCCATCATAGGAGAGAGCCAGGTTCTCTTGTCCTTAAGATTCCCAGGTGGATCAGATACAGGGGGCCACGTTTGTCAAGTCTTCTGGGAGTTGTGTTGAGGCTGCTTTCCTCGGGCTTGGGGTGGTGTGGGCATGTCCTTGCTCTCCCACCTGAGGTGGAATGGGATGCACAGCAAATGACTTTCTCCCAAGATCCTCTCATTTCTCAACTTCTAGTTCTTTTATACCCTTAATGTATGAGAGAGAAGAGTGAAATTGCCACAGTGACTCCCCCCCCTGCCCCCAAGATTACATTGGTGGCCTTAGATTTCACTTTGGAGTGTGACCTAATCTAATATTTAGGGCTCTCAGCCCAACACTGGGACCAAATGGTTCTGTTTTCACATTCTGTGTGTGTGTGTGTGTGTGTGTGTGTGTACGCATACATATGTGCTTTTTAAAAACCTATTGACCATCACATCACTTAACTCAGTTAATAAAATGACTGAAATGACGAGGCCAATCTTTCTACCACCAAGAGTCTCCATCGAGTCATCCTGAGTTGATTCCTGAACGTAGTCTCTACCTTCAAAGAGTTCGGCAAATTGGTTTTATAATGGAAATTTCTGGACATGAATAAAAGGCTGTATAAAGTTGGATATCATGAGATTTTTCCAAGAGTACTAATATAAGCAGCAAATGCTATTAATGATGATGAGGAGTTTGCGGCGATCGAGTAGAACAGTTACATCTGGTCATGAATGGAGAGAGCACCTCCAAGTCAGCGGGCCCCCTGCTAAGTGTGTGGTCCTGGGGGGACCTTGAATTTTCTCTGTTCGTACCTTTGACTTTGGACTCTGCGGTCACAGGGCCACATGTTCCTGGGGGTCATTAACAGGAGAGGTCCCTGCCGTGGATGGAGCTGAGACTTGAGGATCTCAGAGGAGACTCAGTGTAATTGGCACAAAGAGCCTATCTTGAACTGTTAGGGCAGGCCTAGGACACCGGAGGCCTGTGGATTTCAGGTCATCTGCTGATCAGAACATGTCCTCTTGCTCTATACTTCTTGAGGAATGGGTATTGTTCTGTGTTTCTGATAGTAATGAACGCCTGGTAAATACTACATGAATCAAAACAATAGGTAATACTTAGAAAAGCTTTTTATCTACATGAAAAGTTGGAGTAATTTCATTCATTCATTTAAACCACAATTCATTCATTCTTTCTTTTCTAAGATATTTACTGAGCACCAAATATATGCCAGACAGCATGTTAGGGGCTCACGATGACCTCAAAAGCTAGTTAAGAAACGCAAACACTAAACAACATGTGTAATTCAAAGTGACAAGTCCTGTAATAGCAAATTGCCTACCCATTGTCCATGGAGGATTAAACCTACTTGGTTGAGTTGTTAATTTCGATCTATGTACTTGTCACATAAAAACACATTTAAAAAAATATCAAGGTAATAAAATGTTATCTTAATTTTCTCTTAATGGGATTTCTAAAAATTTGGAATAGAGTATATTTAACTCTGTAAAGAATTCTTAATATAAAACTTCCTTTGATGTCTATGCTATTGACCAGGAAACTTATAAATGCATAACAATATTTTTCTTCTGATATAAAAGCAACTATTTGGCTTCTTTGTAAAAATGAAAAATTAGGCATACATATAAAACCTCTTCTTTCCATGAAGAATATGTCGAAGGTCACAATTACTGTTTTCCTGTTTATTGGAACCCACAGTCTCCAAATCCAGTGGTTATATTTAGTGATAGGACATAGATGAAAAAACTAAACGATATGGTCAAGGAAAACTGGGTGATCTGTGGCTTCAACTTTACCGAACATTTTGTACATAAGGGGATTTCAAATTAGACTGTAGATGCATTTCCCTTTTGAGTCTCAAACATTTTAACTGTGTATCAAAGCATCTTAATTCCTGATATTTGACAGTCTGGTTCACAATATTTCTTTAGGTTTTTATGAAAACTGCAGTCCTTTTCCTGACACAACAGTCACAATTTTGTCAATAATCTACCACTTATTTATAAAAGTTTAAAATCCAATGATGGATATTTACTTGTGCTGTACAATGCCTCAGTGGAGGCAATGGAGGGTGGTTTGCAATGGAGCTGAAAACACTGTAAAACAGTAAAAACTGGCATTTCAACAATTCATTCCAAAAACACACTGGAGTCATAAGTGAGTTTCTGTTTTTCGAGTTTCCGTAGCTTGCTCTTGGTGTTAATGTTCTATTCCACACCGAAGGTGCCACTATCCATGCTTATTTTGTATCCCCAGAGAAATCCTGATTTGTACTGAATTTCAATGATGTTGTGTTAAGCAAACTGTTGTTTTGGAATGGAAGGAAGCAAGCCTTCAACAACAGCTCTTTATTTCATTTGAAATCTTCAGGCCCCGTAACTCTGCCCTTTATCACACTTTCTGTTACCTTTAATGTACTATTAGCTTGTGCTTCTGGAAACTGGCAGGAAGAATGCGCGTTTCTTACATCATTGCAGTTCATCTTTGTAACAGCCCTTTGAGGTAGGAATTGTTCCAACTTTATAAATCTTGAAGACTTTAATTTTTCCCAAATCACCCAACCTCTCGTTAGTAGAGCTAGTATTCAAACTAAAAAGTGAAAAGATGCTCAGCCTCAATCACTGATGCTCAAACTCTCTCAATCAGTTGAATTAAGAGAGTTTGAATTAAAAGTGCATGGAGATACTATTTTGAGAAACATCAACAAGTTTAAAGATGCAGCATATCTATGAGGATGTGGGAGTTCAAATTGTACAGCCATTATGCGGGGCATTTTAACAACCTCTGCTATAACCTTGCACATGTTTACTCTTGTGAAAATTGACTTATGTGCAAGGTTACTAATTGTTGCATTATTGATAATTGCAAAAGATTGCAGAGAAGCTTAATTGTCATTAATGGGGAACTGGTGAAGTAAATTATGGTTCTTACACACAGTGGAATACTATGCAGTTGGAACAAACGAGGAAGATATTTGTGCAGCAAAGTAGAAAGATATCCAAGATACATTGTTAATAAAAACAAAAAAACATGGCATGTGGCAGAGAGAGGGGAGGGAGTCCTACATTCATGGAATATCTTTGGAAGAAAACTTAAAAACTGGTAACATCTATTGCCCCTAGAGAGGGAAAATTAGTGGGAGTCAGGGAGAGGTGAGAGATGATTTTCTCAATACGGCTTTGGAAATGTCTTCTGAAGTTTAAAACACAAACTGTATTATATACTTAAAAATAAATGAGGTAAAAATTTGAAATGGAATGAAATCTGTAAAGCACATGGTAGATGTTCAATTAATAGTCAACAAGATTCACCTTAGGCCTTTGGTGAAGTTTAGACCTATCCATTAAAAAAAAAAAAAAAACCCTCTAGAAAAAGGATGTTTTGAGATGATCTGGTTGTTGTCAAACTAATCTGAAAGAAAAGTCTCCCAAACTGATGATTATGCTCATACTGCACTATCTCAGACGGAACAGAAATAATCCTCCTCACCAATCCAACTTGAACCTGGATAACTCACCACAATCGAGGCCTGAGAAGGTTGTGTTGAAGAAGTCTCAGAGATGGGCTGTTGAAAAGAAAGGCCGAGGGAATTGTAAGAGAGAACAAATTGCCTGCACAGGCATTTTTTTCTGCTGTGAGTTTTGATTAGAATTCTGAGTCTCCATGGAGTGACCCATGTTGATTAGGGCTGACCTGCAAAGACCTCAGAGAAGACAGGCTTGACAGCAGATAAAGAAGAGGTAGAGACTATTACAGACAAGAAATTGAGAAGGACAGGGTGAAGAAAAGAGAAAAAGGTTATGATGTGTACAGTTTAGCCATTTATTAGGATTTGGCATAATAGTTTGTGGAATTATTTTTTTCTTTGTACTTATGGTACAAAAATCTAAGGGCAAATGTTACCAAAAGTAGTGTCTTTATTTGAGAATCGACCAAAAGTGGACCAATAAATTCTTTTGCTTTGAGTGTTTATAATGTCCCTAATAATTTTCCCAATTCTCTTAAGAAGCTATGGTTTTCAAGAAAGCTAGAACTTTTTGATCATAAAGTGGTTTCCTTGATGAGTATGATAGCAAAATGGAAAGGTGCTTTAATGTCTTTCAAATTAAATTTTCTTGGAAGTGGAAATGTATCAAACGAAGTAAAGCAATTAATTTTTTTAGTTAAAGGTAGTCTATTTTCAAGTTTGTACAATTAACAAATATAGCAAGGATTTAAAGTTTTTCTTTAGCTAGAAAGTTCAATTCAAATGCTATGGGTATAAGAGTCAGACCTTAATGAATTCTCTTCCAAGGAGTACTGAAGGAAAGGTGGAAAACTCATTTTTCATGTTTTATAAGGCAAGTCAATTCTCTGAATACAAGTCGTTTCAATGTTTTTAACTTATGTTTCCACACCCTTCTCCTCTTTTCTTTTTTAGTGATTTGAGAGTATAGAAGTGTCTTGTGTTTTCCAAAGGTTTAGGAATTTCTAAGACTCTAAGAATAGCCCCCTGAACTATCAAGATTATATTTTAATTTAATTATGCAGATCATGACTCATACTAAAAGAAGAAAGAATGCAGTATCCACCTGGAGAGACGAGAGGTGGGATAGAAGGAAGGATGCACCCTATGTGTGGAGACCTAGATTTTAGTCCAGTTCTACTAGACTAGACCTTTAGCAAGTATGGAGTTTGGCAAGTCTCCTGTGCCTTTCTGGGCTTCGGTTTCTTTATAAATACAATGAAAAGATTGAACTTGACAACCTATAAAAGGGCCATCAATTCTAATAGCTCGTTATGAGATAAGAAATCTGAGTTGTTCTAGAAAGTAAGAATCTACTTCCAAATTTTCTCTAAGTTCTGGTTCTGAATTCTAGCCAGATATATTCACTCTTTTTGCATTACATTATTGAGGAAGTTAGTTAACAATGCAAATGTGATATCTAGGATGGGTTTAAGCATTCATTATTCAAATTGTATTTATTGGAGGCCAACTATGCATCAGGCATTGTACTAAGCAATGGACTTGTGACTTGGAAAAAGATGGTCCTCGTATGCCCTTTTTCAATTTATAGGTCAGTGAGAGGATACAGAGAAATGTACAGGAAATTCCAACAGTGTGATGGGAGCTAAAACAGGATTTTTAGGAAGCTATAGGCGTTCATAGGAGAGGCACCTAATAGGGAAACAAAGAACCCTTCCTGGTGGCTGTGATGTTGCAAGAAAGACTTGAAGGATGGGTAGGAGTTAGTCAGGTAGAAAAGGATGAGTGAATCAGGTAGAGTGAATCACATATGTAAATATTTAGACTCAAGATTTCAGAGTGTTTGAGAAACTTCAAAGTAATTCAATATGTCAGGAGTATAGTACCTGTGGGAGAGTGGGTGAGAGTAATAATTCAAGTTCTTTGCTCCTGAGATAGATTACTCCTCCTGCAATATGGGGAA
The DNA here is from genome assembly GCF_000325575.1 of Pteropus alecto. Taxonomy (NCBI): domain Eukaryota; kingdom Metazoa; phylum Chordata; class Mammalia; order Chiroptera; family Pteropodidae; genus Pteropus; species Pteropus alecto. Next base: position 765,401 of record NW_006438644.1, on the reverse strand, counting down.
AAAATGTTGGAAGAAAAAGCCTAAAGGAACATCTTGGGAGAGTAGACGGTGGCCTGAAAATAATAATGATGATGAGGAAAGGGATTAGACTAAAATGAGATAAAGAAAACAGAAATAATAAAAAAAAAGATTTGTGATAGATCAAATATAGGGAGTGAGAAGGAGGGTCAAGGCTAAAGGCTGGAAATTTTTGGCTTTCACAGTTACACCAATGGCAATGTCATTTGCTGAGACAGGAAACAGAGGGAGGAGTAGGTCTGGGGAAAAGATAAGTTAATTTTGAACAAGTTGGGCTTCAAATTGCTAAGACATAGTAGGTGCTCAATAAATATTTACCGACTGAATGAACACAGAAGTAAAAATGTCTAATGGATTTCTGGAAATGTGGATTTCCCTAGCCCGCAAAGAGATCTTGGTTGGAGACTTTAATTTTTAAGTCTCAGTTTACAGATGACATTTAGACCTCTGGTAATGGTTGAGATTATTTCAAAGAAGATGTTTAGAGGAGACAAGAAGGCCTAGGAGCTGAACCCAGAAGAATATCAACACCTGAGGCAAAGCGAGGCAGGGATGCTTTCAGAAGAGGCTGAGTGAGAAGAGCCATAAAATAGGACTGAACACTAAACCCCTAGCAGGAAGCCCTTTGAGGGAAGAGGTATTTGGTTTGTTTATTTTGGGGTGACTGTTACAGACTGAATTGTTTCTCTCCCAAATTTATATGTTGACGCCGTGACCTCTAATGTGACTGCATCTGGAGATAGGGTCTTTAGAAAGTAATTAAGGTTAAATGAGGTCATAAGGGTGAGCCCTAATCTAATAAGACTGTGGCTTTATAAGAAAAGAGAGCTCTCTCCACCATGTGAGGACACAGGGAGAAGGCAGCCGTCTGAAAGCCAGGAAGTGAGTCCTCAATTGAACTTGACCATGCTGGCACCCTGATCTTGGACTTCCAGCCTCCCGATGTCTGAGAAAATAAATTTCTGTCATTTAAGCCACCCAGTCTATGGTATTTTGTTATGGCAGCCTGAGCTAATCAAGACAGGGCCCAAACACTTAGAAATAGTCCTGGTAAACAGTAGGTAATCAATATTTTTTGAGTGAATTGAATAAAGGAGTCATTCCTTGGCATACTCATAAATATATCACTTCCTTGAGACAGTCATTGTAATTGTAATGATTGTGATTGAGGAGGTTGGGAGAAGGGAGGAGCCCTGGCTAGCATGGGGGGGCCCAGGTGCTCGGGGAGAGCGGGAGGGAACCAGTTATCCAGATGAGTGTGGTAAGGAAATAAGAAGAAAGGCCTGAAAAAACTCATAATGTACAAGTCTCTCTCTCTCTCTCTCTCTCTAACTCTCTCTAACTCTCTTTCCTCTCTTTACCATTTGACCAGGGTTGGTTCTGAAATTAGGCAAAGTTCTTGGTTGATTACTAGGGGTGCATGTGCATGTGCGTGTGTGCGTGTGTGTGTAAAGGCCCTCCTGAACAGTAGATAGGCCTATCGGAATCAAAGTGAATTTAGACACAATCTGTATGTTGCTCTCCGCAGAGAAATAATACCCGAAGCTGGCAATGAGACTCCTCAAGTAAACAATAGATAAAGGGAGGAAGAGGGACACGGTGTAATAATAATAATTGGAATAATTGGAATTCTTTTATCACATAGCATTTATAGCAGAAATTCTTTCTGAATTGTCTTCTGCCACATACAGTCTAGGTAAGTTAGATAAAAAGATTCTAAAATATTTTTTAAAATGTTTTCCAAGACAGTGTGAGATGAAAGTGACTCAATCCTATTAAGCTGGTAAATTAAATCCGAATCACTTTTTGTTTCACGAGGAAGAGTAGCCATCTGCTTGACAACCCAAAATTCAAACTATCTCCACCACGTCCTGGAGAGGAAGCCAGGAAATGGTATGGAGGTCCCAGGTTTTATGAAAATAGGGATCACGGGTTTGATTCTTGGCTTATAAGGCATTAAAAAAAAATTTTTTTTTTTTGGAGTGGTCGTGAGAAGAAAAGGCTGTTAAAAAATCTGGTTTCGCTTGTTTCTCATTAACTTGTATCTTTGCAGGCTTATGCAACATTTGATCATATAAAACCTACTATAATTAAAAAGATCTGTGAATGGAGTGTCCGTGTAATTCTACGGCCTTAGGGGAGCCGACCGCAAGGAGAAGGGTCTGGCTGAGAGAAGGGTAGCTCTGCACCTTGATGCCCGGCAGAGCTGTGAGCCCAGTACCTGGCTGGCTGTGCCATCGGTTGGAGACGTGGTCTGTGTGCTCCAGTTTGTAAGACGTCATGGTCTCTACTCTGGGCCAGGAGGCAAAATACACCCAAGGTGATAGAAATGAGAACAGTGTTTGCCATAGGGGTGAGGAGTCGGCTAGAATGGACATGAAGGGAACTTTTTTCAAGTGCTTACTCTGTGATTTCACTGAGACGGTGGTTACATGGGCATATCCATCTAGCCAAACTCATCAAACTGTGTATATGAAATATGCGTGTTTCATTTCATATGAATTTTATCTCATAAAACAAAAATCAAAGGTCAGTTGAAAAAAGTCTACGAGCTAATCAAAAGTTCTTAAAAGAAATAGGCTGAACTATTTTTAAAATGAGCAGCAACTTTAAAGGAAATTCTTCATGTTTCTTACACTTTAGAGGAAAATGAATGGTGTCAAACGAATGTGCAAAAACAAGTTCCCCAAACAGAGCATTTATAATAAAAATAATGGTCAGTTCGGACATAGCTAGACCTTCACGTCTCAGAGTGAAGGAACCATTTCTAGTAGTGTAAGCTATTTTGGAAATAGTTCCACATATATTTTCTTTCATGTTTCTGTTGGAGAAATAATGTTTTCATAAATGTAAAAAGCTTTTAATGGAGCTACAGAAGACACTATGTTTGATCATAGCATTATCTGGTTATAAACTAAAAATTCAGAGGTCTCTCGTGAGTCATGCTGCCAAGAAGTGCAGGCTTAATCCTTGAGATTGTGCGAATCTAAATTTTAACTTCATGGCCTCAGTCACTACGAGGATGCAAAGATAATCTTTTAGCATAAACAACTTTGGAAATGGTAGAATATTACCAAGTTAGCTTTGGGAGATGGTTATCCAGAGAGAGGTAATGTTATTTTATCCTTATAAGTAGCTGGATTAATAAATTACCAGATCTTCGATGACCTAATATGACCAGGCACAGGGTTAGAATCCCCAAATAATTCTATGCACACCCTTAAGGAGCTCTGAGCAGGATGAGGGAATGATAAATAATAACTCAGATTCAGGGAAGAATGTGATAAATGCATGAGAAATTCCACTGGCGTTCAGAGGGGAGGAAATTCCTTTTGAATAAGGGAGGCATTATAGATGTGGGTGGCATTTGGACGGGACCTTAAAAAACGGTATGCTTTCCCCCAACAAGCCAGGAAAGTGGGGGACATGGACAGAGAGAATGTCACCAGGAAAGCTTTGAGTGCTTGGTGTCTCAAATTTTCACTTGGTTGAAGCATAAGCTACACATGGAGCAGATACACTAGACAGGATATAGCTGTGTAAAGAGGAGGGCTTGAGCTCCTGGGTGAAGCTCAAGCTCTGGGTGAAGGGTCATGAGAAGATGGATCCCGAAGGAGTAAAACCCAAGGAAATAAAAGGCAGCAGGATCTAGGAAAAACAAGGGAAGGGAAGAGGCAGAGATCCCTAGGAGGCTCTACAACAGGGAAGGTAATGAGACCCTGAGGGAGGGCGATGAGAGAGGATGGGGGTGGGGGGGGGACGGGAAGGGAGAGATGGCAAAGCTCGACTGCTCCAAATGGGGAAAGTGAGGGAAAGACGGCCCTCCAAGAAGGCTCAGACACTTCAATCTGGGCGATGGGAGGGACTGTGATCCTGTTCACAGGCCGGGTTTGCTGAGGGGACACCATGTTTGGGGGTGGGAGTGGAGAATGATGAATCATATTTTGAATAAGCCAGCAACGCCCAGTGGGTCTGGGAGATACAGTCGGTGGTGGAGCTAGAGAAGTAGGCTTGACCTTTCTTCACCTGTGAGTACCGTCAAGTGACGCAGGGAGTGGGCGTGTCCAGCATGACCGTGTAGAGTTGGGAGAGGAGAGAGCTGGGAGCCGGACTCTGAAATTGATGCCAGAAGCATGAGAAGGGAATTGGCCAGGTACAGTATCCTTTCCCACCCACCGTCACCAAGCCCGGGGGACAAATCTTACGAAGAAGAGGAAGGAGACTGATGGAGAGAAAATGTTCAAGAAAGCTGCATTTATTGGATTAACTTTGATTATTAGTCTCAAAATACTCAAAAGTCTATAAAGAGATAGCCAGCCAGGCTTCTGATCCTTTTAATGTTCAAGGAGAATATTTGGAGATTCTTTCTTTCTTCCTTCTTTTTCTTCTCTCTTTCCTCCCCCTTTGCTTTCCTTCCTTTCCCTTCCTTCTTCCTTCCCCTTCCCTCCTCTGGGGAAGTATGATCTGGATGAAGGGTCATGAGAAGATGGTACTCACAGGTGAGTACCTCCTCCCTTCCTTGCACATTATTATTTTGGACTGGTCTAGTGCATGGGCGGCTGTTACTGACCTAAAGGAGAAGTTAAGATTCCCACTGTCACCTACAAAGAGTAATTGTCTTCCCCCTCCCCCCCAACATTTGTCATTATTGCTGATCGTGGAGGGAGATCTTCTGTGCTCCACTATTGCAATAAATATCTTGGGTCTTTCACAGCATAAAATATATGTTTGCAATATGACATCATTAACATTTTTGTAACTTTTTAAATTTAACGTTTTACTTTTCTTTGTACTGGTCTCAAGAGCCACTCATAAATCTCTCAGTAACTGCATAGGGTCCTGGGGCCAGAGACCGGCCACTCCTGGCATTGTGATTAGTCATTTAATACCCAAGGCAATGACTAATGTCTGGCAACAAAGCCTCTGCCTGGAGTCATGTGTCCTGGGACCCTGGGTGAGGGCACACCGGGGACGCCTTATTGTTGGGTGTCAGTACCAAAGTCAAGAGAAAAGTTGAGGACCAGGTAGATGCAGGTGGGCATCACCGGGAAACAAGGGGCCCCCTCCCCATGATCAATGGCAGTACAATCAGAAAGCCTAAAATCAGTTTAAGACAAAGGTAGCCACTTTTGTCTTATCTTCAAACCCCAGCTTTTAATAATATGTATATATATATATATATACATATTTTTCATATGTTTACAGTAAACAGTCAACTGAGCTATTTGTGGAAAGGTTTGTGGGTTTGGTTAACGAGGTGGAGGAGTATTACATTTCAGCTGGAAACACATCCCTAGAATGCCAAAACATTTATTCCAAAGTCTGGTTTCCTGGTGCAATCGGAGGCATGGCAATAGTGTGTCTGTTCAGAGACGCGGGGCTGGGGCCAGCAAGGCGTTTGGTCCAAGTGTATCCCAAAAGACTTTTATTGTTAAATTATATTCTTCAGGAAAAACCGCGTATGTCACATTTTTAAAACTTGATATCCATACACTTTTGATTGGCATTCTATTTTAGCCATAAGCCTATGATTTAAAGCAAGCCTGTTTTCTCTCTTGCTTAGGATGGCAGCAGAAAGCATGGGTCACTTTCTGGGTTCCAAGGATAAGGAGCAAAGGGGACTGGAGTTTTGCTTTCCCCCAAGAATGCTGATTCTGACTGTGCTACCCTGTTCTCCAAGAGCAGACAGCAAGCTTCTCCTCACTCCCCACTGCCATTCATCCAGCTCTGTGCAGCAGCCCAGCTGCCGTGTCTGCCGGGAGGGGCTGCCAAGTGCCCTGCCTACTGGCTGCTTCCCGAATCCCTGCCATTCCACACACAAACACATCCACACATGCTCAGCCTCGCTCACACACGGAGCCACACGCACATGCAAGCACGTCCCTCCCTTCATTCTCACTGTTTCAGCTCTTGACTTCCACGAGCCCATGGAACCTTTCTGGAAAGATGCTCTTGATCCAGCAGGGTAGGATTGTTTTGATTTCTCTCTTTGTAGCTTTAGCATTTTGAGAAAGCAACTTACCTTTCTGGCCGGCGTCTGTATCCTAGAAAGGAGATGAAGATTTGCTGTTTTCATGGGTTTTTGTGTGTATCTCCTTTTGCTTTCAGGACTTGTAGCATTCTTTGTGTAATTTATACGTAATTTAGCAGGTTCAGATTTTTAAGAGCTCGATGAAGTGCTTTTGCATGTGTTTAAAAAAAAGACATTTGAAAATTGAAAGTGTGATTTACGGAAACGAAATCATCTGCAAAAAAATTGCTTTGGAAAGTAATGGTTGCTGGCCATAAAGAGATATATCCGTGATTCACCTAATGTGGTTTTAACCCTTTTTTTGCTTACAATCTATAGTTATTGATGATAAGTTCAGTTTTGGCTTCATATAAAATCAGCTACATCTGCATGTTGTCCCCAAATGGTCTGTCTCATAACAATTAGGTAAAATGTTCATTTATTAGGATAAAAATATCCAAAAATGTTACCATTAGTAACAGCAATGTTGGCATTTATTTATGTATGCCACAAACATTTTGTTAGGTACTCTGTTGCGTGTTTGGGATAGTAATTAAAGCAAAGTATTAATGGTTGTATCAGATTTTCATATCAGAGTCTATTAGGCTGGGCAAAGGAAGTTTATTAAAAAGTATAAACTATCCAAGATTATGGGTACACAACACACAATATACTACCATATCTTTGGTACATACACATACATATACACATACATTATATACGGTGTGTGTGCTTAGCTTTGAATTCAGTTCAAAACTTTTTTCTGTTTTTCATCTGGATATTTGATTCTGCATATCCTACCCCATGTGAGCGGAGAAGGTCCAATTGTAGAATTAAAGAACAGAAATGTATCATTGCATTTTTAAAATTTGTTGGTTAGACCAACAGTGTAACATAATTGCCAAAGATGTGGTTAATGACCCGAGGTTACTTTTGTATGAAAAGGTCACATTTCACATTCAGTTTTCTAAAGTTTTAGTTGCATAACCTGTGGAAGGCATGAACACCTATGTGCGCCTACCCAGAGGTTTTTATGAATCATCATTCACATGAGAATTCCTTAATGGAAGCAAATACAGTGCTGTGGTCCAACCCAAACATACAAGTCGGGCTGGGAGCATCGCAGAAGATCGTGACAGGAAAAGACCACTTTGGAAGAGTTTTGCAAAAGGAAACTCAGGTCCGGCAACATTCCCCGAATTGCAAAGTACAGCTCTTCCTATGTGAGCACCTTGAATCTCCGCCCCGCCCCCCAGATGCCGCCCAGCGGTCTGTCGCTGCAGCGGCTAAATAGAGTTGTCTGTACTTAGCTGCATATGCAAGCGCACACCCCATCCTATCCACATATCTCAGTTACAGAGTGGTCCTCCCCAGGGTCATTCTATGTACACACTACATGGTCCAGCCAACGAGAAGAGTGCATCAAGCAGTGAGAGACACAAACAGAGATAGTCTGGAGCCTGGCACCGGCTACATAAGGCAGCACGGTAGAAAACTCGCCCCTGGATCAGTCTTCCGAGTTCATTTTAAACCGCGTCGTCCCTGGGCCACCTTTAGGAGTTCCCTCTGCGCCCTCACCCCCTCCTGCAGTGAAATTCAGCCTCCATGCAGCAGCGGCAAGTAAAGTAAAGTTCAGGGAAGCTGCTCTCTGGGATCGCTCCAAAACGGGTTGCGCCTGGAGTGATGTTTAAGCCAATGCCAGCGCAAGGTAACAGTCTTTGGCCGGCTTCCAGCACCTTCGTAGTGCACATGAGTCCTGGAGACCCGTACTTAAAAGTTGGAGAGCCGGAGTCGGGGAAGTTGGTGGAGCGCGCTCGCGCCGGACTGCACTTGCTCGAGTCCGGCCGACCGGCTCCAGGCGACCGACGCGCCGGCACCCGCGACAGGGCCACTGCTCGAGTCGCGGCTGCACGTGTGCTGCGCCGCCTCTAACCGCGGGCTGTGTTCTTCTTTCAGGTGGCCGATGGGCTGCTGAGCCATCTGCCATGCGGGAAGACGGTTTGCACTTTGCTCGAGTCCGCTGACCATGAACATGACTCCTCACACCAAAGCGTCCGGGATGGCTCTGCTGCACCAGATCCAAGGGAATGAGCTGGAGCCGCTGACCCACCCGCCACTCAAGATCCCCCTGGAGAGGCCCCTGGGCGAGGTGTACGTGGACAGCAGCAAGCCCGCTGTCTACGACTACCCAGAGGGCGCCGCGTATGACTTCAATGCCGCGGCCGTCGCCTCCGCGCCCGTTTACGGCCAGTCCGGCCTCGCCTACGGCCCAGGGTCCGAAGCGGCGTTCAGCGCTAATGGCCTGGGGGGCTTCCCGCCGCTCAACAGTGTGTCGCCGAGCTCGCTGGTGCTGCTGCACCAGCCACCGCAGCTCTCGCCCTTCCTGCACCCCCATGGCCAGCAGGTGCCCTATTACCTGGAGAACGAGCCGAACGGCTATGCGGTGCGCGAGGCTGGCCCTCCCGCCTTCTACAGGTACCTGCGCTGCCCGCTGCGCCACGTCCCGGTGGCTGCCGCGCGCCTGGCGGGCAAGAGCGAGCGAGTGGGGGGCGGAGAGGGGAGGAAAGGGGGGCCGCAGGCTGTGAGTCTGGCGCTCGCAGCCGATGGCGGGAGCCTCTGGACAGGAGACCTGAGGGCCAGCACGCAGCCGGGCCCAGGGGTTATTTGTGGATCTTGCGCTGGAGAGTCAAATTCTCTAGCTCGGTAGCTTAAAAAAATTTTTTTTTTTTATTCTCTACCCTCTGACTGTCTGCCTGAGAGGCCGATCTGAAACCTCGTGTGCTTCCTAACTAAACAAGTGTTGGCAAACCTTACAAAACAGCATTTATTTGTGTGCGTGTGGGGGGGGCACCCTAAAACAAATAAACACAAGACACTTTGAGTCCCTAGTAAATGTCCCACCTCGGTATTTAAGGCTGAGGTGTTTGCGGTTGAGGAGCGCAGTTCTAATTATTATTACTGTTGTTGTTATTATTATTATTTAAAATTTTTGTTTTAATGTACTCAAAATCTCCTTCCATCTAGAATTGCAGATTCGAAAAATGCATGCTATGGATGATGATGATGATGATGAGTTTTTGGGAAGCGATTCTGAGCTCACACCTTCCTCCTGCCCAGCCCAGGTTCAGAGCTTTATTGAACTGCACTCCTCAGGGAGTTGATGTGTCTTAAGTTTCTGATTTCTGAGACCTGGCTGGGTCCGTGTTGGAGCAGGTTGCTGGCATATGACTTACGACAGCTGACAATTTATAGGTGTCCTGTGAGTTTAAAACATGCCATATCGAAGCACGAGGGTTTTGAAACACCCTCCTGGCAGCTAAATATTTCTGGCCCACTAGGCAGAAAATGCCCCAGGGGTCGTATGGGGCTAGGGACGGGGTTCAGTTTCTCTGCGCCTTTCAGTTGCTGTGGAAGAAGCGTCGACAGTTCAGGACACACTGGAACGCTTTTGTGACTTAAGTGGCAAATGTTTTGTGTCCTTATTTTTTCCGTTAGTAGAGATTATACTTTCTTCCTCCCTCCTCCCTCTCATTTTCCCTTGGATAGTTTCTCTCTTTTCCTCTTGATGGACTTGGGGAGGGCTTAAGCAGGTGTTTCTGGCGAATACCTGTGCTCTAGGCACACACTGGAGAGGGATGCCCTGGAGTGGATTTGGGAGGCCTCAGGGAGCGCACGTGGCTCAGTGCGGAGTTAGGCACTGCCTGACTGTTCACCGATATCAGAGGAGCCTCCGCCCTCACTCAGACCCATCTGTATTGCAAGCTGTGGACCGTTTTTTCTATTTTGTGTTTTATTTCCAGAGATTTATAGCAGAAGAAACAAGAGGAAAGTGCAGGTTGACCCCACAGGATACTGAAAGGCAGATCTGAACTTGTTCGATATCCTTCAGCCCACTCAAAGGAGGTTAGAGCATCCCACGGCCAAACAGGTCCAAGAGGAGATATTACTTAAAGGACAACGAACAAAACTATAAAAACTTTAAAAAGAACAAAACTTTAAAAAGCGTATTTCAAATTCATTTCACTTGTTTTAAATTCAGGGTTAAAATAAAAATAGAAAAAGAATTTTTTTAAATCTCACTTTAAAAAAACGTTCGAACAAAATATAGCGATTACATCTAATTCACATGCATCTTAAACTCCTTGATGTGAAGGATGGCGCTGGTACAGTGTGAATTCCATAACCTTATGATGGACTCAGAAACTATTTTTTTCCCCATTAATTTTCAGTTCTTTTATTGCAAATTAATGCCACTGAATTTCAATGGGCACTAATGAGACTGCTCCTCGGTGGATTATTTACTGCCTTGCTAATAATTACAAAGTGAACATGGTCAAAGAAAAGGGGACCACATTTTATTCAAAATCGTTCATCATCCCAGTGGCAAATAATACCACTGTAATGTGCCCCGTCTTAAACTTTTTGCATTAGATGATATTCAAGTACTTTTAGAATGATACAAAAATAACACGGAACTTTTTTAGAAAGTAAAAAATTCACACATTTCTTTGTGGAAATTCAGCTTTATAATGATTTTTTCTTTGTGGGTTATTTCCTGTAACAGCCTTCTTCTTTTGTTTGAATTCTGCCTCTTATTACCCAGGGAGGAAGTGAAGGATCTCTGCAAATGTTTACTTAATATTATTATTAAATGTTATTTAGTATATATTTTTGTCCCTTTCAGCTTTCTTGTTTGAATAACTCTGGATAAAAAAAAAAAAAAGAAAAAGAAAAGGAAAAAATTGATTAGACTCTTTTAGAAAATCTTAGTTTTCTTTAGTAGTTATTAAAAGTTTTGGGGGCCAAAAGTAGTGTTTTCAAACTGCTTTTTTATGGCCCAGAGGATATGAAATCAGATCAGTGAGTCTAGAACATTTTTAAAAAAGAATGAAATAGAAAAGAATATAACAGAAAATATCAGAGCACATAATATTTAGTAGGGTGGCTTTTGTTTCCTGAAAAATTGTTTTAAATTATAAATGCTTGTGTGTGCGGGCTGTGATATAAAACGTATTTCTTACTGTGGGTTGAGGTCAAAAAGGATTGAAAACTATTGGCTTAAAATGTTATGTTTAGTAGAAAACAAAATATCAGGTAAGTGCCTGGTTGTTTTATTTGCGTAAACCAAAAAACTATTTTGATTGTCTTAATTTTATTTCTCCCCATAAATTAGCCGGCATCTTTAGGTCAGTTAGATTAAACTTTATTATTTCTGAATCTTAACTTTTCCATTTTTAAAATGATGTTGTCATGTGGCTTGTCCTCCTGAATGCCTCACTGGGATGTTCAGAGAATTTATGTTCAGTTCACATAATTTAGCAGCATTAAGATGCTATGGTTACTTGTATTGGCCACAATATGCAGTCATATCTACGTATGAAAAAATGTAACAGGTAAAACTTCCCTGGGCGTGTAATAATATGAGAAAGATTATCACACGTCCCAACCAATCATTATTAAGAGGGAATAAAATTATAAATAAGCAAGCTGTGACTTTGCAGGTTGTGTCTGACCTAAAATTTCATGATGAAGGCAACTAAAAGTTATCTTATCTTGGGTTCCTTTTTAGAGTTGAATCAACTTAGGCAGATCGAATAAACTAAAGATGAAATTTAATTGTATCCACCATGATTTTTAAAATTCATATAAGTTTTTTAATGCTTTACGCTTATTTCAGTTTTATTACACAATATTCTTAAAGGCTAAATATTGCCTACTTCTCCAAATTACTTGACAAATATAAAAACCCTTTGCATCAAAGTCAATGCTCTAGTAATTTGTATACTATTATACTGGCTGTATGCATTGTTTTGAATAACTAGTTTGTCTACTGATGATCATTTAAAACTATTTGTTTTAGCCTCAAACAAGGCTCATCTCTAGGGAGAGATTCTAACAGCTAATTTTCAAATCTCCAATATTTCTTTCCTTGTATTTTGGTGATATTTTAGCTCTCTTTCTGTTCTTACTTTTTTCATTCAGTTAAATTGTCACTGTTTACCTGACACTTTGTGTCGGTCTAAGAATAGTTCAAGGAGCCACATGTGGCCTGGAGGATGAGTGTATTTTAGGTTGAAAATGGAATCACATCTTCAGCTTCCACTTCATTTTCACCTGCTCCATGTGGCTTGTACCTGTTTGGTAGAAAGCCCCTGAAGGATAATTGGCACTTATTCTAATCTCCTTTCTCACAGTCAGTTAATTTGGGTCCCAGGATTATTTTTGTGAATGTATTTAGGATATGACATTCATATTTTGGGAATATTCAGGTTCGGCATTTTGGTTTCTGATTGTTTCAAGGCTATAAAAGACAGGCAAGACATAGATAAAGGCAGGTGCAATAGGTATCAGAAAAAACCATAAAAGATGTTGAACTTTCTGTTAATGATGAGACAGTAATTTTGTCAAGTCAGATAGTATATATGAAAGTGGTATGTAAACTATGCGTGCATTCAATATTTTATCATTTTATTCACACGTTAATATTTGTTCTGGTGATTTTGTAAGCTAAAAAACTATAGGGAGGAATAGATTTAAGTGATCAGGACTTTCATTACAAATACAGATTGATGATAATGTGAAATTATTTTTTTTTGGAGGTCAAATTTAAATAAAATCTTTATCACCATCTGCAATGTTTGTTTGCAGCATGTTTTATGGTAAAAAATATTTATCTTATAGATAGATTTTTAAAAAGTCAATACCCTGATTATGTGAAATAGTTTTTTACACAAGGAAATATATGAATTTTAATTATATGTTTTCTAAAATGCATACTCAGCACAAAAATAATACATCTAACACCACCCTGTGACTTCAGTATTATTTTTAATGACACTTTAGGAGAACACAGGAGAGAGGAGCAGTATGCTAAACATATTCTTTCGCCCGGGATACGTTGAATGGATAGAGGCGAACAAGTCATTTAATTGAATTCCAAGTCTCAGTTTGCTTATTGAAGAAAGAAAAACACAGATTGGCCACAAGTATGCAGAACCAAGTTGCATACTCCAGAGAATGATACTGTATAAAACCCCTAAATCCCCTTCTTGAATACAAAGCAATCAAAGTGAAAGTGTAAAGGATTTCACAGAGAGGAGACATTCCATCAAAGTTAGCGAGTAGTTTTATTTTATATGTTAAACTCTGCCAGTGAATTGATGGATGATGTGATTAAAAAAAAAAAAAAAAAGTGTGTCCGAGCTGTCCACTACTCCATCCCTAAAACATACCCTCAAACTGTCCTCTGAAGTCTGAGGACTTAAGCAGGTGGGAGGTGATGGGAAGCACCTTGATAATATTCTCAATCTTGTGAGGGAAGAAACCACAATTGCTGAGTTCTGTACCTTGGAGAATATTAGTAGGAATTATGGGAGAAGTTTTGCACTAATCGACAACGGTTTCGATGATATGTTTCGACCCTCTTAAAAATATGAAATATGGAAAGACAACTATTTTTGTCCCAACTGACAAAATTTTATGTAATAAAGGAATAATTTCAAGAAGCCAGGCCAAAAAAGAAAGGGTGTGACTGACACTTATACATGAAACGGTGATGTGACGGTGGAATCCGTGACAATGGTGGTGGTGGCGAGGATGATGACGACGACGATGATGATAATGATGATGGGGATGATGACTGTGGCGGCAATGAAGTGCTGGTGTCAGTTGGGGTAGTTCCTAATTCTGGGTGCCTATTATGTAATTGGAGAAGTTTATCCTGGACAGAAATCAAATCCTTTTAATGTACTTTGCTAATTTTTGTGAAGCTATAAGCTAAGGAAAAAGTCAAAAATTTCAATGATATTATTAATGATTTAAGACTATAAATCTAATAAGTCACGATAATTGCTACACAGAAAATTGAAAAAAAAATCCAAGCAAGCCTGGATTTTTTTTGTTTTGTTTTTCCTCTGAACTTTTTAAAGGAATAAATTGTGTCCTTTCTTCGCTTACATATCATCTTCTATTTTAATCAAATGAGTCGCTTTTAATGAGATAGTAGGCTGCTTTGTCTTGCAATTTTCTACTTTCTGGAGCTCCTGTGAATTACTTTTGAGAAAACTATAGTTCACATAAAGTTCAATAAAAGTTAATAACTAATTAAAGTTAATAAGTTAATTAAGAAATGTCCAGGACTAGATATCTATAGAGCAGGCCTCAATAAACTCTTCTAGTTTCTTCTTTTTGAAAGTTCCTCAAATTCAGTCAACCCTAAGAGGAGTGAGGGGCCTCTGCTGTTTAATGTTAAGATTCTCACCTGTCGCTTGGAAGCGGCAGAGCTGTCTGGTCCAAGGGCCGCCTGCTCCCTGGTTGCATCCCAGCCTGCATCCTCCAGCTCGCCTCGTTCTGCCTGTTCCTAAACAGTGGCGCGTGGGGCCCCAGCAGCCGACGTGTGTGTGTGCCAGATATGACTTCCTGGGCAGTTTTCTTGGCAACTCAGCTCACTCTTCTGACATAAAGGCTGGGGATTTCTTCTAAGACTCTGAAAGTAAAAGAGAAGCCTCTTTTAGTTTCCTGCAACTAAATAGTGTTAGAAATAGTAATTTTTTTGCATGGACATACTTCCTCTTATGATTTTAAAAAAATCATCCATTCTTGTATTTTTTGTTTCTTTGCTTTATTTTCAATTTTTTCCCCCCCTTCAAACTCTTTTTGGCTTCTTTCCCCCTACTAAGCTTCCTTTTTTCTTTTCTGTTTTAGTCACTCCATCTGTGTATTCCCAGATTTTTCCTTCCGACTTTTCTGGTTCATTTCTTTATTGACCTGTTTTTTCTTTTCTTTTCTTTCTTTCTTTTCTTTTTCTTTTTCTTTTTTTTAATAAAATTTGAAACAGGGCTCAACAGAGTCCCTGCCTAGCCAGTAGTGTAAGAATATGCCTTAATATTTCAGAGTGGCATTAATTACAATAAAAGTTTCAAAATGATTTTTTTCCTTGTCTCTAAGGATAGAAGCTTAAACAAAATCTGAAAGAAATTTTCCCTTAGTGGAGTGCTTAGACAGCCCCATTTATTCATTCATTTCGCTACCTTGTTCCAAATTGTGTAGCTCATCAATGGCACAGATTAAATAAAATACATTTTTTTTTTTTGTATTCCAAGCAATTCATATATCAGTGTTAGCAAAGAGCAGCCAGGAAATCTTATTACGTGAGTGGGTGAAATCCCAGGGCTTCATGCTTCTGCATATGCACTTGCCACAGAGATGACAGAAGTGCCATCTTCGCTGTTGTCTCCTGGTGGACCAGGTTCCAGGACGTCTGGATCTATGTGGACTGGCACAAGACACTTAAAGCTGACTGTGATTTCCTGCTCTGTTAACAAGAACATTTCATTTTTGAAATGTTATAGCTGTGTCTATGATTCATTTTACTTATATCATGAAGGTATTTAAAATTTTTTTTTTGGTAAAACTTTCACAATACAGCATTGTCAGAAATTGATTTTAAGGGTCCTTAAGGGTCCCATATGCTAAACTTTGACTTCTGAGTCTGTTTTTTGAAGAACTTACAAATGGTTGTATTTATTTCTGCTGGAATATTTCAATCAATTCAGAGAGAAAGGATGTATATTCTAATTAGAGTACAAGAGGCAATTTAGTTACATTGAAAACTTATTTTTCTTTAGTTATCTGAAAAAACTTGTAGGATCGTCAGAAGCCAATCTGATTTCTCATAGGAGGGATCCTGAGCGCTGGTCTAAAGAGAGACTATAACTATCGATACTGTATTTCTCTCA
Organism: Pteropus alecto; assembly: GCF_000325575.1. Classification (NCBI taxonomy): domain Eukaryota; kingdom Metazoa; phylum Chordata; class Mammalia; order Chiroptera; family Pteropodidae; genus Pteropus; species Pteropus alecto. The sequence continues at coordinate 749,636 of NW_006438644.1, read as the reverse complement.
GCCCTCAGCAAAGTGCCTGGCACGTAACAGTCCTGAGATGCTGGTTAGTTGAATGAATGGCTGGTAGTAGTGGGCAGGAAGCACCAGTTATACCGATCTGCTAAGGTCTCTTGTCTATAAGAAATCCCGTTTAGGACGTGTCTTTAGATGTGATTGGAAGAATGTAGGGGGTTTGTGAATCCCCCCTTTTAGAAATAAAAGGATAAAGAAGAACTTCACGGGGCATTCCAAGTCCAGTCCATCCCCATCATTTCTGGATTCTGTATTTATAAATTTGCCTACTTACTAAAATTTATTTATAACCTCCAGATCAATACTCATGACACTTTCTCGGTCATTCACAGACATATGGACAGAATGGTGAAAAATCTGAGTCATCGACATGCACATTTCCAGCTGAGGTCAAACGAGGCGATGCTCTGCCTTCTTATTTCATCTCTCTTACTCTAAACAAGTGTCCTGTTCGAGGTCTATTTAGTGCCACTTTTTTTTTTCTTTTTTGCATCTCGTGCTTTTGTTGGTAATTTTGCTGTTTAATGACCCCGAGGGTAGTACTGAAATGCTGTCTAGTGTTCCTAAGCACAAGAAGGCTGTGATGGACGGTCTTATTGAGAAAATACATGTGTCAGACAGACTTTGCTCAGGAGTGAGTTATGGTGCTGTTGGCCATGAATCAATGTTAATGAATCAACGACGTATGTTAAATAAAATGTCTTTAAACAGACACACACACACACACAGCAAGGCTATGTATTGATTAGCTGAAGAAAATATTATGACCAGAGGCTCACAAGAACCTAACCCTGTATTTCCACCTAAGGGAGATGGTTCAGTGTTCACCGATTCTGTGTTCGTGGCTACTTTATAGAACATAATCATGACCAATAATGAGAATTGGTTTATATAATAGAATGACTAAGGCACAGGTTGGGGAGCCAGGCAGCTTATGTTTCTGGTTGAATCCTGCCTAGTTGTGACCTCTGGCTCATGTGCCTCAGCTTATTCATCTGTGAAATGCCAATCAAAACAGATTTATGTCTTTCAATTTTTGTGTGGGTTAAAGAATTTCATAGGCGTCAAAGGCTTAAAACATGCTCGGGACATAGCAAGCCATTATTTCTTTTTTATTACTTCTTCAGACAGAAATTGGCAACTCTACACTGAAGAAGGTGACCGTGAGAGCTTTTTGAGTCTGGAATGCTCATAATGTCCCTATATTTGCTTATTTTGTCTTCAAAGGACCAACTTTAATACTCTTTTGTGATTAGAAGTTAAACTTTTCCTAAAGAAACCAAGAGGCTAGAATTTTTTGCAATGCTTAATATACGCTGAGTACTGTATGAGAAAAATAAAACAGAGCAACTGTGGTAAACTCCAAAGGAAGAAATAGAAATCAATCAATGACGGGAGTGAGGGACATTAAGTAACTGGACTGAAGCAATCCCGGGGAGGGAAGTAGTTGAAACTGAGGAAAGCAGCTTCTGAAGAAGCTAGGATGGACTGAGAGCAAGACGAGGAGGAAATTTCTGTGTGATTTAGGAAAAAGGAACTGGTAAAAAAAAAGAGAGGCAGAAGCTAACATTTACAGAATGTCTACAAAAGTGGATTTTCAACCCTGGCTGCACATTAGAATCAAGGATAATTTCAGAATTATCCAGATGATTAAAAAACTCTTGAGACCTGAGCCACATGTTAGTGGTTCTGATAATTGCTCTGGGGTTGAAGCGGGAATAAGCCATTTAGAAAAACAAAACAAAACTGAAAACTCCTTGGGCTTTTCTCCTGTGTAGTCCACTAATTTACAGTCTGACAGCATTTCTCTAAATGTGATCACATTTAATCTCCCTACAACTATGTATCTCATTTGTAAAAATGGGGTTGTGTGATTGAGAGAGATCCTAGCAGGTGCTCAGGGTTTTGCTCTAACCCTGAGGAAGAGTGTTCAAACCCAGGGCTACCCAATTTCCAAGTCTTCGTTTCATTGGGCCACTTGGGTATCGGAAGCAAAGGATCAAATGAGTGCCAAGGAGCAAGATGACAGTAACATTAATTTCTATTCCTTATCTTACCAAAATAAGATTTGAGATAGGCAGTTACATTGGATATTGGCTTGATACAAAGAAAGCAAAATGAAAAAATATGAGGCTGCAGACTTTGCCATAGGATACGAAGATGAAATTTGGACACAATCTAAAACATAGATATGTAAATATACACCTATGCTGATTAGCCTGCATGATTTAGATTTTTGTTCTGTGTTTAGGTAATTGAAAGTAATTGAAGCTCTTGAACTTCCTCTCTTCCCCAGTAAGATTCTCTTTCTTTTAGTTTTTCAGGTAGTTGCCACACACCAAACTCTAGTATTGTTAATACAACCTTAAAATCCTAAATATCAGTAAATTGGTTGATTGCATAGATTTTCCAGTTGTGTGTTTGGAAAGTGCCTTGAAGTTTTTGAAGTGGAGGACTTAATATAAGCATTCCTCATGTGCTCCTTGCTGTCACCAAGTATGCAGAATACTTTCCGCAAATCGAATGCGTGCTATTTTTAATGCCCGCCCCATCCTTTTACATTTTAGAAGGCTCATTTATTGATAAGGAAAGCAGACATTCTGGTCCTCCACCACCTAGGGCATGTTAGGCCCAGGGCATGGTTCGGTGAGGCTTTCCCACATTGTTCAATTCTTAAGGCTGATCTTATCCTCATGTGACTCTGCCCAGAAGAGGCAGCTAAAAGCATCTTTGAAGTCTTAGAAACATGTATAAATTTCAACTCCTAAGGTAAGAAGTGAACGGGGGTCTCCTGCAGGTCCCACATGACTGGATATCCAGGTTTCAGGCCTCGGGCAATGAGGGCCTGTCAGACCACTGGCTCAGGGCTCACCGCTTCTTTGTTCTTTATTTTTGATGCTCAGTGATTGTGATTGAGGAAACCACAGTTGCTTTTCTATAGGGAGTCTGACCCTCTTCTAAGAAATCTGTGTTTAACACTAGGAAATTTCTAGGGAAATTATCAGGTGATTTGTAGAAGCATTCACAGGCCCTAGCATTTTTGTGTTGAACAAATGTAGTTCACAGAGATGCAGTACCAGTCATTTTCCAGTACTTCTTAAAAACACAGACAAGAAATTTCTTCTCCAGTATTTTGCATGTCATTCTCTCCTTTCTCTACTCATGGCCAGCTCTCTATTATGACTGTAATAGGTTCCTTACTGGGTCTTCAGTTTTTGAGCTTTTAAACTCTAGTTAATTTTTCCATTTGCTACCAGAGCATACTTAATATACCAAAGTACATACTTGATCTGGTCCTTTCTCTCCTTCTTAAAGAAGTCTCAGTGGCTTCTCACTAGTCACAGAACTCATGCATGTCCCAAAGCGTGACATTCAAAGCCTTTGTCATTTGATTCCAACTGACCTACCCCTGTCACTCCATGAAGATCTGGTTCAAAACCGTATTTAAATGGTACTTTCCCACTTCTATTCTTCATAGTCACCTCCATCTCTAATATGTACTGTTTCTTCCTCTTTGTCCCATCTCTGTTGAGTTGGTTCTACTCAGAAGTCAAAGGTTCAGCTCAAATGCCACCTCTTACCAGGTAGGTTTTCTACTTGGCATTCTTTCAGTGTTCATTGTACACATATAGCTCCCTTTTTTGGTACTTCTATTTCGGAAATTACTGTAGAATGTCTTTCATTATGGTTATGGGTAGATTATTGTAATTTAATAGGTTTTGTCAATGAATGAATATATTCACTCACTCAGCAAGCTCTATTGGATCATGTACTGACATTCTATAGTGGGTACAGACATTGGACACTTCATCTATCAAAGTCACTGTAGCCTAGTGAGAGAGATGACAAGTGTATAGACCACTGAAAAACAGTGGAATAAGAATTGTGATAGAGAAAAGACCACTAGGAGCACAGGGGAGGGACAGCTAACCGGATGGAGGCCCCCATCTATTGATGCCAAAGTCCAAAAAGGTTTCATGGAAGGAAGATTTGGCCAGGCAAAGAAGGGTGGGCAAGGCCGTGAAGAGATGCTGATTCTTGTTCCCTAGTACTCCCTACAGTTCCAGCTCAGCTTAGTTCCTTGAATAGAATAAATGCTTAGTAATTTATAGAGCCAAGTTACTGAATTAACAAAATAAGGTTAATTTGTTAAGAATCCGAGAAATAACTTTAATAATACCAACAGCTGGTATTTTTTGAGCATAGTTCACCAGGCAGCATGCCGAAAGCCTCAAATGATGATTTAATTGAATCCTTATACCAACCATGTGAGGCTGGTACTGATATTCTCATTTTATGAGTGGAGAAACTAAGAGTTAGAGATGGGAAGTGACTTTCCCAAGGTCACACAGCTGGTAATGGGGATTCTAAATCTAGAAGTTGGACTCTGGAGCTCAGGTTTTATCCTACTCTACTATGCAGAGAAGTTGACAGGATGTCTTCCATCACGGACAGATTTACTTGGCAGTTGGTGTGTTAATTCTTCATAATATCTTTATATTTAGTTGTGACAATGATTTAATCTTAGACTAAGTCCTGAGGCTACTTCTTTTAGTTTTATGGGAAATGGCTATTTTTATGGTGCTTGCTAAAAGCACGTTTAAACAATTTTCCATTAAGTAGGGGGATGTTTTCCCTTCTAATATCAGAAGGAGTCATTAAATAAAATTCTACAAAGACTCCCTGATAGCAACCTTATGCATTTTTCTGCATGTGAAAATTTCTCTGCATTTAAAATCTGGGCAGAATTATAGTGTTCCTTTGGTCCACTCCTCTCTTTACACAGATAAAATCGTAAAACCACAGCGTTTTAAATCTAGGAGAGACCGTAGGCATGATGTGCTCCTACCTCCGTATTTTCTAAGTGGAGCAATTGAAGTCTAGAGAGATGAAGTATCTTTCTCAAGGTTTCCCAGCCAGTGCAGGCAGAGTCAGGACTAGAACCTATGTCTGCCTCCAGCCCACTACTTCAGACTTAGCAAATGGAGGGGGATAACCAGCCTCTGTTCACTGAGGACGTAGAAGCCATGTTGTACTCATTGTTGTAGTTCGACCATGTAGACTGGGAGCTCAGGCAAAGTGGAATGAAGGACTGACTGCCTGATGCTGATCACTACAAAATTATATTGATGGCTAAAGTGAATATTTGGCCTGTTTAGACAAGGCATCTGCTTAACTGATATATAGTCCCTGTAAGAATTTTTTTACCTTGGTTTGCCACTTCAGTTTTAAGGATCTAGTGGAAACTTATTTCTTATACTACTTACATTTAGATGATTTCCTCTCAGTTCTAATCAGCATATCTTGCTTACATTGTGACTGAAGATTTCCTTTCTTGTGTCCCTATTATGTTTCCAGGGCTTAAAGCTAAGAAATTACTTTCCAGATTTCTCTGGAGATTTATACCTACTCCTTTCAGATTTCTGAAGCAGTTTGGTGCTATTTTTATTCCATAATCGCCATTGTGAAAACGGAACTTGCATTATTTCATAATAGATATTTCACCCTGGTGTTGGAAAAAAAAAAAAATTCAGTCTGTACTTGATCCAGCAGCCAGGTGCCAATAGAAATTTTTTCATCACATGGTCCCTATGTTGAAAAACGTGTGTCTTCTTTGAGGCTAATTACTAAACCCACTGTTGGTTATGTACTGTTTACTATTAAAATTTTCCCCTTGCAGTTTAATATTGTTCTAGGAAAGGAAATGTAAGTTTAATAAGAATAGCAATTGATGGGACCATATGTCATAAGTATAATTAATGTTCCTGGTAAATGTGTTAATGAAGAGTATGGCTGATGGGCTATAACTGTACTACACTTAGATGGTTTGACGCCATTTACTCTGTAGAAATTTATTATAAATTGTATATATATAAATCATATATATTTAATTATACAATTTATGATTAAACAAAACCATAGTATTTTTTTCACTTTCAATTTTTTAATGAGTTAAAGAACTGTTAAAATTGTCAATTAAAATATGTCAAAAGGAGATATCAATAATCTTATAATTCACGACACTGTAAAAAAAGCATATAGGAATTAAATATGCTTTTTATTAACATTCTTTGACTTTTATAAGTGTAAAAGGAAAGCAGTTTGAGGTGATAAAAGTTAGTATAGAGCTCCTGAGCTTGCCCTTCCCACTTTTTTCTTTTTCGTGAAAAATTGTAGACCAAAACATGTTTTCTTCTGGTTGTGCAAATGATATCAACACCTGCTCAGCAGAACGATTTCCACTAAGGAGCTGGGAACAAAACTATCAGAGTGATATTTTGAGAGGCTTTCGCCCCGCATTTTGCATTGTGGTGACTCCTTGCAGCCAGGTGGTGCTAAACACAGGCCTGACGATTAGGTCCGTGGCAACTTTTTCTAAGTCAGTATTTCTCCTTGGAAGATGATTGTTTTAATCCTCTCAAAGTTTAAGCTAAAACTTTCTAATCGCATCTACACGAAAGAGAGCCACACAGCAGGTGGACAGAAAGTGAGAAAGATCAATTAAAGCCACATGCCTCATGGTACTGTGCTAGATAGAACTTCCCCGTGAGTGAGCTCTTTGTGGCTAAGCTATGTGAATCAGAAGGTGCATTAGTTTCTTAAACTCTGGGGTAATTTTAGTAAATGGGTGAACATTAATTTAATGTGATATCTCCTTGGCCCACCTTCAAAATGGCCTAATTTTGTTCCAAGCAGACTTTTGTCTCTTGATGAGAAAAACATGGTTAAGCCTGCGATGGTTAACCTTCCCCACTGTCCTGAGCTCAACTCTAATTTCTGCTGGACTCCTGTATCTCTATTGCCTTCTTTGAAAAGCACCGTATTTCAGATTGCCAAGTAGAATATAGGATGCCCAGGTAAGTTTGAATTGCAGATAAGTAGCAAAGAATGTTTTAGTATAATTATGTTCCGTGTGATATTATACAAATACATTATATAAAACGTTATATAAAAACATTTGTTGTTTATCTGAAATTCAATTAACTAGGCATCTTGCATTTTTATTGGCTGAATCTGGCAGCCCTAGCCATGTTGCCTCATGCCTCCTTCCTTCCTTCCTTCCTTCCTTCCTTCCTTCCTTCCTTCCTTCCTTCCTTCCTTTCTTTCTTTCTTTCTTTCTTTCTTTCTTTCTTTCTTTCTTCTTTCTTTCTTTCTTTCTTTCTTTCTTTCTTTTCTTCTTCTTTCCTTCTTTCCTTCTTTCTTTCTTTTTCTTTTTTACTATGTTTCATTTTGAAGCCTGAAGGTTATCTTTTAAGGTTATCCTTCTAGCTAGTACACAGATGCCTGCTTGTCTTTTTCAACTAGGAAAGAGGGCAGTCTGATGTAGAATTTGCACACTTATTTTTGTCATCATTATTGATCACAATTAAGGATCTAGGTTTAAAGTAAACACAGAATGACCTAGATGTTCATTCTATTCCTTGAAAAGATAAGGCAATTGAAATACAAGGCAAATTATTACAATGAGGAGAAAATGAAGGGGTTGGATCTTGTTAAAAAGAGACCTCGATCTTAAAATTAATAATTAGGTAACTTTCATGAGGGAGTAATATAGTGAATACTATAGAAATAACAGTTTTCTTGCTTGTTTTGGGTGAATTCTCTTATTTTTTGCAACATTATTGGATTTCAGGAAATAGTAGTTTAGAAAAATAATTCTTTTAAATGCTCTCTAAAGTGCGAAAGATGTAGAAGAAAAACTACAACTCCTATTAGACAAAGCATGAAACTGATCTACACTCTGCCTTACTCCATCTCCTCGGTTTGCAGCACGTTGGGGTGGCCGAACTGATAGCAGGGGAACTTGAGCTTGGCCATGATGGCTTGAGAGACAGAGCGCTGCACGGGGCGCCTCGATGCATGGCTGCAGATGGGCTTGTCGGGATGGGGTGTGTCACCGGGGATCTGCACTGCGTGGCTACAAGGGGGATGGTAAAGAAGTCAAGATGTGAAAAAACAGGTGCCTGGGAGTCAGTGGGATAAGGAAATGGCCAGATAACTACGCACGAGTGATTCCTGGGGGGAAATTCTCTCCAGTCTTTTTGGCGAGACCATAGTGAAAGGAGCGTGAGTGAGAATTCCCAAGTCCTTGGAAATATTTCCTTTTACTCAGTCCTAACCCTTTAAAGCACTTCCAGCCTCATACTCCAAGGTAGCCAGGAAGAAGGGTTGGAACAAGGCTAGAACTGTTCTCCATGGTTCTCTGTCGCTTAGGAAACACTGCTTTAGTGGGTGGCAGCGGGTGGCAGCGGAGGCCGCTGGCTGGTAGCTGAGCGATTTCGCTTCGACTGGATGAAAGCCAGGTTTGAGCAGAGCACTGGGGAGCAGAGCATTAGTGATTCGAAGACTGGGTTGGTTGATTGTTTTTGGCTTCCTAGCATGCGTATACTTTGCAGAAATCTAGCAGAAGAATCAGGAAGAGTATTTCAGAGTTAAATATAAAAAGTTATAAATACCACTTATAGGGGTAATAAAGATAGATAATGTTGATTTTCTTCTGATCAAGGCCAAGTTAGAGTAAGTGAGGTAGAGGCTGGGACTCTGAGCCCTTATCCCCAGGGATTGCAGGTTGCTTCTGATTCCGCTGCGTAGACAAAACCATCAGAGGACACTGTCTAGGAACCGGAGGCCTCTCCAGAGGCTGCTGTGCAGAGGCGGAGGCGAGAACACGCCAGCCTGTGCCAAAAGGCCCGAGACACTCACGTTTCCAAGAGGAACGGAGCAGCCATTCGCATTTGTTTGTTTTCATTTCACAGTATTTATTGGTTCCATATGATTTTCAAAATCATCTGAAAATTCCTCTTAAATACCATTCCTCTAATTTACAACCTTTTTTAAAAATTTTATTTTATTAGTTTCAAATATACAGTAAATTGGTCGAACATTTATATAGTTCACAAAATGATCCCCCTAATTGCTCCTTCTCTCCCCTGGCCCTCCACCTGGCCATTACATCACTGCTGACTGCATTCCCTGTGCCGTGCTCCCCATCCCCGTGACCATCTATCAACTACTAATTTGTACTTCTTTAACCCTTCACGCCATTCTCCTTCCTCCCCCACCCCCACCCCTCTGGTCTTCACCAGATTGTCCTCTATATTTGCGATTCTGTTTTTGATTAGTTTGTTCTTTTTGTTTCTTAGATTCTGCATATAAGTGAAATCATATGGTATTTATCTTTCTCTGTCTGACTTATTTCACTCAGCATAATAACCTCTAGGTACATCTATGTCATTGCAAATGGTAGAATTTCATTGTTTTAATGGCTGAGTAATATTCTATTGTATATATGAACTATAACTTCTTTATCTAATTATCTGCTGATAGGCATTTAGGTTGCTTCCATATCTTGGCTATTGTAAATTGTGCTGCCATGAATATTGGGGTGCATAGGTCTTCATGAATTATCGTTTTGGTTTTCTTTGGGTAAATACCCAGAAGTGCAATAGCTAGGTCAAATGGTATATCCATTTTTAATTTTTTGAGAAACCTCCAGACTGTTTTCCATAGTGGCTTTTACAACCTTTATCTGATTGTACAAATGAACCAATCCTGGGCAGATTTTTAGAGCAACTCCATTCTGGACAGTTTGCTGTGATCCTGAACCCTAAGTCCTGACCTTCTTCTGAGTCAGGTGTGTGTGTGAGGGGTCAGTAGTTTTGACTCCATAGGTGGCCACCGCAGTGGTGAGGCAACAGGGCGAGCCTTTGCTGACCTGCGTAATCCTTGGGTTCAGTCTTCAAGAGTGTCACGGCCTTTTAGTGGGTGCAGATGGCTGCAGGCTCAGGTGTCCATCACACTGGTCAGGTAGTTGGTGTTGGTGACCAGCTGCTTGGTGGAGTGTGGGTTCAGCTTGATATCGGGAGAAAGTCCCAGCTACTTGAGACTCAGGCTTTAGAAAACTTTACTGACTTCCTGGGCACCACATTGGGCCATCGGTCTAAGAAGTAAATGCAATCACTGTTTGGCAGACTGACCACTCTATTGATGTTGTAAAAGCTCCACCTAGGTTCACTGATGGTTGATCCAGTTTGCCCATTCATTCATTCATTCATTCAACAAATATTTATTGACCAGCTACTCCACAGCAGGCACTGTTCTAGGCACTGGGAACAGACCCATGAACAAATAAGACAAATCGGTAAAGTTTCCATTGTTAAGGTGACATTTAAGCAAAGACTTGACGTAGGGAAGGACATGGTACCATGAGGGTATCCATGGAAAATTATTTCAGGCCAACATGACCTCAGTGAAAAGTCGCTGAGGTGGGAACCTGGAGTGTGTAAGAGAGAGGCCAAAATGACAGGGAGGAATAAGAAGCTGGAAGGGAGTATGTAGAGGACCATAGGGGTCAGAGTGAGGGGACCTTTGTAGGTCATTGTTGGGACTCTGGCTTCTACTCCAACCGGGTTGGAGATCCAGTAGTGAGTTTTGAAGAGGGAAATGACCTGATCTGACTTTTTATTGTGAAAGTTTTCAAACCTTTACGGAAACGGAACAGTATAATGAGCCTTCATGTACTCATCACCCAGCTTCGATAGTGGTATTTTATTTGTAAATATTTCTGTACACATTTCTAAAGGATGAAGACAATTTTTAAAACACAATTCTATTATTATTATCATATTTTAAAAATTAACATTATTTCTTTAAATATCAACAATTTGAATTGATAGGTACTTCAGAGGTGGAAGTTTGTACTATCTACGACCTTGAAATATGTTTAATATGTTTTAAAGGTTAACATTAACATCTGGCTTCAGAATTTTTAGTTTCTTTCCATAAACATTATTTGAAGCCACCAATCGTCTACCTAGAGAAAATACTATTATTTCTATTTTCAAATGAGGAAAAGTAGCATAGAGTTACTTACATGTTAAGTAACTTATTCTAAAGTCCCTTAGACAGTGGTTTAGAAAATTCTGACAAACTGCGAGTGACTTATCCAAACTCGGATTTTCTTTTGCTCTATTACCTATTTCTGTCTATGAGAAATTTGAACAGGCAATTGGGTACATATCAGGACTGATTCATTAACCTCTCAAAGTATTTTTAATTATCTCAAGGACTATCATGGGATGAGTTCTATATAATTCAATTGAATTATTAAATTGAATTCAATTTAAATAAAGTCAGAAGATTTATTGGCTGTCTCTTATGGATTTGCTCACAAGGATTCCACTTTCTAACATGTGTAGCCAGTAATTGCAATGCAGTGTGTGTGTGTGGGGAGTGGGGGGCGAGAAGATGTGGGTACAGGTATGGAGGCAGCAGAGTGGAGAAGCTGAGTGTGAATGCCAAAGCTTACCACCAGGAGATCCATATGGTGTGAAGCTGTATTGGTGTATCCCTCGTATTTCTTGTGGCTTCAGATGACATGATCTGCAAATGTTGTCATTGCTACACTGCAGAGTGATCTACTATGTCTTCTTAGAAGTAAGCAAGACATTTTCTTTGTTGTATCATCAGCGAAAGAATAGGTGGCACTTTGAGCTTGCTTCCTATAGAGTGGATAGGAACAGCAAAGAAGTCTAATCCTGAGGATTTAACTTTCACACCTAACGGAGCCCTTAGTACTTGCCCAGAGGCGTTAACATTTCCGGTGGCTGATTATGTTTAAAAATGTCACCTTACTGTGGAAGAAGTTGTTCCGTGCAGAAGGACCACGTTAAACCATATCCAGATTGTCTCCTACTCCAGAATTGCTCGTTCGCTTTGAAAGTCTTTCCAGCCATGCGTGGCACCTGGCAGAACCACAGGAGATGAATTATGTCTCCTTTGCCTTTGATATTGCAGCCATATTTTCTCCTATTTAGGTCCCTGCCTCAATCATTGTTGATAGAGCTCAGTGAACTAAGGAAATGTCAAATATACAGACGTACTCTCCCCCTTTTCCTTGTCTCTACAATTCTTGTCTTCCTTCTCTCTAGTTTTTTTTGTTGTTGTTCTTGTTCTTTCTTTCTTCAGGTTTTCTCATGCCTCACATTAGAGAAGCGGCGTTTTTGTGGGAAAGTCATTTTAACAGTTAGAAATATAACAGCGATCACTGACGGCTCCCTCTGATAGCATAGATGTTTGTCATCTTTAATCAATCGTGGCAGGGAGTGCTGAGCAAACTTAAATGCGGTGCTACCTCTTTCATCTTCTCAACTCATTTCTATGCATTTTATTACTCTTGGGTAAGAGTTTTAAAAAACGGGCTGTGCACTCACGAGATGCTGTGAAGAAATTCTAGCTGATCATAGATGTTATTGTTGGTTTTAGAAGTATAGGACAGAATCATGGTCACGCATTTGTAGAGCTAGAGAGGAATTTAGAAAACATAGTTGAGACTTTTCATTTTACGAAGAAACCGAGACCCAGAAAGTTTGGTGACTTACTTAAGCCATGCAGTTGTTATTGGCAGTGTTTCATCTAGAACCCAGGAGTTCTGACTCAGTCTAGAACTTTCCTACCATAGTACCCTGCCTCTCTCATTCTATCCTGAAGCTTATTACATCTGCAGCAATGTGATCCTTAATGACATACAGATTCCCAAATAATTTCTGTAAGTAAAAATTTCCATTTGCACATCTGGATATGTTCATATGGAGTTTTCATATGATGATATGTTGTCCTTCTCTCTTGACTAGGATCATAAATTGAATGATTTATGGATCACGTTCAAAAGCAGACCAGAGGCCAGGGTTGGAACAGGGTTGTTTTTGGTATTTGGAGTTCAGGCTGCATGCTTTCTCCCAAAGACTCAAGTCTTCTTCTTTGAGTCGTCTCTTTTCCTAGGACAGAGCTACCCTTGTTCTCTTCCTTCTGTTTACTCTCTCTTTATCCCTCCTCCTCTTTCTACCCCTCCTTTTGTATCTGTCCTTTGACTTAGGATGCTCGCTGCCTGGCTGGTACTAAGTAGATGCTTAAGCAAAGCTGTTGATTGAATGAATGCACTTCTTAACATGTCTGCATATGAGCAAATTATTTTCTTAATATCGTGTCATATAGTCTGTGGAAATTAGGTGAGAAATCAGACTTGTTTTACAGAGGTGTGGTGTCAAATCACAGCTCTCTTGACTTACCTCTTTTGTGTCATCTGTATGCTTGGTTTCTTGCATCTCATTTCGAGCTTCTTATCCTCACTGTTCATTAGTGCTTGCAAGAAATTGGTGTGAGTAGAGACAAGGAAGTGATGAAACTCAAATCAGGTCCTTTGGTTACACCTTAGTAACTGATGAAAGATCAAAAGATGTTGACTACATGAGGTTTTTAGGGAACTGTACGCCAGGCTATTCTTGTTTCCCATTAGTGTGGAAAATCAACACTTGCTTGTATTTTGGGGTGAAGATAGTTTTCTTAAGTGCATGGGAAAACCTCTTGACATTTTACAGAGAGCCTTAAGTTCTGAATGTCGAATGCTAATGTTCTTTGTGCATAAAGAATTTCAGAACCCTTGTATGTGAACATTAGCGACATGTTATTTTCTGTCTGTGAGTTAAAATATCTTCTGTAATCATATTTTTAGGAAATTTTCAAGCTTTCATCAAGCCATTCTCCTGTGTGACTGTCAGCTCCATTAACACCGTTTTCCCAAAAGTCAACAGAATTCTCGGCCTTTGCACTAGAAATTGAATTAGTGTTTTCCTTTCAAAAAAGTATTATTGGCCTTGTAATAAATTATTATGGGACATTTCTGATGGGATTACTATTAATGAGTTTAGGGATGAAATTTGAGGTAATGACTTTGTTCTTAGACGTGACATACTCTGCCTTTGGCTTGTGATACCTTTGGGGGAGTTCTCTAGGACTCTATTCTCTGTTATGGGCCTGGGCTCTGGGGACACACCTCCTGAGTCCTCACTCCACAGTTTCCTGATTGGGTGACTTTGGCAAGTTACCTAACCTTTCCGTACCTTGATTACCTCATTTTAAAAACAACTGCTGTAATAATAGCACTATTAAGAGTCATTTTGAGGGTTTAACAAATTAATTACACGTAAAGCACTTTAAAGCGTGCCTGCCACAACTGTCAATTAAGTGTGAAAATTTGCTTGCCTACTCCTTTAGTCCCTTTTATCTAAAGACACCAGGGGTCATGCTAGGTTTTCCAGAAATCCAGAGTTGTGGTCTGAACTTTGACTGAAGCTGAAGTAGCAGCTATAACTCTCTCTAGATAATTTCATGGCACGGCATTGAACTGCGTATATCACCCGTCACTTTTGGGAAGTTTGCTTTTAAACCTCTTAGGGAAGAACATGGTCTGCTTCTGTTTATTAAGTAGAAGACACAATAAATGCAAATAAAATTGTGCCCACCGAATAGATAATATGAGGTAAGAGATAAAGTTTTTAGATAAGCAATATACAAGAGCTATAGTCTTTAATTTCCAAAAGAGTGGAAAAGACCCATTTTTGTTATTTAGAAAATAATTTTTAACTTGCCAACTCCAGAATCTAACTATTGCATAGTGTAAGGGGTTGCCTCAAACTGGCCCAGGAATCATTTAATTTGAGTATTCTAAAAATGAAATTCAGGACTTTTTCTTTCTATATTCTACTATTTTAGGCCAATTTGTCCATTCTTTTTAGGAACATTTATTTACTGCCATGGAAAATAAATAAGATTGCGTTAAAATATAAATACAAAATTGCATAGAGAGTAGAAATACCCACAGGTAAGTTCTGGTCATAGGCAAAAACCAGCTTTATGCCCATTTAAATATTAATATTCGAAGCAGAGAGAGAAAATGTATTCAGATTGATTTGTACATTGGCACACATGGCCATCATCATTTGACTTCTCATTATTTTGTTGCAACATTCTATTATTGCAGTAATTCAGCTGTGCCTCTTGCAAAGTTATTCTTCATTCTTTATTGATTAATTTATCCAGTAAGTATTTATTAGATACTTTCAATGTGCAAAGTACCAAATCAAGTGCTTTGGGGATGATAAAAAATACTTAGAATATAGTTCCCATACTCTTGAAAAGCTTACGTCCTAGTTGAGAAAGCGAGACATACAATATGGAACATATAATTTTACTTGTTTCACAAATGACAATTGAATACTTCCTATTTGTCAATACTGTGCTGGAAACTGGAAAAAATACGTGACCGTAATCTGATTTCTTTCCTGGAGACTCACAGTGAACACGTATGATAATGATGAGGATTCCAGAATGTTCTGTATGTGATGTTCTAGGAACACGTGTTGATTCTGTTGAGAAAGTCAGTGGCCGCTTCTACTGACAGTGGGTATTTTCACTCAGGAGGTTTTTGCCTTTTGGTCAAGATAGGAAACAGTGTGGGCAAAGGCCCAGGGATATACCAGCTCGATCAGGGAAGGGTGACACATAAAATTAACCATTATAAGGAGGCAAAGAGCTGGAGGTTAGACAGCAGCCAGGTCACAGTAGCTAAGCTAAAAAGTCTGAATTCCTCCCTTACGCCGGGGGGTCCTAGTCTGAAGTCTTTTGAGAAGACCATTCATAGGAAGCCTATGAATACCCTAAGATTTGAAGCAAAATCTACATATCTATAAATTAGGTATTTTTCTGTGGTCTGCCATCCAAAGAAGATCAAGAAGCCTTATCATAAATGTTGAGGAGACATGGAGGGTTGAAAATAGGGGTTAGTTTTGCATGGTAGAACCTTGCTCTTGCTGTCATGTGGAGGACAGTTTTGTGATGAGGGATGTACAGGCATGGAGTTGAGAAGGCTGTCGAGAAGACTCACCACGCCATGTGTGTACAGTCATTCAGATGACAAATATTTACTAATCACTTTACTCTGTCAAACTGTGCTGACATGAGCTGGGAGACTATGCTAAGTAAGACAGCCACTGTCCCTGCCATAGTGGAGGTTATGGTGTATGGGGTAAGACAGATAATTAAACACAGCACAACCAAATGTTCATCCATTGCATCGATCATTTATGTATGCACTTGTTTATTCAACCATTATTTCTATGCTCGGCTCTCTTCAGGGTGCTGGGAAATGAAGCTTACATTTTGGTAGGGAAGACACACAATAAAATAAATTAAAATGTGGTTCGATTTCGAGTAGTGGTAAGCGCTATAAAGAAAAAACAAACCAGTTTAAGAAGGTGGAAGGTGATAGGGAGACTACTTTAGAAAGGTCAGGAATAGGCTCTTGAGAAGGTGAGAAACCCTTCATGGAATAGGGAAGCAAGTCCTACAGAAGGTTGCTGAGATGTGGAAGTACTTGGTGTTTGTGGAGCTGCAGCAAACAGCACTTGGAACTTGGAGAGCCAGGGAGGGAGTGTGGGGAGTGGAGGTTGGAGTGATAGGCAGGGGACTGATCATGCCGGGCTTTTAAATTTTATTCTTGATGTGGTGGGAAGCTGCTGAGGGTTTTGAATTGAGGAGTATGACTCTGACTCTAGTGTGTATGTGTGTGTGTGTGTGTGTGTGTGTGTGTGTTTAAGATACTATCAAGCAATTAATTCTGACACTATCTACCTGGAAACTATCTACCTGGAGATAGTGTCAGCCTCACAGGTTAAGAGCTCAGTCCTATAAGACTGTCCTTCACTTCACATGCCAATCACAAACCCTGTGCTTCTGACAGACTAGCTATAAATCAGAGGTTCCCATGAACTTCTTTTTGGGTTTGATTAATTTGTTAAGATGACTCACGGAACTCAAAGGACCATTTACTTACTAGGTCACCATTTTATTATAAAAGGATATAAACAGAACGGCTGGATAGAAGAGATGCATACGGAAAGGTATGGGGTGGGGTACAGAGTTTCAGTGCCCTCTCCAGATGTGATACTCTCTCCAAATCTCCACACATTTATTCATCCAGAAGCTCTCCTAATCCCCTCCTTTTGGATTTTTGTAGAGACTTCATTATGTAGACATGTTTGATTAAATCATTGGGCATTGGTGATTGATTCAACTTCCAGCCCCTCTCTTCTCTGTGGAAATCAAGGGGTGGACTGAAAGTTGCAACCTTCTATTCATGGTCGCTTCCTTTAGCATTCAGCCCCATCTTTTGTGTGGTGCAAAAGTTACCTCATTAACATAACAAGAGACATCTTTGTCTCTCATCACTCAAGAAAATCTGAGGGTTTTAAGAGCTCCATGCAAGAAACGGATAAAAACCAAATACATATGTCTTATTATAAATTACAATATCACAAGGATTGGAAAGACCTCTACTACAATAGGAAGAGTTCAGGGTGCTCTAGGGAGAATAACCTAGCTCATGGAGATCAACAAAGCTCCCTGGAGAAAATTAAGTTTAAGCTTCAAACTGGGGCATAAATAAGACTTATTCAGGAGAGAGGAAGGGTGTTCCACACAGAGGGAGCAGCATGCTTGAATACCTAGGGTGGATCATAGGGCCATAGGACCATAGTGGGAATGTACCACTAGAAGCAATTTCTTAGGAAAGATATTGAGTTTAGTTTTTGCACACATTAAGTTTGAAGCTTCTTTGGGTCCTTGTAGAGGAGCTTTGCACACATTAAGTTTGAAGCTTCTTTGGGTCCTTCTAGAGGGACAGAGTGGGTAATTGTCATCTAGGTCTGAAGTCCAAGAGAGGGGAATGAGGTGGCATTTGGCTGGGAATCCAACGAAGAAAGAATGTCAGCTGAGGCTGGCAGAGGGCCAAGGGTGGAACCCTGGGGAACATTGTCATTTAGGAGCCTGCTGGAGGAAGAAAACACTGCAAAGGCAGGAGGGGTGCATCGTCGCCAGAGAAACATAAGCCAGTGTCTACCGAGATGTCAAGAGAAGCGGTGAAGACTTTAAACGCTGTGGGAATTCAAAACTGAACCAGTGTGAGATGAAATACTTAAAATAAGCCTAATGGATGATGAGAATGAAAGCTTGGTTTTATAGGATAGCTGAGATGTGCATAGATGACGGGAGGCAGTGACTATATGAGGGGCATAGTGCACGCAATTTCCCAGAGGCGGATTTGATAAAATTTTGCTGAAGGAGCTACAAAGAGACCAATGCCTGTTGGAGCAAGAAATTCAAGAATTTGGGCTTAATTCTCTATGCTGATAATTTTTTTGAATCTTTAGTTTCCCTGGTCTATAACTCCCTAAAATTGTAAGCAGAAATTTGAGAGTTTGTTTATGTGTTTTCCAGAAAAGATCGTTTCAGAATTTTCACTGTATTCTCAAATAGGTCTATAACCTCCCTACTCAACCCCCCCAGAAAGGTAATAATCCACAGATATAGGCAACGAGAAGTTATTAAAAGACCAAAGTTGTATTTTGTGATGATTCCTTTGGCAGTGGCTGACAGGATGCATTTGAAGAGTGATGGGAGGTAGGAGACTAATTCTAGTAATTCAGACATGGAGTATTAATCTCTCAGGCTAGAATAATAAAAACAAGGAATGCAAAGAAGAATAGATATAGTGTTTTGAAGAAATAATTGACTAAATTTGAGGATGGATTAGATGTAGGAGGTACATTTAACAAGTATTTATTGAGACGTATGGTGTGTCAGTTAAAATTGGGATCAGATGAGACATGATCCTTGTCTTCATGGAATTTTCTGTTTACTAGAGAGAACATATGTTTGTCAATAATTACTTAACCATAGGACTGGAAATCGTGGTAACTGCCGTGAAGGGAAGGCGTAGGAACTTTGAGTGCACAGAACTCTGGGGACTGGATTTTGTGAGGGAGCCCCATGAAGTTATCCCACTAGCTGTTCATTACTCCACATATCTAGGGAGTGGACATCTATTGGTTCTTTTAATTTGGCTATGCAAATATTTCCTCTAGAAACCAAAGCTTTTAATATAAAAAAAAATGCTTGGCTAATCAAGAGAATATGCTTTTGGATGGCTGGTATCATGATTTATGGTTGGAAAAACAACAGTGTTTGATTATGTTGAGCTTCAAACTTTTTTGATTAATGAAAATCTCCCTGGGAAATACTTATTATTACACTCTGTTTTTACTTGGTCCAAGAGAGCTCACTGTCTGGACTCCACATGAATGCTGCAGACATCTCTCTTATTTATACCGAATATGTGATATAAGTAGGGCATCCATTTGGAAATATTTAGTACTCAATCGATGTAATGAAGATGGAACTTAATCTCGTCAGTTGAGCTTCTAGTTTCCATAGGTGCCGTGGTGTTGTGTTTTGTTATCCATTCTCTCATGCCCTGTCATCCTTTTCCCTGTTGTTACTCTGTTCCTCAGCTACTTGCGTGCCTCGGAGTTACAGTGTGTTGTCACTGATGCAAAACATCTCTCCACTTCTTACT
Organism: Pteropus alecto; assembly: GCF_000325575.1. NCBI lineage: Eukaryota > Metazoa > Chordata > Mammalia > Chiroptera > Pteropodidae > Pteropus > Pteropus alecto. Next base: position 730,375 of record NW_006438644.1, on the reverse strand, counting down.
TAAGCTTTTGCCCTAGTTCTTTTTAGAAAGTCTTTAAGGCTATGTGTGAGGCTGAAGAACATCAAAAGTCTTAATTACATAGCTTGGTAAATTAGTCAACTTCTTATCTGGGTCTTATGAGAAAGTGCCCAGGATGAGGAGTTATAAAGGTTTGGTGACAATTCGATGAGAAAGGGATAAGAATTTTGCAAAGAGGGAAATGTTATAGCAATATGGCTAAAGAATTAATTAAATCTTCACTTAGAATAAAATGATAAGGATGTGACTAGCGTTTCTGCAGCCTCTTAGTAGGGAGAAAGGACTTGAAGACATTTAGAACATGAAAATGAGAAAACTTAATTTGGTCCTATAAAAATAAGGAGAAATCAAAGGGCCTGTGAGGCTGGATGAGCGAACAGAAGATTGCCCTAAACATGATGTAAGTACTTTCTACCAAAGAAATGTGAAGTAAAAGTGCTGTCTGTGACAGGTGCAGTTCAGCAAGGCCAGGATGAGGGCAGCAGGAAGGGATGAGTCCAGGACCCCTAAAGACTTATCCCTGGAGACTACCCACAGGTTGGTGCCTATCCATCCTTGTGGCTTGGTCTGAATTGAGACATGGACACCTTCCACTCTTTTCCTTTCTACTGCAGATTATAAGGCCAAGTTACTCTGCATTCTGAGGACACAGTACTCTGTCTGGAGGCAGTTGTGCCTTATCTTATATAGTTTGGCATAATGAATACTAAAGATAACCTGAACACATTTCAAGGTGCCACAGGGCTTTGGGCCCATGAGATGATCTTACCTGCCTTTTAGCTTGACCTGAATGATATTCTTCTTCATGGGATCTTCATAGAGCAGGGCTCGGCTGAAGTGATAATTGACAATGTTACACACATGAATTTCCAAGTTGGATAAAAATGTTGCTTTGTGGAGAGGATCTATGGCCTTTTTTTTTTTTTTTGGATGCCTTCTGGTTTTATGCCCTATGTCTACGGTATACTTTTAGTATTCCAGGGCCATCTCAAAGATAAAGTATGGATGAAAGGCATTTTGCTGAAAGCAATCATCTCTGCTAGATATGCTGAAAAAGAGCTTTTCTACTACATCTTTTACCGATACTTTGAAAAACAATATTCCTGTATTTCATTTATATTGTCGTGAAATTATCACCTTAGTGGTTCAGTCACTGATTAATTCATTTGATATCACTATTTCTTGAGACCCTATTTTAGAAGAAGCATTATGCTATAAACTTAGGATTCCAAAAATGAATAAGGCACAAGGAACTTAGCAGATAACAACTAAAGCAAGAATGTACGATTGAAGGAGGAGGGTAGTAAGTTGCAGAAGAGAAGCAAAGAAAAACCTGCTACTGAGTTCAGATCAAGGATAAATTATTTCGAGTGTGTGGGGATTAGGAGTGGCTGGTAAGAGAGGAATTTATGCAAAAGGTGACCTTAAATTTCAAAAATCACCTCATAAACCTATTACGATAGCTACTATTAAAAAAACAGTGTTGGGAAAGATGCAGAAAAATGGGAATTCTTGAAAATAGGAAGGTAAAATAGTGCAGCTGCACCTTGGAACTTTTGCCAATGCATATACTATTCATTCGTTCATTCATTTATTCAACAAACATGTATTGAATACCTACTACGTGCTGGGCATTGGGCTGGTTACTGGGGCTACATACTTAATAAGATTTGTAAGACATTAAATCTGTCAATGTCATGCTTACTAACCATCCCCCCACCCCCAAAGGCACTGAGCTTCTATAGTTAAATATTCACAGCTGCTTCCACTGACTTGAATCGTGCATAAGATATTAGTAAACAAACAGTAAAAAGATTTGAGGTGGATTGGGGATGGGGGGCAGTTTGGCAACATGGTGATGAAATGGAAAGGCATGGGCAACAGAATGTGAACTAGACGTGGAAAAGGCAAACCAGCGCTCTCTAAGGATATTAAAAAATAAAGAACTCCTATTTGAGGCTGCTGACCTAAGAGCTAAGTGATTTAGAGTGGAAAAAATGGCAAAGTCAGAGGCACTCAACCCAAGGAGCCAGTATTTTGTGACTGTTATGGCAGGTGTAGTTTGAGAACCACTGCCACAAAATTGTGGACAATATTAATGAGTGAGAAGGAAAGAAGGGGGTTGTAAAATTTGAGCTGAAAGGAAAGACAGGGCTTATGAAGTGAAAGTCAGTGTGGTCTGGCTATTTGGGTGGGGATTGGAAGCAGAAAGCTTGAGTTTCCTGAACTGAGACCCTGGGAGCTCTATCTTCAATTCACTTTATTTCATCCTAGTGTTTTTTTGTTTTGTTTTGTTTTGTTTTTATCTCATAGGAACCTTCACTCTACCTATCCTTCTAACATCTTTCTACTTCTCTCATTCTCTTTTTCCCTATACACCCTGGAACAATTCCATTCATTTAAATATATATTGAGTGCAAACTACACATCAGGCAAGTCCTGGGCTCTGGCCATATGCCCCCAATTCTCTTATACCATCTTTATTTGGTTGCACCTAGCAAATCCTGGATTGATATAATTTCTCCTCCTATGCCTGGTTAGATGAGAGATGAAAACTTAGTCTCATCTACTACTTTCCTTACCTTTTTCTCCCAGCTTTGAGGTGTGTTCATTGAGACTGTTCCTTGTACCTGTGTTTTTAATCCTGACTGCTCTATTCCCCCACTGTGTACCCTCAACCATTTCCTCTTTACTGGCCCATTCCTTTCAATCTACATGAGACCTTCTCAGGTCTCTTTCATCATAAAAATCCTTATTTATCTTTATTTTCTTTAACGACCATCCTATCTCTTTTCTTCCCATTCTTGTCCAAGTTTTCAAAGGAATGGCTTTCACTCATTTTTATTTTCTTACAGTCCACCCACTTTTCCACCCACTGAATTTTGGCTCGTGCCCACACCGTCTACTGAAACTCCTTGCTAAGTATCTTCTTGGTCAAATCCAGTTTCACTTTACCAGTCCTTGTTTAATTGGACTTTTATGTCCCATTTGGCACTAGTGATCACTCTCTTCTTCTTAAGTTTTCTAGTTCCTGAAAACTTTTTACTTCTCCATTTCTTTGGTTCTCTCAGAACTTTCTCGCTGTTACTTCCCAATTTTCTTTCTGGGATATGTTTCCTTCATGAAGGCTTTAAACATTGGCCTAATCATCTGTGTTCTCTTTTCATTCTACATGCTTTTACAGAGTAGTTTTAGATATTGAATAGTATCCTCAATTATAGTCACGTTATAGAAACTGATATCCAGGGTTGCCTGGTGACAATGATGTAAAAATGTGAATTAGCTTTCTACACAAGTTCTATGTCGTTCATCAGTTCACCTGAGTTTCAAATGTCCCAGATGTTTTATATTTTGTTTCCTAAAGACTCTGAATGTGGTCTAGAATTGGAATGAGCATGGGTCTCTAATTGTTTTGAGTTAATTGGGAATTCCTGAAAAAATTGACTAAGCCAATTAGAAACCAGCTAATTTCATTTTGTAATTTTCTGAATAACATTCTGGTGTAGGCAGTCCAGTTTTTGAACAAGTTTGCAATAAACAATTTTCCTTCAAGGTTAATATAACAGGCGAACACCTTTTGCTGTGACAGACGGCAAAGGTAATGAAGGATTAGCTTACATTATGATTCATTATTTCAAAATGTCAGAATAAAGTGAATCTGCTGCATTTCCCAAGCCTCTTGTTCTTTAGAGGAGAGTGGGTGTTTTACTTTTCTAATGTTAATGGATTCACTGTTTTTTTTCCCTCCCTTCTTTCCTCCCTCCTTACTCCTCCCACCCCAACCCTTTCTTTCTCTCTTTATTTTTTCCCAGGCCAAATTCAGATAATCGGCGCCAGAGTGGCAGAGAGAGATTGGCCAGCACCGGTGAGAAGGGAAGCATGGCCATGGAATCTGCCAAGGAGACTCGCTACTGTGCAGTGTGCAATGACTATGCCTCAGGCTACCACTATGGAGTCTGGTCCTGCGAGGGCTGTAAGGCCTTCTTCAAGAGAAGTATTCAAGGTAATAGTGTGTTGAAAACAACATGTTCCATTTTTGATCCTGAGAGGGGAAGCAAGTGAGGAAGGAAAGCGTTTTATACAGCTACTTGTATAAAACACTAAAACCCAGTAGGTCTATTAGTATCTTTGGTAGAAACATGGAGAAAAGACAGGCGCTGAGGAGAAGGAATTGACAAATGGCAGGGCAGTTGTGGCTGAGTAATTATGCTTCGTTCATTTGGTCAGAGCATCTCTACAGGAAGAGGGTTTCAATAGCTGTTTTCAGAGATGTTGTCTGTGCCCTGATAGGGGATGGCGAGTGGATATTTATGTATTGCTGGCAATAGGCTTACATGATGTAGTGTGATATTAATTGTCTATACACAATTACCTCTCTACCTTGGCTTTGTCTAGGTGAGTATTCTGTTCTGATCTTTGCTCCAGACCAGTTCTGATTGAACTTGTTCTTCTCTTGCTCTTCTTCCATCTTTGTTGTCTCAATGAATGATATGACCTTTTGCTAAAATGAGAAGGCTTAATAACCGGCGACTTGTAATAGGGTCAAGTACCTATCTGTACTTTATGAAACAGCTATTAGTACCACCCATAGCATTTCTTTCACCTGTCTGCCTTGATCCTTTTCTTGTGTATATTTTACCAAGTATAGCTTCTTTGATATACAGCCAGTTACATTTTATTTCCGCTCCAAGAGTGTTTATATTGTTGTATTAGAGGATACCCTGGGGGGAACATCAATCACTTTTACTACCTAAAATATCTTTGCTAAAGATCCTTTGTTTGACAGGCACAGAGGTCTGATAGCAGTTTAGGCTCACTGAATCTCTTTTTGTCTTAACAGTGGAGCATTTTTCTCTGTTCTTTTTCCTTTGTCTTTTAAGCTTAAGCAAAGCTTAGTATATAAATACTAAAAACATTTCTGATGGAATTTTTGTATGACTTCCTTGGTGGAAATACAGACTTAAGTAACTTGAAGTACAATCTACTGATCGAAGAAGTGATTCTCCTGGACTTTCCACTGCTCTTCACTGCTCTGATATGGGATTCAGGTAGAGAGGACACACAGTATTTATTTTTCCTTCCATTGCCAATGAGGTGGATTTTTTTAAAAAAAGATGTTCTTATCTAATAGAGTAATATGTGAGGTCAGTTTGGTTCATTTAAAAAGCATCGTTTTGACAATTATTACTTCCAACATCTTTTAGAAATCTATTGTGAAACTTGAACTTGTTTGCTGGATTTTAATAAAATTAATGATATTCTCTGATAGTAAAATTTTGTTTCTATATAAACATATATAAATATGTATACATTTATATATAAATATATATGTTTATGTGTATATGTATATTTATGTATATAAAATATACATATGTGTATACAGCAACATATATTATTTAATTGTACTTGCTGATTCTACCTTAATTTAGAAAAATGATATTTATATTTTGGTTTAAGTTAGTCAGTATAAGCCCTTAAAGATCTTTTTATAGTCATGTTTATTTGTAGTTTTACTTTTTATTTGATTTTATATAATCTAAAATATCATTATTTACTCTAAGCTCTTAATTGGGTGGTGAAAAATTATTTGACAGAGGTAGGATTAGTGGATTGGTTAGCCTACAAACTTGGGCAAGTCATTTATCTGAGACTCAGTTCCCTCATTAGGAAAAATGATTTAGAGCAGCAGTCAGCAAAGTTTTCCTGCAAAATACCAGATAATAACTGTTTTAGGCTTTGCAAGCCATACAGTCTTTGTTATAGCTATGCACCTCTGGCTCTGTGATGTGCAAGAAGTCATAGACAAAGTGCAAATAAATGGTGTGTGACAATAAAACTTTATATCCAAAAACAGGTAACTGACAAGAACTGGCCTGCGGGCAATAATTTGTTGACCCTTGATTTAATTGATGGGAAGGGAATAGATGTTTCTAAATCTAATATTTTGATTATTCATATTTATTGAGAACTTACTCTGTATTTGTGCTAGATGTTTGAGTGAAATCAAAATATGGGTAAGACAATCTAAAATTCCACAAAATTTAGAATTTACTTAGGAAATTTACTGGAGGAAGCAAAGGTAATTGTTCTCATGATATAATTAGTAGCTCAGTATAGATGTCGTGCTACTGCATTACACAGATAAGGAAAACAGTAGATGAATGTAAGAGAAGAAAATATCATCAGTTATATATGTAAAATTACTAAGATCGAAGCTAGAAATCACCCTACTCCCAGAAACAATGGCAATATTCTCACAAATTATTTTTACCATATTTATTTAGCACTTAGAAATTTACGATATAACTTCACATAAAACTTAGTATTGTCTCTAAGAATTAAAGCATCAGAACAGGAAACAGAAAAAATATATACTTATAAAAAAATCAATGAAAGAAATGTGAGTTTGTAAAAATAAATATTTTATTGCTATGGCACTAAATCAAGTTCAAATATTTAAAAAAAAATTCTGCTTACTCTCTGATACGTAAAATATGTATCCTATCTCTATCGTGTATATACAGACTAAATAGTAGGATTTCATTGTACTATAAATGGTACTACATAAATTGCGTAAAAATGGGATTTCTACCTGGCATCAGAGACCTTTTCATCATGGTATGAAGTCACTTAAAAGAGATGACTATTAACTCCAAACTTCTAGAAGAAGCCTAGAAACAACGCAGAGTTATTAATTTTTAGAGAGAGGGAGGGACCTTAAAAATGATTAAGTTCACAAATTCATTTATTTGTTCATTGATTGCCTCTACTAGGTAAAGCATTGTGAAAGGCCTTGGAAATATAATTATAGGAAAGACATGGTCCTTGCCCTCATAGAGCTTATACAGTAGTGAGAGAGATGGACAAATAAACTAGCAATTCAAATTCAGTGTGACAAGTGTCAAGGTGTGGGTGAGTTCAGGGTCTTACAGGAGTCCAGACTTCACTCAGTCCTGGTGGGGGTGGAATCAGGCTCCAACAAAGTTTCCTGATTTGAGATTAGGTTGGGAGGATGAGAAAACTGGGGAAAATGAAGGAGGAGGGAATAAATGTTCTGTCATAGGAATGAGCATATGAGCAAAGTCAAGGAGGTAAGATAGAAATCAGGGAGTTCCGTGAATAAAGATTAACAAAAGCTCATTTACCATTAGATTAAGAAAAAGACATTCTTGTGCCATGTATTTATTCTTAGACTGCGTAAAAACAAAATAATTTATTTTCTTTTTACTTTAATGACATTTCCATGTATTTGAATTATTCGTGCAGGTTAAAAGAAACTATCAGAGCAAGTTTCATGATTTCTAGTCCAATTTTCTCATCATAGCCTTGATAACTTGCAACTAAAAAGTTTACTGAACTTCTTTGGCTCTTTATAAATCACACTGCTCCTCAAACCTATTTAAGGACAGTGAAGAGTCTGACATACAGGTAGAAAGTTCTGAAGATACTGTAGCTCTCCCTGTTTTTCTTGTTACTTAAGAAAAGAGATAGAAATGAGTATCCATCAGATTACTCTACTGCTCTAAGTGGCTTAGTTGAAGAGGTAAAGTGTTTGACTTGAAAGCATACAAATTTTCATCCACTACTTGGTGTAACAAACTTGATTACTCAAGAAATTGAGTAATGGCCTCCAGTTGAACATACTTTTTTTTCATTCAAAGCAATGTCAAGGATGCTACTTAAGGCAGAAGGGTGAAATTCGAGATTCTATGAATTTATTAATCATTGCAGATGAAGAAGCAGCAGTGTTCCTTAAGATATGTGGTTGGCAGAGACTCTTGGATGAGTTATATAAGCAGATTTGGTTATAGGCGCAGCAGCCAGCTACCTTTGAGTATTATTCCAAGAAAAAAAGACTCCACTGAGCTCACCGATTTTCTTACATATTATTTCAAATGGTCATGAGGCACAGTGGAGGCTTAAGCCTATCTATTTACCTTTATCTATGCTGCCACTTCATATTCTCTCTTTAAGGCATGTGTAGAAGATGCTTAAAATTAGGTCAAACGACATGGCCCAGATAGGTGTTGCTTTAAAAGTTAGCTGAATCCAAGAGGACATGGTTTCAGGGTGGAGTCTGATCATGGTTCAAGGTAGTGGGAGCCTTAAGTCCAACCAGGATAAGTGAAAGCCTGATCCACCACCTTAGAAAGCATCAGGGTGAGACACTCCAGCACCCTGGATAGCTCCTTCAACCACTGCAGGGAGTAAGCAGACTTCTTTTCTGATTTTTAGGTCCATCTGGCTGACTCTCTTTGCTTTGTAGAGCTCTATTAAGAGAGACTTTAGCTCTTTTGTGCTTAGGGACTCACTCTTTTTTAACCAAGATAGATTCGTTTTTATCTTCAGCTTCCTGTCTCTAGTTACCTTTCGGCTTGACAGGTGCACCCATGAATGGAAAAGGCCAGAGGCTGAGGAGAAATGGAGGCTGTGCTCTCATTCTATAACTATCTTGTCTCTGGAGCCTTTTCAGAGATATGGCTCAAAGTTGAGATCCTGGCAATATGTGGACACAAAAGTACTAAATCTTTGGTCTCTGTGTTTCACACTACGCCTCTCCAGTCTAGTCTCCATGCAGTGGCAGGAGAGATCTTTTAGATAAATCAGATCTATGGCCTTGCTCTTAAAACTCTCACTGCACTTAAAGTCCAGATTCCTTTCTACGGCTTACAATACTCTACATGTTCTTCTGCTCATTTCTGCCCACATTCTCTGTAATCCAGTCACATTGGCCTTCTAGAACTTTGCCTGGCACATCAACCCTGTTCCTTCCTCAGGACCTTAGCACACGTGATTCCTCTTTTCCGTTTGCTTGCAACACCCAGATCTTTACTTGGCTGTCTTCTTGTCATGCAAGATCACTTTCTCAGAGAAGCCTTTCCTAATTCCTCTACCAAAAGTAACCCTACAAACCTTTGCCCTTAGATTTTTTAAAATACTGTATTACTCTGTCTTATCTTTCTCTAAGGTCTTTAAACCCTTAAAGCTCTTTTATTTATTCTTTTGGTTGGTTATTGTCTGTCTGCACCAGGTACCACCTCTCCTAATTCCTGCCCAGTCTTGGGTATAAGCTGAGCCAGAGCTGATTTATGGTCCGGTCTGCTTTGTTTGTCTCTAGAGCTCCAGTGCCTCTAGCTGTGTCAGCACACCTCTGTTAAATAGTGGAATGTGGTAGTCAAAAGAATAGTAAATGAAACCTGCTAGAGGACCTCAGAGAAAGGAGAAATTCCACTGGGTAAGGCTAGCAGGAGAATCATGAATGCAAGTAGTATATTTAATATAGGCCTGGAAAGAAACAGAGGATTTTCATAGGCAATAAGAAGTTTGGCAAAGAATTCTAGACATGTGAAATAGCATAAACCAAGATACGCTCAGTGGAAATTGAGTGAAGCAGCCGTGAGAGAACAGAGAACTTATTGTCCTTTCTCTGCCTCCTTATTTCACCTCTTCAGTTCTCTGTAAGTTGGCACTGCCCAGTGTCTGAAATCTTTGGTCCTTTCACTTTCTTAATTTTTTCTCTGCCCGCTTTCTTAGGCAATCTCATACATATCCATTTATGGGTTGAATTGTATCCTCCCCCCATCTATGTTGAAGTCCTAACACCCAGGACCTCAGAATGTGACCTTATTCAGAAATAGGGTCATTGTAGATGTAATTAGTTAAGATGAGGTCATACTGGAGCAGGGTGGGCTTTGAATTCAATATGACTAATGTTTTTATAAGAAGAGGGAAATTTGGACAGAGACAGGGAGGAGAAGGCCATGAGATGATGGAGAGATTGGAGTAAAGCATCTATAAGCCAAGGAATACCAATGATTGCTGACAAACAGTAGAAGCTAGAAAGAGACAAGGAAAGATTATTCCCTGTAGGTTTTAGAAGGAGCATGGCCCTGCTGACACCTTGATTTCATACTTTTAGCCTCCAGAACTGTGAGATAATATTTTATGTTGTTTTACGTTTCTCATTGGTGGTAGCCCTAGGGAACAATATTTAAGACCTAAATTGTTTCAACTCTGCACATATTTCCCAGATCTGGCCCTTGCACGTCTCCACCTGATGTGAGTTACTTCTCCTGGTAGCTGTTTATACTGGTTCCCTCACCATTCCCTCAGGCACCCATACTTAATACCATGGAGTTCATTATCTTCATCTTTTCTCTTTGCAGCCCAGCTGTTTCCCATTAGAACTATTGTGTAGTTCTACTTAGCCTATCTCTTAAATGTATGTCCATCCCATTCCCATTACACAGAGTTAATCCCATTAACTTTCACCAGAATCATTCAATAATTTAATTTTTCCTTTTGTTTTCTCCTTCATTTAAGCCATTGGCTTATTCCAAACCATTCTGTGCACTGCCAGTCTGTTCATATTCTAAAAGCAAATCGCTAATCATATCAATACTTTGTACAGAATCCTTTAAAGACTTCGATAGCCCATGGAATAATCCTTAGACAACCACTCAAGGATTTCCACAACCTTGCTCTAGCCTGTCTTTCTAGTGGTCTTAAGGTCATCGTTTCTACTTCTGAAGTAGACTCTCTAGACTGGACAACATGCAGTTACTCAAATATGACCATTCCATTTCTTTGCTGGAAATTTCTTCTTATCCCAGTCCAAAGTTACTGTCATCAAACCTCTGATGTTACTGGGGAAGTTTTCTCTCTCCTGTGGGCTTCTGTGTTACTTTGTTTCCATTGCCTGACATTGCAGGTATTTGTATACACTGAAGCTTTCCCTTACCGACTGTGAGCGCCTCAAAGGTAAAGCCCAAATCAAGGCTTCAAATTAGAGGAGTCACTCAATGAATAAACAAAAGGATGAAAGGAGGGTTAAGATCAGTTTGCTTTAGGCAACACAAACCACTACATTTTTCCAACCATGGGGGAGAGATGACAAAACAGTCTTAAAGATTGACCTTCCAGAGACATATGGAGAGACCAGGGCGGGAAGAGAATAGAAGCATGAAGACTAATTTGGCTGGTATTGAAATACCATAGACATACGAAATATCTGGACTTTTTGGTATTTGTGAAATAGGAAAAAACAGGAATAGAATCAAGGATACTATAATGAAAGAATTGACATTGTTTTAAGAGGTATTTCAGAAGAAGAGTATCTGGAAAAGAATGGAGTTAAAGAGGTTCAAAAACAGAGAAAGAATGATGGTATCACCAGCACTTGAACTGGAAAAATCAAGAGAAAAGCCATTTAGAGCGGGGATAGGGTAAGTTTAATTCCAGATGTATTGAGTTTGACATGATAGTTAGATACCGAGATAGAATTATCTGGCAAATTATCCGGCAGCTACAGAAAGAGAATCAGTATTTTGCAGACAGGTGAGGGGATTTGAGTCAATTTCCTCAATTAATTTTAAAGAAATTGATGAAAAGAATGGTTTAAATACTTTCTGGAGGCCATCTGTTATTAATAATGGAGAAATAACTCCAAAATCTTCCCCTTGACTCTCATAATAAAATATTATGAGTTCTCTGGATTTTACCAAAACCTTATAAGAAACATTCTTATTATTAAAAGTGTATGTTTAAGGCCTTACAAAACAGGAAAATCACAAATTAGCACAATAGGGCCAAACGCTAGTCTCTAGAAATTTATAATTTACAAGAGAACATGCTGGTACTAACACATTAAGCTGTACAAGTAGTAAACTGCAGGAGCAAATATAAGCATTTTTATGATTTTCAAAAAAAGGCAAGGTTTTTTTTTTTTTTTTTTTTTACAAATTATTCATACTGTGGAAGTCTATAGACATTTTTTCTGACCTGGAGGTTGCCTAATCCTTCCATTATTTCTACTTTTATTTTTCATTCTGCATCCTGTGGAAATAGGCATGTTGTGCAACAGAGAAATAAGGCTGTCGAGACTGAAAGGCAGAAGAGTTTTACTGTGTACACATATGCGCTACCATGTAGTTTTCACAAGAAAGCATTTATAATGAAACTTTTCAAAAGAAAGGTCTTACTCTTAGGTGTTGGTAAATTTGCTAGATGTTTGGTCCCTGGTTCTCATCAGAGAAAAAGAAATATACTACCCTGAAATTCAAGACCTGAAAACCTCCTTCCATGTAAGAATGTCATCCCCATTTACTAATTTTAAGTGCTGGTTATTCTTTAATGCTGCGATACTAAATTTAGATGTGTGTGCATACATGCAGGCTTGCATTTGAAGAAGGGCTCAGAAAAACACAAAATCATAGTCTTTCCACCTGTGAAATGACAGAGGTTTTTTTTTTTTTTTTTGCCTCTGGCCAAGTAATCTTTATCTTGGAGATAATTAAGACAAAATGCATCTAACAAATAAAATCAGTATAGAACCCCTATTTCTTGGCAGCTCTTATGGACACAGCTGAAGCTTTCAGAGGTCTTTAAAAACCATGGCAACAAATGCCTTTGAAGGGTAAGCAAAGGTTCCAAATGTTTTTAATCGCTAGTGTTTTTTATGCTACCACTTCAAGCATTCTTCTTCATGTTTTGTTCATCTGATTGAAATTAAATTTCCAATTTCTCTACAAAGTGGTACTGTGTCTGTCATGTCATTGACTATTTCCATTAAAGTGGTAGTATTTGAGCCCATATACAGTGCTTAAGCTGATCAACAACTCCATTAGAAAGCCCCACTTATGAGTGGCAATAATTTCACACAAAAATTATAGATAGCCTTTAATGGGCATATTTGCAAAAGACATCAACTAGCTCTCAAAATTACATGCCGACTCTGTCTTTACAAAACCTGCCAATGGTGGTCCATGGCCTAATCCTGCCTAAACGTCTCTCTCCTTCTTGGAAAGATGCTGTCGATACCTTTAAAATGCTACGTCTCTTTGAAGACAATGGCCTGTTTCTCTGATATTCAGAGAAAAGTGTGCATTGAGATATAGGTTACTCATGTCTGAACTATACACTACACTTTACTATTTTGAAACTATGTATAGAGGTTATACCTGCTTACTTGACTGAAAAAATAACAATGTACAAGAAAAATCTATTTTGTGAATCTACAGTCTACTTTGTAAAACTTTTTATGTTATTATGTTAATTCTCTACTCAAGTGTGAGTTAGAGAGCAGATTTGATATTTTTAAAGAAAAGAAATGCTTTACTTGAGAAAGAATATAGTGGAGAAAGTATTCCTACTATTTTCTCTACATTTACATCTTCCTTTAGCTGAAATAAAAAGATTTTTATCTCTTTAGTTGCTAAGAAATTAAGGAACAAAGAAGAAACTGATTTAATTATTCAGTTATAATTTTTCTCTGTAGTAGGTACAATTCTCTTTATTTTCTTTGAGAAAGAGTACATGGATTTAAAATTTTATCCAAACAAATATCATATTCATCTGGTTCATTTGGCAGTTTCAAAATCATGGCTTAGGAAGTAGGGAGTGAATGAGTAGAGAAATCCTTAGATCATCACTCAGGGCAGAGTGGCTAGATTACAATTACAATTATGCTTATTTATAGCAATCAAAAGCTAAGTTCGATGATTTAAAAGAATGGCTGCACCACTTTAGTGTAATTCATTAAGCAATGTGCACAATATTTTCCTTAAACACTAGAGAAGATAAATTACAGTTCTGAAGATAATCAAAATTCATAATTATTTTGTTCCTTTGACACTTCAGAGTTATTAATAAGGAAATTCATTTGAAAGATATATAAAAGTGCCTTTGCCACTACTATTAACCAGTGACATGATGGTATATTATAGTCACCGTGGAGATGGTCCTTCCTTCCTTCCTTCCTTCCTTCCTTCCTTCCTTCCTTCCTTCCTTCCTTCCTTCCTCCCTTCTTTCCTTCTTTTTTCTT
>NW_006438644.1:565830-716502 GCF_000325575.1 Pteropus alecto | reverse complement strand
CTCTTCCTGCTCCTGCTTCCTGCTTTTGTAGACCAACTGCATCCTTACCCATCCTCTCTACCTCATCATGCACTGTCTCTTGTACTGATTGTCATTGTTATCAAGCTCATTTGCTCCTCATCAACCCCTTGTGGATTTCTTTGTACTGATGCCATTCTCTCCCCTTCTTACCATCCAATCTGACTTCTGAGGGGTGTTGCCTCTCTTTCACCAGACTCAATTCTTGTTTTCCTTATTGCACTATTCTTAGTGCATGTGTACACGGTTACAGACCTCCCTGTCCAAGTTCCTCATAGCTTCTTTCCCAAAGAGGGCTAACTCTTTGAGCTAGGGACTTAAAATAGGTTCCTTTTTTTTTTTCATGAAACAGATATTGATTGAATGGCCATTTTATTTTAGCACCTGGAGAAATGCAAATTCTGAAATCCAATTAAAGATTCAGCTTATACACACATGGAAAGGTTGTGATAATACACATTAAACCATAGAAAAGTTAAACTCAGCACTACAGGAGATACCTCCCATCAGTCTAAAGAGACAAAGAGGTATTTCAGAAGATAATGTTATGAGCTGAGAGGAGGGAGCAGATACAGTGCTCAGGAGTAAACTCGAAGATGCATTTAAATTGATATCTGTCCATAGGACCAGGCAGAGAGTTCCACTTCCTTGTAAGTGCCCCATGATCTGTTATTAGTGCTTGCTGCTCACCTCTGCATGTTCCATACTGTATAACGTTACATAGAATTTTAGAAGGGGGTGGTTTTCTTTGCTATTTGTGTTAAATTTAAAAAAGCATATTCCATGTATATTATCTGTAATACTATCATTAGCAGTAAGTCTACTATATATCCAGAGATGTATGCTTTATTTGTTTCTAGGATGTGAGTAACATACTATTTCAACTTATTTTTGGAGCTTGACATGAAGAATATGTTAATAAAAATCTAAAAATGCTCCTCTGTACTAATATGTAATGGAATAGCTGTTATGGAGGCAAATGTATTTAATACTTGATATGGAAAAAATAGCTGATCCCAAGCTAAGATATATTTAGATAGGCTCAGCTTAGACTCCATAATTTTTATGATTGCCATTTTCTTGATTTCTTTCTGGTTTTAATTTTATGAGACATTTATGAAAGGATGTTTCAAAAAAATAGCTAGAGACTTACACTTCTAAGAGTTGACATAAACTTTCCCATGATGTGAACCATTAGTAGAAGATAAACTTAGATACACCCTTTAATTTTTAAAATGTGGCAATAAACTTGATCTCAGAGAAGAAAATGGTTCGGTGAGCTGTCATCAATTATAGACAAGATGTTTGAAGGATGTCAATTCCCCTGCCCTAATTCTCTCTCTATAATACTTCATCTTAAGGTTGGTACTATTGATGCGATTGGTATACCCATGTGAGATAGCAACAATATGTGAAATTAGATAGCAGAAATGGGCTTCTTTCACACTGCCACCTGTTCTGGCTGTGTTCTCTGCTGACTTATTATAAATCCGAGGGAGGAGCAGGAGGAGCGAGCTGCGTGCTCGTTCACCTTCAGGGCTGAGGTAAAGCTTCTGCCTTTTCCTGCTTTCGTTCTCATGTCACTTACTGAACCAAGTAAGGGCAGCAGAGTCACAAGCCCTGATTTTGGATCCGTTTTTCCTAGAAATACAAGTACTGTTAAGGGCTCTGTGTACCATTTACTGCTCATAAAATGCTTTTTAGATAGCTGCTTTTTCTGAATACAAGAAAGAGTTGTCTCAAAGGTTTCTTGTAAATACTTCCTTGTGTATGTGTGTGTGTGTGTGTACTCACATATACATACAGACACATAGGTGCATACATAAATATACATATTCACACAAACGTGTGTATATAGAGGGAAAGAAGTATGTACAAACTTTAGAAATATGTACTCCAGCATATCAACAGTAACTATCTCTGAGTGATGGGTTTATGGCTAAATTTTATTTCTTTTGCTTATCTACATTTTAATTCTTCCACAATAAGCATCTTTTACTTGTGTAATAACATTATATTGAAATCCATATTCCAATTAACTAATTTCACACTAGTGGTTTTTTTTTTTAAGTTTCTTCAGTAGAGAAAGGTTTTTGTGTATCTAGCAAGTCTTCATACTTTATTTTCTGTGTTTGCAGGAGGACGTTTGCACTCAAATACAGCTTTCATTTTCTTATTTATGAGCCCAAGTAAAATTGTGTCAGGAGGACATTACATAGCTGAGGACAGTAAAATATTATTTCTTCTGAGTGGTTGAAACACTATAGCACAGGAGGTGAAAGGCCTTGTCTTAATGATACCACCAGGAGTCTAGGTCTTTAGGGCAGCTGGCCGGACAAGCAAGGATGAAATATTTCAGGCACGTGACCAATGATTGTTTACCCTAGCCATACATTTCAGGGAGGAAGAGCAGCCTTGTGGCAGGGATTTGCGTGTTATCGGTTGTTGATTGTAGTCACACAGTAATAGACTTGAAACGCTGTTGAAATGAGGAATTGCAATCTCGATGTCAACAGGTAGCCGCTCTCAATATCCTTTTCATGTTTCTCAAGTCCCACAACATAAAAGTCTCCTTTATATTCCCAAAGGAGATCCTCAAGGAAAGTTTTAACATTTAGTCATTTGAGAGGACAGTTATTAGTAAGTTTTTCAGCTTCGACTTGAATCTGGCTGGAGAGCCACTGAAATTCCTGAAGCTTTGAGTTGGAATGTGGTTTTTCATCCCTCGGTGTCTTGGCCTTTTGGCTGAAGCACTGGACTATGCATTAGATCAGCATTTCCCAGAATTTCAAGAATAAGGATCACTTTGAAAGGGAATAAAATTTGAGAACAGGACAGTGATTGGTCTGGTCCTCAGAGTCCTTTCACTGAGGAAACACATTCTGACAACAGGCTTTTATGAAGGAGCGGTGCTTCCAGACGCATTGCATCTTATGTCCGCCATGAGGGCTGCACACGTGGACCGTGTATGGTAGTCGATTAGTCTGGAGACAGTACTCGATCCTCACCTTGATTGTCTGCCCTTTGTCATAACTCTCTGTGCCAATGGTACCGAGAGCAACTGATGACATGAACTCTAACAATTCATTCTGCTCCTGCTTCTTCATATATAAATTTCATAATTTTTATTCTGGAAATAGTTGGATAAGGGGTAGGAAAGTCATCTTGAAGAACCTGGAAAAATTGAAGGCAAAGAGTTATCTTTGAGTGGATTGTACTAATCACTGTGATGGTTCTTTTTGTTTGTTTGTTTTTATAAAAAGTAAATCTATATCTTTAAGAAGACCTCAGAATAGAAAATTTCCCAGCGACAAGGAGTTCATGCTTTTGTCATCTGGGATAAATCGTCTGAAGTCCCAGGGACAGTGGTGTAGGGCATCTTTTCAGTTGCTAACGTGCCCGAGGAAGAGCTGTTTCTTCTTGCCTCGGGGCAGGAACAAGAATATTTTGTTTCTTAGAAATGTCAAAAGAATGTCAGTGATTTTCTTTTTTAGAGATATAAAACTTTTTCACTTGACTCTCATAAGGCGGTGGAGCCCCTTTATCCAAATTAATTTTAGTTTTCGAAGCCATTCAATTTTTAAAAATTTAACCCTTCATCTCACCTCTTTGAGAAGGGTTTTTTTAAAAATATGCTACTGTATGGGCACTATTACTAGATTAGTTCCTTTGCTCTTGTGTAGTTTGCATCCATGTAGTAAAATATGTTGCAATTAAGACACCATTGAAATAAACAAGGTGAGAGGTTAAGAATATTGAACTGGGACCAATAAAGGGCCACAGATGTGCAGCTGATGTGGGGCCTGCCCTCATCACGTGGAAAGTCTTCTTTGCTGAAGGAGAGGCAATGGCTGATTCAGAAGTAGAACTGACAGTGATTCACAATGGATTGGATTTTGAGGAAGAGGAAGAGGATGATGCTGAGATCTCGAGTCAGGATGACTAGGAAACAGTGAGGCTGATGCGTGAAAAAAAAAAAAAAAGGTTTAAATGGTGTGTTTGGACCCCTGAGCCTCGTGATCCATTCCTGTCTGTTCTTATTATTTTATCTGTGAATTAATATATTACTTTCAGTTGCTTCATTTTTTCTATAAGGAGTTTAGATGTAAATTTTAAATAGAAACAAGACCACAATCACACCTTGTCTGGTGCTTTCCTGGTCAGGACTACCCTTTTGCTTAAAATCATAGCTGGATTAGGGATTGCTGTGATTTATAGTTCACGGTATGAATTTAATTAAATATTTAATAGTCTATTTGAAAGGAAAGGGATGGAAATTAAAGACTGAATCATTTACCAAGAAATAACAGGCCAGATTGATTGATTTCTGCAAGACTTAGTGGAGATTTATTCCTTTCTTCAAAATTGGCTTTTTTCAGTTACCAATTAAGTGGGGCGAACTATTATAAAAAGGCCTATGAGTCAGGTTACAGTAGCATTCTTCTAAGAAAATCTTTATAGGAGTAGTCATTATGGGGCTATCTGCTCTGTATCTGCCAATATGACAGTCAATCCAGAAGTCAGAAAAACAGGGTTCATGTTTATTAACTTTTTGTTTTCTTTCACCTATTTTTTGAACTTTAATAACGTATGATAAAGACAAGAGAACAACTATTCTTTATCCTCAATGTAGTTTTCCATTTTTAATCTGGATCATTTTTAGTCACAATTTATAAAATGTAGCTAATAAAAATGATTATTACATGAGAACTTGCTTTATAAATTATAAATTGCTATAGACATATTAGTTACTATTATACTTATCAACTATGTAGTCTTAGAAAAATAATAATAATAATAATTTTTTTATTATTTAATTTATTGGCTTGACATTGGTTAATAAAATTATATAGGTTTCAAGTACACAATTCAATAATATATCATTTGTATATTGCGTTGCGTGTTCACCACCCAAAGTCAAAAATTATTTTGTGTATTAGTTAGGGCTTCTCTTTTTAAGTGACTGAAATTCAATTCAAACTAGCTTTGGCATAGGGAGGGGGACTGGGGAATGAATTTTGGTGGAAGGACTCGAGCGCCTTGGCTAACCACAACTGTGGCAGGGGTGCAGCCAGACCTCAGTGACCACGGACCCTTCATTGTTCCTAAGGTGGGAAGCAGGGCTAGCAACAGCTGCCAAGCCTCATATCCTGTGACACTCTTCAAGTTAGCAAATATTAAGAAAGGACTTTGATTGGCTCAGCCTTGGTCAGAGACACACACTTGAACCCACTGGCTATTGTCATGTGGCAGAGTTGCATTATCTTGGGGGCTTACCTTGTGTAGGGGGCTTACCTAGTGTAGGGGGCTGTTCCAGAGAAGAGAACAGCATCATGAGCCATGCACCCCCATTGATGTCTACTGTACCTGATTTCTCCAGTCTTCCATTTCCTGAATTATAAGTGGCACAGTGATTCCTACCTTGCTAGCTGGATGTAGTGATTAGAGGTCAAGCCTAACGTATTTGGGTGCTCTGCTAAAAGTCATTATCATTATTGCCTCCAATTGGCTCTGTCAGGTTTCCTCCAGGATAGCTTTCTGCTCCAAAGCTAAGTAGAGCAAATACCTTAACATTTCATTATTTTGCTTCTAAATTGATCTTTACCCCTTAATCCTTAAACATAGATTCTTTTTTCCCCTCATAACCAGCACCTGAAAATATCAAGACTGTAGCTTCCTACATATAGTAGAGACTCAAACTTCTTAAAATGAGTGAAGTTTCTACATTTTTTTTTTTTTTTACCACTACATTACTTTTTTTGGTAAAAATTTTAACCAGTCTTCTCTTACTTGAAATATACTTAATATTTTTTTTTTTTTTTTACTGCTACATTACTTTTTTTGGTAAAAATTTTAATTAGTCTTCTCTTACTTGAAATATACTTAATGAAAAGAACAAATGTAGTGTTTAATTTGCATAGTATGGAATTAGAGGCAAACTTGTTGGATGTATAAATTATTGGAGTAGACTTTATATTGTGCTCGGGTGAGTCTAAATGGTCCATTTTTAAATCTTGCTGTGTCTTTGGTAGTGACACCAAAGAATATAATCTCTTTCTATGAGAGAATTTCCAAAGAGTGGGCTCTGCTTCCAAACTAGTCTAGCATTTTGTAGTAAATTACAGAAAAACCCGACAACTTTATAATAACCTTTATAATTGCCACTTCAAAATGAGAATTTGGAATGGCATGAAATTATTAATCAGTAGAAAAAGAGTAGATTTCAAAAGATAATTATATTAGATTTAACACTTGAGATACATTTTGTTAAATAAAATATGGTTTCTCTTTCCTGTTCTCATTTGCAGGCAGTTAAGATAATTCAGGTAGCTTGAATCAGGAATTGGAGTACAGAATGGTTTAATAGTTTTGGGCCTACTTATGACTTTAGATGACTTTTGTCCTTTATCCTCTTAGAGAGGAGAGGTAGCCACATTTACTTTAAAGCCCAGAGTGAATTATTAGCCTAGTTCAGCTCTTGTCATAGAGACATGTTATGCCTTTTCTACATTCCTGGACAGTTAGGCTATAATTCTTGGTTGTTTAAAAAGGTATTTGAATGTATTTTGTTAAGAGGCTTGAATAAATGGCTATTTTTTTTTCTTACATTTTTGCTTGCTTTTTCAAGTGTTCAAATAGTTTCCAGGTCTGTCAGTTCGGCTTATGCTGACCGAAGTGAATTTTTTGGTTAGGATAAAGTGTTTTGGATGATTTATACTTGACTGCATCAATGTAGCCTAGCAAGTTATATGATTCGAAGAGAATTACTTAAGGGTAAAAAAGGGTTATTTAACTATAAGAAAACGATAGGTTATCGCAGATTGGTTTGAAGGTATTGTCATTTAAGTGATGTCTCTACAAATCTGAGCTCTGCTGGCCTGGAGATTTAGTATCCAATAATAATGGTGGTTAACGTTTACTGAGTCCTTGCCCTGTCCCATGTCCCAGGCTTTATGTTACAGGTTTTATATAAATCATCTCATTTAAGCCTTCACAAAATTCTAGGAAGTCATCACTATAATTGCTCTCATAAAGACTAGGAAACTGAGGTGTATGAGAAACAAAACCAGTAGGGAACTCAGCTAGTCGGACTACAGAGCCCATTGTGTCCTATTGCTTTCCCCAAGGGGAGGGATGCTTCTAAAAGGGAAATTGGAAGTGAGGACTGCCATCTGACCATAGCTGGCTCCTTGTCCCGCTGGGTTTATGGGCAATAAAAGGAGGTGGGCACAGAGTTGGCTGGAGTTAGTTTTGCTTGCCAAGGGGAAATGGGACTGTTCTCATGCATTGGGCAGAACCCAGACACCCTGTGTGCCTTCTCATAGCCTACGAGGGCTAGGATAAAGGGTAATGGTGAACCCTCAGGAACGAAGGTTTGGGTCAGTGGAAAGAAAGGTGCCTGGTCCAGCTGGGGCAGGAGGAGAGTCACAGAATACGCAGGGTGGCTTTGTGATAGGAGCAGGAACAGACTGGAGCCTGTGCCTACTGTTTCGGTGTGTGCTGCTTGTTCTTTGCTGTAGTATCTGAAGATTGCAAAGCATAGCTCACACTTAGCCTTTTTTCTATTCTTTATTAGAAAAATATGGTAGTTTTTTTCTTTCCTAACAGGGTCTGGTGGTTAAGTTTATTGCCTAGTCTGTGGATTGAAGAGTAGAGAGAAATAACCACTGGATGGGATGGTAGCAGAACCGGAAAGAGATGAAGATTGTTGATGCCAGACTGGTGGTGGTTAGAAATGTTTTAAATATTTTTTTCTCTTCTTATTATTAAACAAACAAACAAATAAAGCAAATACACACGGTTAAATGTTAAACAGTACAAGATGGTACATGATGAAAAGTTAAAGACTTCTTATCCGATGCTAAAATCCACACTTCTTTTCTCAAGAGAGAAACACTATTAACAATTTCTTCCAAAAATTACACATATATGCATACACATATACACTCGTGCATACCTATGTATATTTTGGCAACATAAGTAGCATTATACCCTACTCATTATTCTTTGCCTAGCTTTTCTCACTGAATAATATATATTGGTGATTTTTCCATATCAGTATGTATGGGTCTCCTTTTTTTCTTAATGGTTCTATATTAGTCCATAGTCATACTTTCTATTGCTACAAAGTTTTATGGTTGACCAAGCCTTTGCATATATTGTCTCTCTGGGTCTCATAGTAGCCACTAGCAGCTATCAAAAGGCCCAGTTGGCTTGCCCAGTTGACCCAGGATCGCATGGAGCCTGGGACTCAAACATGAGTCCAGCGTTCCTAGCACTGTGACATTCTTTAAATATACATGTATTCCTTCCATTAAGTGCAGTGACCACAAATAAAGGTAAATGCTCTGGAAGCAGTAAAAAAACAAAAAAAAAGTCAATCCAGCACCCCAAGAAGCCAGATGAAGAGGAACTGTGGACCTCGGAAAAGTGATAAAGGAGACGTGTCAAAGTTTAGGACTAGGAAGGGCCCTGGCCATCAGCAGACCCTTCCCTTCCCTTTTACAGATGAGGGGACCTGGGCCAAGACATCAAAGGACTTGTTCAGGCCGCACAGTTAGACCATTTTCTTTCCTGAAGCTAGTTCCAGAGAGAGGAGGAGAAGGAGACTTGAGATTTTTCCAAGCTATCATGGTCTCATCAACTAGAATGGGGTGTAGGCAAGAATATCGACTGAGAAGCCCAAACAGCTTTGAGAAACGAGAAGACTCCTTGCCAGGCACTGTGAGAGAATGCTCCCTCAAGGCACTGTGACCACGCAGGGCTGAGCTGTCTAACTACCCAGGGAGTGTGGATTTAAGCCACTTCTGCCTCCCACTCCTTCACTTCCTGTGGATGTAATGCTCACACAGCTCTTCTCCAGGCTGCAGGTGTTGAAGTGTCCTCAACCATGACTATAAATGCATGAGATTCTCTATGCTACTTTGGGTTAAATTTACCATGCAGAAAGTACACATAAATACAAAACCATTCTCCTTATGCGTAGGTCTTATTTTATCAAACAACCATCTTATAAAGGTTTACTGGCAATATAATTAATGAAAACTAACATTCATTCTTTCTTGTTATTCAAGCTGAGAAAGTAGACTGGTAGTTATTTCTAAGTCTGATAGACTATTGATTTATTCCCTCATTTCTGAAGTGGACTTAAATTAAAAAAAAAAAGCGACCAAACTCATGTATTAAAATGTGCTAAAGGAGCCCTCTGGCCATTGAATCAGAAGCACCTGCCTTTTCTTTATTACTTTTATCAGGATGCCTGAGAGGAACTTTCCCTTGGTGGTTAATTTTGGAGGGCTCCTGATGATAGATGAAACTCCTTATTTAGTGGTTGGATTGTCACATGTCTGCAAGGGAAGAACATTCAGGTGTGGCACCTTGAGGGGCATTCGTATTTCATACTCGAGATCTTAGTAAACGCTCTTTCCTCTCCCTCCTAAAGCACTGCACTGAGCCGGTGGTGGCAGAGTGGGACAGTGCACTTATTAGCGGTTCCAGGAATCCAGGGCAGGAGACGGCTGTGCTCAGGGTCTCTGAGCTTTACCCTCTTGCTCTGATCGCCAGACCATTTTCCTCTTACTTATTCTTCAGCTTTGGACAAGGCCAGTTTGAAACTGTTTCTACTGCTTTCAGACACCAGAATTTGAACTTTAAATGAGTCCAAGTAGGAAGAAAGCTTGGAGAACCCTCTGGAAATGGAGCAAAGGAGAGGGGTTTGGAGGTGAGCTGAATGCTGCCTGGCATAATCACATCAGTTGTCACACTGCTCCCCTTTGTTTGATGCTTACCGATTGTCCCAGAAGGAACAGTTTTGGAAAGTTCTTTTCTGGACTGCAGAACAATACTTGCTTACTTACTGAGCCCCAAGAGGCATTCTTGAAAGCAGTTTCTTGTCTCGGGTATTACAATGAGATGGTGGTCACTGGTTACATTATGTTTTCCTTTATTGCAGCTGTTGGTTTGATCCTGTGCCAGGTGCTTAAAACAATTGCGGTTTTGCAGCTGTTAAGCGAGGCTGGCCATGGAGAGGGGTCATGTTATTGCCTTGGTCAAAAGTTTTAGCAGACCGGGGTCTGATGAGGGCAAATCGTTAGAGGATTTCCTCTCTACTTCATTTTTATTTAGAAACTTTCCAGGACAATTATCCTTCCTAGAGCTCTTAAAAGTTTTTTTTTTTTCATTTAAAAATATACTTAGATGCAAATAATATTTTTGTTTCACTTAAAAATAAAGGCAAAATGCCAGTTGAGGGTGGTCGTTGTCACTGATATACTAGAGTTGACTAGCTGTGAAAATCTTAATTTGGGATGCATTATTTGGTCATGCCATTTTTATTTGTGTCATTATGTACAGATGTGGTTGTAAAATAGTTCAAACTATGGCACACTAAATGTCCTCACTAGATTTTTAGGAATGTCTTTACTGAGACAGCCAAATTCAATTTCATTTTGTTTGGCTCGTTGGCATTGGCTGTAAATCAGAGAATATTCATTTTAATATTTGAGTCAAAATTTATTTCCAAACGTAATACTATGGTAGTTCTTTCACAGAATGTAAATTTTCTTATTTATTTGCTCAACATCTTGCTTTCTACTTTCTCTTTCTCTTTATTTTATGCTGGAATGTGCTGAGAGTTCCAGGAAGGTTTTGCTAATGTTATGTCATAATCCACTGATGAATAAATTTCTGGTGGTTCATCTCTCATACCTTGAACTATGGAAGTGTTAGGTTCTGGAAATAATTTTATTGCTTCTTCTGAAATACCCTCCCTATGATATGATATAGTAATTACATTAAAGAATTATATTTTTATTATAGTATGACAATATTTATGCATTCTGATACTGTAGTGATGGAGTTTTTCCCATTTCACTAACTCTACCATGGTGTTCCTGGAGGAGCAAGGACTTTAGAATGAGACAGACTTGGGTTTAATCATGGCTCTGTTATCTATTAGCTAATTAATCTCTTGGGGATCTCAGTATCTGCTTCTGTAACATGGGAATTACAGTAACCTGACTTGTCGATTATGATGCTTAGATAAATAAAAGCTAAAGTCACCTAGCACAGTCCTGGTCCCTGGAAAATACCTCCACTTTATTTTTTAAAAATTGTGGTAAAATAAATATAACATCAAATTTACATTTTAATCACTTTTGAGTGTATAGTCAGAGGTATTAAGTATATTCACACTGTTGTACAGCCATCACCATTGTCCATCTCCAGAACTTTTTTATTATCCCAAATGGAAACTGTACTCATTGAACAATAGCTCCCCACTTTTTCTTCCTTATGACTCCTGGTAGTTCCTATTCTACTTTCTGTCTCTGTGAATTTGATTACTCTAGGTATTTCATGTAAATGGACTCATACAATATTTGACATTTTGTGACTTGCTTATTTCACTTGGCATAATGTTTTCAAGGTTCATTCATGTTAGAACATGAGTCGGAATTTTATTCCTTTTTAAAGTAGAATGAAATTCTGTATGTATGTACCACATTTTATCTTTACCTGTCAGTGGACATTTGGGGTTTTTCCGCTTGTTGTGTTGTAAATGATGCTGCTGTGAACATGAGTGTACAAATATCTGTTTGAGTCTCTGCTTTTAATTCTTTTGGGCAAAATCCACTCAGAAGTGGATTTTATGGATCATAAGATCTCCAACTTTATTTTGACATGACCTCCAAGACTCAGAATAGCCTGTTGGGTGCTTGCTTATTGATGCGCTACTGAAATCTCAAATACAATATGTTTAAAATTGTTCCACACTTCTTCCCACCACCTCCCAAATCAGATTCTTTTTCTGATTAATGATAAGAACAATTTTTAAGACATCCTGGCACAAACCACCAGAATTTTTGACTTCCTCCTCCTCATCCTCCTCTAGCCCGAAGATTTTGGCAAAGCTATTTCAAGCTTCTTCACATCTTCTCTCTTCCTTGCCCACTTTACTACTCAGAGATGATTAGTACATATTTTGGTATGATTTTTTCCATTGGTTTAACTTTGAATACTTTTAGTCCTTCATTTTTTTTTTAAATGAAAATCATATAGTCCCATTTTCATTAAAAAATCTTTTGAACTCTCTTTCTACACAAATTCCCAACTAATCTTCCTTTTTTTTTTTTTGCTAGTGGTACCCCAACAGCACTCCTGTTTGGACTAGTTCTTTGATTTTTACCTTGTAACTCCCATAACACTCTTCCCTTTGATCATGACAAATGACTGTGTGTGACAGGACCAAGATAAAGCATCACTCATAAGTCAGGAGTTGGAGTAGATGGAAGTAATGCAGGAAGCCAATATTTTCCTCAGGGTTCAAAGAAGAGCAAGACTTTGTTTCCTCTGCACAGTCATGTCTAAAGAATTGGACTGTTTATTTTTTCTCTGTGATCCAAGCCAAAATTTATTGCCCAAACTATTTAATATTGGTTTGGCCCTACATAGTGCATATCTTGCAGATGTGTTAAATAGAAGATAATAACACTTGACTCTATTAATTCCTCACTTTTTAATTTCTTGTGCATGAGCTTCTTAAGAAGCAGAACATTCAGTGGTCAACCAATTGCACACAATCATACCATTATTGCCTCTGGAAAGTAGATACAGTGTCTGAGTGAAGATCTTGCCCTCTAGGTAAACTGGGCCTTCCCAATGTCTGAAGGTCTGAAGGTGATTAGAATGGGTTGGAGTTTGACCTTTGGAATGAAGGAAACCTTGCTTCAAAACCCACTTCTGCTATTTGCTGGCTGTGTGGCTTTGAGCAGGGTTTATAGCTTTCATATCATTTTGCATCTGTAAAATAGAGATCGATATAATTCCTTCCTCATAATGTTGCTGGGGGATTAAACGAAATGATCCAGATATAACATAGTGCCTGGCATATCATGTTCAGTATCCAAAAGGGTCAGAGAGGATGGTGGTCAGACATCCTTATGCAGTTGCCCCAGTCAGAAACTGAGCGCAAGTGTAAGATAAACAAGCTGAGGTGGGCATCTGCTGGAAGCTCTCACTCAAGTTGGGGTAGTCGCTAGTTTACAGAACATCTCTTTAAATATTCATGAGCGTCTTTCCAATGCTTGAGCTCAAATCTATGTCTTGACATGTTTTCTGTACCTTAACACCTAAAGAAAAAATATAACCATTTGCTGATAAAACTAAAATGATATAGGTTTCCTTTTGGCCAAATACGCGTAGGGTCTTGTGACTTCGTATCACATTTAAAGGGGTATTTCACACTCTATATTTACATATTGATAATTAGAAGTAGAAAGGAATACTGATTTTGACATCTCATTTAGCACCTTAAACATTTGTGTACAGTTCCTGGGTACTTTAAATTTTAATAAATGCTAGTTAATTTTATGCAAATATCCAGCCAGAGCCTTTAATAAAGAGACTATAAACGCAGTCAGGCTTTATAGATGTTAACTCAATTTATGGATCCATCAGGTATAAAAGAATACGACTTTGAAAGTAAAATATTTTGTTGGAAATCTCCAGTGAGGCTTTTGGATAGAATTAGCTAAAATTGGCTCTTATTTGATTTGTAGGTGCTTAAACTTTGGAGAGCTAATTTATCTTTCATTTGAGAATTCATTTTCATTTCCATGCTTTAAAAATATGAACAGTTAGCTAAACGCTCATATGTATTTACAAAAAATGTGAAGTGTTTATTCCTTAATGGTGCAAAACCTTTTACTAGTTTTCATACTTGGCTTTTTGCCTAACCTCATGAAAGTCTCCTTGATTTTGATGCATTTTCCCCTTAGAGTACCCTGTCTATTTTTATTAAACTCATTTATAAAAATATCACAGAATAAGGGTTGATGTTATAGACATTGAAATGTTTTTGGTCATGAAGGCTGTGTGCTTCCCTCTGTGTTTTGCAAGCTTGGGGAGCACTTTAAAACATGTCAATTAGAAATAGAAATAGTTGGAAAACACAATTCAAGTACAATTTCTGATTCCACAAAGTTAGAAAGTAGTAAAAAAAAGGAAAAATATAATGACATACGCACTTATATCTGCATTACTGAAGCAAATTGATGTTCAGATTTATGTAATTTGATTGAAACAAATATTTTTGATATCTTTATCTTCAGCTGATAAGCCACAAGTAGCATACTTTGGATGTTAGCACTGGTTACTGGACAGTTTTTATAATCTACGTGTAGGAAACCCTTCGATCAAGATGTGCCATCTCTCCTACTAATACTTTGATGTTTTTAATTATTAATTTATAAGAATTTTAATTTTATATGGGAAGTAATAAAATGGACCCAATAGATTCTCAGCAAAACTTCTTTGATGATAATGGTGAGTGGGGAGATAAATCTAGGAAGTTATTAATTGCCTTGTAGGATCGAACTTCAGAAAAGTCAAAGAAGTTAAAAAAAAGTTAAATAACTATGAAAATTCATTATTAGTGAAATGAGCCATAGTAAAATGCACACAAAACCGAAATGTTAGAGAAAAAAGTAACATTTAATTCAGGTAAACATCTCTATGAAGAACAAGCCTTAATTAGAATATGTGGATTTTTATTTAGGGACAATTATAAAATACACTCATATTGGAAAACCAGCAAAGGCATCAAAATAGAAATAGTGGAGATAATTTATGTGTAATACAAGATCGTATTTCTTCTTGGCTCCTTGCATCTGGGAAGAGCTGCTCCTTTACGCTCATGTCTGGCTTCGCCCAGTGTTAAGGAGCTGACTCATCTCTCCCTTGACTGGTTTTGTGCTCCTAGTTAACCTTAGGACCAAGTCTCGTTCTTTTGGACTTGAATTCTGAGGTCCTGGGGGGTAGCAGCCATTGTTTTGTTCAGTGTCATCATGTTAGTCATTACTTTCTTTATAAAAGTCCAGTCTGCCCCCCAGGAGACTCGTGTTCCACAGATGGGGTTTTGGGGTGGGGGCTGAGGGATAACAGGGAGTTATAGCAATTTCATTTCATTCCAATAACAAATACTTGTTGAGCTCCACTATGTGTCCGAGAATGTGCTGGGCACAGAATAGATAGTGATAAATGAGATAGATATAATCCAGTCCTTGTCAAGACTAAGGTAACGTGGGGGTTGAGATAAGCAGTTAAAGTCCTCTGTAGTGAGCACCACGACAGGACAGAAGGTAGGCATCATTAGAGAGGCAGAAAAGATTTCTCAGAGGAGTAAGTATTTCAACTGATATACCTGAAAAATGAATAGGAGTCAGTTGGGCCAACGATAGTCAAAGTGTGTTCCCAGAAGAAAGAAGTGTAGAGTCCCAGGGGTGAGCAGGAGCATGGAATGTTTGAACAGAAAGATACAGCTATAACTTGTATGGGATTTAGAGAGTAGTGAGCGAGAAGGCTAGGAAAGGAGGTAAGGGCTGATCAGGAACAGCTGGGTAAAATGTCTCAAGGTATTTAGATCGTATTCTTAGAACTTTGAGGACCATCAGAATATTAAAGGAAGATATAGTGACCTGATGGTGTGTGATTTTAGAAAAACACTCTGACAACATGGTGGGGAATGATTGGCAAGGGAAGGCTGGAGGCAGGGGTGGCTTAGTGGGCTGTCGCAGTAGTCTGGGAAGGAGATGGTATCGGCAATGGTGGTGATGGCGGACCCGGGGCAAAATTGATTTTGCTTTGAAAAAGGATTTAAAAATAATTGATTTGATCAGTACGTGCCTGTCTGTGGGGGCTTTGAATGAAGAAAAGGGTAGGGTAACACCCACATTTCAGGCTTTGTGGTGTGGTAGTGAATAGGAACAAATTAGGGAGGAAAGAAGATGGGCAGTTATGTTTGGGACACATCTGTCTTGAAGAGTCTGAGAGATGGTCAAGTCCAGAAGGACATGGGCTAGTGGGTACACAGGTCTGAGGCAGCTCCCAGACTGTACTGAGGCGAAAGTGTGACGAAAGGAAGGATACACAAAATTAAGTTCCTCTCGGCTACTGCTTGTTTTATTATATTTTTTTAGCTTTATTAAAGTATAATTGACAAATGAAATTCTAAGATACTTAAAGTGTACAATGTGATGATTTGATCTTTGTATACATTGTAATAAGATCTGCCTTTGAGTTAGTTAACATATCTGTCACCTCATATATTTATTCTTGTTTTTCTGAGAACGTTTAAGTTTTACTCTCTTAGTAAAGTTCAATTCTACAATAGAGTCTTATTAACTATAGCCACCATGTTATACATTAGATCCTAAGACCTTATTCGTCTTATAATTTAAAAATTTGTACCCTTTTACCAACATTTTCCCATTTCTCCCACCCTCCCCCCACCTCCAGGCCCTGATAACTACTTTTCTACTCTATGAGGTCCACTTTAAAAAAAAATTCCATCTATAAGTGATACATGCAATTTATCTTTCTCTGCCTGGATTATTTTACTTAACACAACGCCCTCCAGTTTTATATGACAGGATTTCTTTCTTTTTTTAAGGCTGAGTAATATTCCATTTTTTTTTTATCTATTCATTGACAGATACTTAGGTTGTTTCCATACCTTGGCTATTAAAGGTAGTCCTGCAATGAACATGGGGGTGCAGCTATCTCTTCGAGATCCTGATTTCATTCCTTTCAGATAAATACGCAGAAGTGGGATTGCTGAATCATATAGTAGTTCTATTTTTAATTTTCTGGGGAACCTTCATATCATTTTCCATAGGGGCTGCATCAGATTGCATCCCCACCAACCATACATGAACGTTCCCTTTAATCCACATCCTCACCAGCTTCTCTCAATTTGCTCAGTTTTTATCTTTCTTTTAAATATGGGTCATTGCTCATTTTTTTTTTGTAACTAACAAATATAGACTTTCTCTGTGATGAGAATAATGCAGAAACAGCTGCTACTGAAAGAGGAAAAGCAGGAAGAAGAGGAAGAACAAAAAGTCAAGGGAAAGCACCCCAGAGAAGCCTGGAGAAAAGCTGTAGTGAGCCCTTCTATTGCCCCGGAAGCTGTGGATTAGCCTTCTAATTCCGCTCACAGGTGTCTTCTCTCCCCTCTCCTCATGTTTCCTGCATGTTTCCTGCCTCTCCCTCCACTTCCTATTATTCAAAACCTACATTGGTCCAAAGGCTTTTTATTTTCATTTTTTGGTGGGTAAGAAAATAGTGGTTATTGCTCCAAAACTTCACCTTAACCTCCACCCTTTGCGCCTCATCGGAGCGGTGCAAAAGGATCTTTTGGGCTGGGCTGGTCACAGGTGTACAGTGTTTATCCGTCTCTTTCATCTGTCTCTTCTGTAGAAACACTGTATGTGTCATTGGTATGAGTTGTGTTTTAAAAAATGAACTTGACTTCAACACGATTTTCTCTTGCATTGTTTTCACAAGACCAAATAAGAAAATTTAAAATAGAAGATTTTTCTTGAAGAAACTTAATTGCTTTAATAACATACCTTTACCAAGTTATACTCAGGAAACACAATGGCTTTGTTGTTTTCCTCTTTCTGATGTAAGTTGAAGACTAACAAATAGTTATTGACGGTGTTTGGTTAAGAAAAATTTGTTTTAATTGCATATGTCAATTGTGTACCTATTAATTTTTTTGTTCTTGCCAATTTAACAATTTTTAATTTTAATGTGTTTTGGGCAGGCGAAAACCCAGCTTTGTCACAAAAGGTTTGTGTTATGAACCTGATTCTGTTGGACAGCTATTTTTCATTCTTGTTAAAGGATAAATTCACTGCACAAATGAGTATTTTATGTGTTAAACATGTTAATTCAGCAATTTCATGTGGTTCTGTAAAGATATACCTCTACAAAGGAATGACCAATCCAAACAACCTTTACCCAGTTGGTCTCCGACCCAATTCAATTCTCCCATCTCGTGGCTTGCAAAACAACTGGCTTTTGGGAGAGAAAGTGAATCAAAGCGATTTTTGGTTTGACTGATGATTATTTTCTTCTGAAGCTTAATATAAACTCATTTTTAAGAGTTACAATAAATCAGCATGCACTGCATAAACACCATAGGAGACCAAACACTAAAAGCTTCTTTGAGGTATTAGAAGAATACACCTTCTGCTTAGAGTTTACAGGTGCCCAGGTAAATTTTGTTTCTGGTTCTATCATTTCCTCAATTTGCCCCTATTAATGTGGACAGTTCTGAAAATAATAACTATGCCTGGATATTTGAGGTAGAATGTGGTTTCTTAAAAGTTTATAAGTTATAAGTTTATAAGTCTGCTGACCAACCAGTTGATTGGTTCCTGTTATGCAATGGAAGAATGCAGATGTCGATTCGATCTGAAGCCGGTTTATACACTGGCTTTTGCAATGTATATTTAAAAATAGCCAAGTTTTACGAGACCAGCACTTGTCAAGTCTTCACTCCACCCTATTCTAGTTGGGACTTACCTTAAGTTAAATAAAGAACTAAGAGTGCTGTAGTTAAAACATTTCACTACGTGTTGCATCTTGCTCTTAATAAATGGGAAAATAGAAACTTAAAGAGAGAATCTGAATTAGAGGGTAAAGTATATATACTCACTTCTTTTTTATTTTTATTTTTTGAGGATGGGAAACCTATTTTAAAATAGTACATATTGTTTCCTTAATCTAAATTCATGACCTTTCCTAAGGGATCTAAATTTAGACTTACATAAATGGGCTTCTTTATTAAAAATTCAGTGCTTATTTATGAAATTTAATATTCTGTACACTATAATCCAGACTTCTTCTGATGGATAAAGAAATGGAAGTTCTTTCTAAATCTTAGAGCACAAACTTCATGTAGGTAATTGGATATATGTACCTGAGGGAAGAGGATTGGGTTAGGAGTCATCTGTGAGTCATCTGCATTTGTGAGTCATCTGCTTTCAATGACAGTGGAAACCATAGGTGTGAGATACTTTCTCTTGTGGGAGAATATGGAGTTGTACAAAGAGTAGAGGGCCTGACACTGAGCCCTGTGAAGCTCTGGCTTAATATTGGGTGGAGTGAATCTAGCTTAATGTTGGGAAGCCACATCCTGAGAGGTGGAAGGAACTCTGGGAGGGTTTTCATGTTACGGAAGCTAAGGGAAAAGAGAAAAGCATGTTTCAAGAGGGAGGGAGGAATCATCAGGTGCTTCTGATAGATCCAGTGTGAAGTGGACTGAAAGTATCTGTTGAATATAGCAGTAGGAGTCATCAGTGATACCAGGGGATCTGCTTTTGTAGGGCAACTAAGGGGGAAAACAGATTGGTGGGAGTTGAGCAGTGCAGGAGAGGTGAAGGAACAGAGACCTCGTGTGCAGACATCTTTGAGAGCTGAGCTGAGGAGGCGCAGGATGTAAGATGGACGTTTGAGAGTGATGTGAGGTCAAGAGAGACTTTCATGTAATAAAAGCCAATGAGAAAGAAAAGCATCTGGGCAAGAGAGATTCAATAAACAAGAGAAAATAAAGAGGACTTATAATAAAATAACGGTCACAACAAAAATAATATTTATTGAGTGCTCACCACATCTGGGGCACTGTGATAAGCCCTTGACAAATATTCTCACATTTAGTTCTTAGAATAATGTTATGTAGTGGGTACCACTATTTTCCCTAGGTTAAACAGGAGGAAAGTGAAACCTAGAGATGTTGACCAACTTGCTCAGTGTTCTCCATCTAGTAAGTGATGGACGAACTTATGAACTTAAGGAGCGAAGTTTGCCCTGCCCCAGCTTGCCACTCCGTTGACTTGAATGTAGGTGTCCAAGCTGAATTTGAATACCTACTTAAAGACAATAATTTTAGCTAGTGGCCTGGGCATTTAAAAAAAAAAAGTTTTATCTGCTGAGAGAACTTAACTGTGAGTGTATATAAAACATCATACCTCAAATTATAAGCTGTATGAATTGAAGGTGATTTGCCCAAAGAACTCCCAAAGCAATTGGCTAAGGCAGAAATTAAGTGGAGGGTTTTTTGTTGTTGTTTTTTTGTTTTTGTTTTTGAATTTAGAGAAGGACAGAAAAAAGATGGCACGCTGAGGTAACAACACGGTAATGCCAAAGTGATAGAAAAACATCCTCCAGACAGCTTCCCTGTAGATTCCGACTGGCTAAGTTTCCTAAAATAATATTAATTCTGTCGTCTTGCTTTTAATAGGACATAACGACTACATGTGTCCGGCTACCAACCAGTGCACGATCGATAAAAACAGGAGGAAGAGCTGTCAGGCCTGCCGGCTGCGCAAGTGCTATGAAGTGGGCATGATGAAAGGTGGTAGGTACCTTCTCCGCAGAGTGCTCGCCCGCCATGGACGTCCGTGTTTACTACCCTGCAGGGGCCATTTCTGTTCCAATAAGCATGAGAGTTCAGTGTTTTCTCTTCGAATTAATTAATTTAACCATCCATAATAATTTAGTGTTTTCTTTTCTAATTAATTTTTTTCCTGTTCTTATTTTTCTTTGCAACGAAAGTATTTTTACAATACATTTTATTTAAAAAAAAATGTGAAGTGGCTAGAACCGGAAATTCTAACATGACATTTCACGTTTTATATTTTAAATGTAAATAATTACATTTCAAATCAAAGGTGTGTGGGAGGTGGTGGTGGAAGGAAAGGAACAATGCTCAGGGAGTTATTCTAGAAACATGTTTCAGTTGCTGTTTATATTGCTAATACCAGAAAAATGGTTATCTGAGAATACACTTTCCCTAAATTGGGACTTGTAAATGTGGAAGCTAAATAGCTAATTTATAATCTTTCAATCTCTTAGTATCTCTTAGGGAATGGGAATTTCAGTCAAAAGGGAGCTTTTCCTTTAGAAGTCGAGTCAACCAGCAATTCCCATAATCCCAGCTTCTAGCATGGCACCGAGAATCATGAATGAGGACCGAACACTAACCCATCACAGGGCGCTCAGGATCTGTGCCCATGTGCTTGTGCTTTGTGGCTGTGTGTGTGTGTGTGTGTGTGTGTGTGTGCACACGTGCGCATGGGTGGTTTTCTGTCGCCTCATGTATCCAGTCTTCTGGTGTTCTTGCATGGAAATCCAGTGTCTGCTTGGGGAGTAGGTGCTCCATGAACGTGGTTGCCTGATTGATCTCCTTGCATTCTTGGGGGTCTCGTCTTGAAGAACACTGCTTCTAGTCTTTGGTAACCTTCAAAATACAGGGAAAGAACAAATAGGAAATGTGTAGTCAAAATAAAGTCATGGGTGCACTCAGTGTTTCAGGATGATACCGAGGGAAGAGACGGATGGTGCTGTCTGCTGGTCATAACGGGGAAAAGCTTTTTGAAGGAGACAAGGCTTGGGATGAGTTAAGGAGAACAAAGTTGCAATGCCAAAAAAAAAAAAAAGGTGCATTAACAGAGGGCCAATAACCTTTAACTCATTCATACTTGGACAAAGGGGGAAGCAGAAGGCAAATCAAGAATGGAGATCAGGACGAAGGCACGCCTGATTGTGGAGTTTACAGTCAAAGATCCTTAGAGTCCATGGTCATAAAGAAATGAGCAGGGCAGATTGAGATTTTGAGTACAGCATTTGAAATAAATTCTCTTGAACAGATGAAATGTTGAATTTACTATGCATTGTATGAGCTGTGACTATATGTCTTGATGTCTGAAAAAGCAGCTTTAATTCAAAGGGTAATGAATTCCAAAAATTTAACACCCACGTTCAGAAAATGACACTTTGAGTCATAAATGGATTAAATATTTAAGGAATTCATCTTTCTTTGTATTGTTGGAGAATCAGCCTTAATTAAATGCAAAAAGTTTCTTAAGGTAACTTGATAAGTGACAGGAATATAACAACTACATGTAAAAAAATTTAATTTGAAACAGCGGAGTTTAAATTGGATATTCTTCTTTGGAGATTGTAGGTAGATTAAGCCCAGTCTCTTATATTCCCTCTGAAAAGCTGAAATAATCAATTTGTGAGTATGTTCAAAACTTTTTTTTTCCTTCTAGGGTACCCATGCATTGACCCTACTTCATAAAAACAGTTGTTTTTCCTAATTAATATTTAGATACAGTCTGGCTGCATAAATATAAATTATGCATACCCATTTTTAATCTAACAAAAATTTTAATATGCAAAGACATAATACAAGTCTTCTACTATTTTCAAATAGGACTCTAGATAATTTAACTTCACACAGCCAGTCTGTGTGTCTACACACATAATTGTACATGTCTATTTACAACTGTAAAATATATATCTGATTTTGTTCACTGCTGTTTTCGTCTTCTTGGTCTATTATAACAAAGTCTGTACACAGGGGGCTTGAACAACAGAAATTAACTTTCTCACAGTTCTGGAAGCTAAAATCTAAGATCAGGGTGCCAGAAAATTTAATTCCTGGTGAGACCTTATTTCCAGGCTTTTACCTGGCTGCCTTCTGGCTGTGTCCTCACAGGACCTATTCTCTGTGCGAGCCCAGCCCTGATGTTTTCAATTCTTATAAAAACACTGTCATATTGGATTTGAGCCCAACCCTTATGGCCTCATCTAATCTTTATTACCTTTTTAAAGACCCTATGTCCAAATGCAGTCACATTCTAGAGTACTGGGTTGAATTTGGTGGGTAGGGGACACAATTCAGTACGTAACAATATCCCATAAAGATTCCTTGGTGGTTGTTCAGTATCTGTCTACATTTAATGAAAACATGTGTCTTTCTGGCAGCTTGTGTATGTGTATATGTTTTATAGCAGTCTTTAAAGTTGTAAAACTATGGACTGTGAGTATACCTCATTATAATTATATATAAGTAGTTGCCATCAGGCACTATAATTTATTGTATTTTCTGCAACACGTGATACCACACATAACCTCATGACACCTTGTATAACAACTCCCAGAATCTCATTGAATGAAGACTTAATTTATAACTGGAAGTAAATTATAACTAACTATGAAATCTGAAGTTACTTGTACAGAACAGCTGTGTTTGAATAAATCTTTACACCATTTTTCTAATGGTTTCACAAGAATCCAGTTTCTTAACCAGGCTAGACACCAATTAGAATATCGAATCTCTACCCATGAAATAAAATGTTTGGTTCCAGATAAAAGAGAGAGAACCAGATACCTGCCCCCTCCTTTAATACAAGGCTAGATAAATTTATTGAAGTGTTGTAAAATTTGAAAGAGTACATGATTTATCTACATGAGCACATTATTTTAATCTATTATGTTGCTTACTGTATCCTGATAATCCCAACAACATTATTAGATTTGGTTCTGAGCCAAGGTAGCTTGATAACCTGGAGGATTTAAGATGTGCTTTAGGGCAGCAGTTCCCAACCTTTGTAGCAACAGGAACTGGTGCTCTTATGAGAATCTAATGCCTGATGATCTGAGGTGGAGCTGAGGCAGTGATGCTAGCGCTGGGGAGTGGCTGCAAACACAGATGAAGCTTTGCTTGTTAACCCCACCACTCAACTCCCGCTGTGCAACCCAGTTCCTAACATCATAGGGGGACCCCTGCTTTAGGGAATGCATTTTCCCATCTTAGTGCATGTGCTGGTTTTTCTGCCTGGGTGGCTTTTTCCTATTCATCTGTCTCCTTCCCCTTTAACTTTGCATGGCAGATTCAGCATCTCCTCTCCAGGGAGGCCTTCCCTGTTGCCTCACACTGATTAGTTCCCTGTATTCTACTTTTTGTGGTACAAACTCTTCTCTGAGCTCTTGTCACTATTATTATTAGATGTTCAGCATCTGTTCACAAACTCTGTGATGGCAGGGGCTGTCTCTGTCCTGTTTGTTGATCTGGCACAGAGTAAGTCACAAAGTGAGTGTTCAAGAAATTTTTCGCATGAGTTAATGAATGAACTCAATTTATTTAAATAGTTATTTGTTTAGAGTCTTTAGGGGTCAGCTCTCATGGAGAGAGTAAGCATCAATAAGACCCTAATCCCTTCCATCAATGTCCTCACTCTAAAGAGAACATTTGTACATAAAACAGAAGTTGAGATTGCATTAAAAGGGAAAGATGAAAAGAAAAGACCAGTGGCCAATGGAAGTTCAGAGTGTTAGTCAACCACTCTTGAGTTTAGTCTAACCCAGAAGATTACTCAGACCACCTGACCTCCAACGTGTATGTCGTTATCTAGGACTTTGACATTCTGGTTTGTTTTGGTGGAAAGGAGAAGACTTCAGAGGTGGAATTCCTGGTCCAAATACTGGCCGCTCCTCAAACTTGCTGTTATAGTCACTTTTATGAGCTTCGCTATCCTCAGATGTAACGTAAAAATAAATAATTTCTACCTAACGAGTTTATTGTGAACATCACAATTCATAACATGTGAAAGTACTTTATACATGTGAAGTGCCACGCAAGTGTGAGCTATTATATCTTTTCTGTCTTAAAAATAATTTCTGTTTTAGTTAAATACTCAGCACAATTGGACTAAGTATAAATATCAAATTCCTTTTTGGGGAATAAAAACCTGTCTCGGACACACTTGCTTTTTTTTCTTTTTTTCTTTTTGGTGTCGTATGCTTGATATGGTTTCATGATGAGTGAGATTTATTGTTTATCATTTTATGATGCCAGAGATTTACACAAACTTGAGAAAATTCTTTCCTCCAAATAGACTCAGAAGTGGATGGCAAGGTTTTCATTTTTCAGATGAGGAAATTGGCACACAAATTAAATGATGTGCAAGACTCATGTGCTGCCCATTCTGATTGTTTCCTTGTGACACATTAAGAAGAAATTTGAGATAGGGTAATAATCGCCGACTAGTCATTATTTTGATGACAGTTTTGCAGTTTAATTTTGAGGAATAGTCTAAAACAATAAATAAACTTAAAAAAATAAATGTTACAGTTTTGGGGAAATATATGTTATGTGACCAGAATAACACAGGAACCTGATGAAGAATTGGAAAATAAATTATCTCCTTGTTGCCTAAGATTAATGTTTACCCTCATGACTTATTGTAATTTGTTTTAGTGGTAAGGTGAACTCCCAATCTAGAAAATTAGGTTTCCTTTAATCCTTCATTGGCTGTCTTTTACCAAAAGTTATCGACTAATTATTAATACTAATAACAGTAGAACCAAATCAATGAATTAAAACTGCAAGTGTGAATTACTTTCTTGGGATTGTCCAGTAATTCTTGGGAGAATTGTAGCTGCATGTAGAGCCAAGCTTTTTCAGAAGGCAGAGCTGGAAGTTCATGTTTAGGATTTGACTTAAGAAAAATATTAAAATATTAAAGAAAAGTTAATTGCACTTGACCAAAGAAATTCTGGTTGTTTTAAGCAGCAACCAATGTATTTATATTAAAAATAATATTTATATTAAACACTTATCTTATTCAGATTATAGATATTTATTTTATACAAAATTTCCTCATATTATCATTTTTCATTTGCAAATAAATATACTGAATAAAGTCCTTGAATCACATATAGAACCTTAAAGATTAATAAATCCAATGTTTTACAGTGTTTAAAGCAAACTCTTCTTCCACAAGCAGTAGCAAACTCTCCGTCTATGAAACAGATCAAAGCTGATTTAGCATAGCCTCTCTTCACTCAGTGTGGTACTCCTGGGAAACCATCTGAGAACCCTAGGGCTTCAAAGAATAGTTTGTAAACCACTGGTCCAATCTAACCCCTTCATCTTCCAGATAAGAAAACTGAGGCTCGAAAGCTTAGGTGACTTGATCAAAGTCTCAGAACTATCTAGCAGAAGAGTTGAGCCTAGAAGCCTAGATTCTAGATGCAGATCTCTTTCTCTTTCCATTACAGCTCTTTATGTTACCACTCACATTTAACATGAATAATAATTGATTAAAAATATAGGTGGCACATAACTAAGTGAATGCATACAAATACATGCATATACTCCAGAGAGAAGAAATCCTGAGTAAAAGAAATTATTTTATTCTATTCTTCCAGATAACATGATGATACCAAGACTTCAGTGATCTATTGACCTTGGGGAGCTAAGGGAATTCAGCCTAAGAGGCTCCTAGCTACCCTGTGGATAGCTTTCTGTTTCTGCTTTAGAAGTGTTGGCAGCAATGGTAGTGGTAGGGGATGTGCAATGTGTCGAGTCTAACTTTGGGTAGAATTTAAAGGAAAGAGGAGGTGGGTAATGACCTTGGGGTCAGAAAAGATGAGTGGTAAGAAACCAAGATATGGGAAAGATACAGGAATCATAGTGATGAGATTCCAAGGAGAAATGACATGACCAATTAGTTATCCTCTTCGTGATTTGGTAAAATTAAAATTGATGTCCTGATACACAGTGCCTCAGCCACCTAATAGGGATGGAGGCAGGTCAACATCGCTGTCTGTTAGTTTAGTTGGGGAAACATGATGGCAGGTAGTCTAATGCTTCGTTCTCTGCAAAAACTATGCTACCTTTGATGTCTTAATGTAGACTGAGTGACTTTCTTACAAATTTGGCAGGGTATGATGGCATGAGCTCAATTCAAAGATTGAAGCCCTACTGACCCCTCCATCAAAACTGTGTTTGTCAGGGTTGCCAGTGACCTTCGTGTTGCAGAATCCAAGTCAATTCTCAGTCCTTATCCTGACTGATTAGCATCATTAGGCACAGTGGATAATTCTCTCCTCCATAATGTGCTTTCTTTGTCTTGGCTTCCAAGGCGATACACTCTTTTAGTTTTTTTCCTACCTCACAGGTCACTCTTTCTAGGTTTTTGTATATTTCTCCTCTTCTTTCCTGACCTCCTAATGTTGGAGAAACCCAGAGTTTAGTCCAGGAACCTTTTCTCTGTACTCACTCCTTGGTGATATCATCCAGTCCCATGGCTTTAAATACCAGTTCTATGTCAACAGCTCTCAATTTTATGCCTCTAGCCCAAACCCTCTACCAAGCTCCTGATGTGTCTTCTTCTCTTGAATGTCTAATACACATATCAAACTCAATTTGTTCAAACCTGAATTCTTTATATTTCCTCTCAAGTATGCTTTATCTGCACTCTTTTCCATCTTAGCTAATAACTTTATCTTTTGAATTGCTTAAGCCAAAAAAATTAAGTTATCCTTGACTTGTCTTTTTCTCCCACACTTCATATTCAGGAAATTATGATAGCTCCACCTTCAAATATTTTCGGAATCTGACCACTTCTCTTCACTTTCGCTGTTGCCACTCTGGTCTGAACCACCATCATGTCTCCCCTCTTATTGCTGAAGCCATACCTGCTTTTCTGTTTGCTTCCCTAGAGTCTATTTTCCCTCTGGATGCATTAAAAATGGAAATCAAATCATACCATGACTCTTCTCAAAGGCTTGCATGGCTTCCCATTTCACTCAGCCGATGCCATTACAGGGGCTGTATGACCCTGTGTCATCTGCTTTTTCCCCACTTTTACTTTTCACTTCTTTTTTTATTACTCTCTCTCTTGCCCACTCTGCTCTAGCAACGTGGGCATTCTTACATGTC
Source organism: Pteropus alecto (assembly GCF_000325575.1). NCBI lineage: Eukaryota > Metazoa > Chordata > Mammalia > Chiroptera > Pteropodidae > Pteropus > Pteropus alecto. The sequence continues at coordinate 689,123 of NW_006438644.1, read as the reverse complement.
GGGCACACTTCTGTCTCATAGCATTTACTCTAGCTATGTCCTTTCCCTGGAATAACATTCCGCCAGATGTTTGTTTGCCTGGCTCCCTTCCCTCCCTCAAAATATTTGATCTGTTATCAATTTATCAGTGAGGTTTACCCTGACAGTTCTTTTTAATAGTGCAATTTGCTTTGTTCATGCATCCCACAATACTCTCAATCTCTCTACACCCCTACCTTGCTCTACTTCTGTATTCTTCTATTGCATTTCTACCTTCTAATACACCATATAGTTAATTTTTAGATTATATTTACAGTTTGATGTCTGTCTCCCTTACTAGAATGTAAGCTCCAGATGGGAGTTTACAAATAAATAAAACATGTTTGTATATTTTGCCCACTGATATACTGCAAGCACTTAGATTAATGCCTGCATATAATAGGCAGTCAATAAATAGTTGTGGCATGTATGAATTAATAGAATGAATAAAACTGAAAGTACATTTTAAGTTTACATTTATGAATAAATTGAGAGTCAAGGGTCTTGTTTTTCTAATTAAGAGAAAATATCTACTTGAGAGTTAAAACCTGTATAGTAGTTAGCCTTCACTGCATGCCAGAACCTTGCCTCAAAATCTCAATGGCATACAACAATAAGCTTATATTACTCACATGTCAGGGAGATCAGCTAGGAGACTACTGAGTTTGGCTGGTTCACCCACATATCTGGTGGTTAGCTGGCTATTTTGGCTACAGCAACCGGGATGACTCGGTTTTGCTTCACATGTTTCTCATCCTCCAGCAGACTAGTCCAGGCATGTTCCCATGGTAATGGCAGAGGTGCAAAGGAAAGCCAGCCCCAGATCACAAGCCCATTTCTAACGTTTGCTTGCATTATCTGATGCATCCATTGGGCCAAAACAAGTTAGGAAGCTGAATCCGTAGTCTGTGTGAGAGGAGGCTTCGGTTATATGGCAAAGGTTGGGAAATTGGGGCCATTTTTGCAATCCATCACAACCAGAAATATTAGCTTTTCAGAATTTGGACTAAAAAATAATAACAGTGTCATAGAATCTTAGGGAGAGACATATGGGTTTATTTACTCTTCTTTTCCACTCAGTGGAGGAATCCCCTACGTAGCAACCTGACAGCATGGGTTAGAGTGTTGAATACAGATGTGTATTGTATTTTTATGCTTCTCATATACATGACGAATTGACACAATAAGGCAGAAAAATCCAGGAATAGATGTGAGCCAGTACTTCCAGGAAAATATGGGCTGGTTTCAGATGTGCTAGATTTCACTAAGTTACTTAGATGTAGGTTTACTGTGTGCATGTACGTGTTATAATTGCTTATGAATGAATATTAAAATGTAATTAAAAGTAAGGCTACTTTAATATTTTAGTAGAAGTTCACTGGATATATAAAATTAAAGAACATTGATAATTATACCTTTACTTTTATTAAAGTTACAGTTGGAATACTGATTTAATTATTTTTATAATGGAATAATTTGATTGCTTATTTAGAGGTGACTTCGATTCTTAAAGGATGAAAAGAAAGATCTTTATTTACCTTTCCAAGAATGACCATGTCTCAACTTCTTGTTAGAAGAAATGCTGACAGTTTTTAAGGCCCGGCAAAAATTTCAGAAAGGATCTCTCTTGTTCTTATAATCTACTTTTGCAAAATTAAATTGTTCTGAAAATGATGTAAGAACCCTTTCTGCGGATAGAACTTAAAAAGTTAAGAACTTTGGGGGCATAAATTATATGAAAGTGGGGAGAAGGGAGGTAGGTATGGGTAAAAGGGTAAATATATGGTGACAGAAGAAAATTTAACTTTGGGTGGTAGACACACAATGCAATATACATATGAGATATGATTGAATTGAACACTCGAAACCTGTCTAATTTTCTTAACCAATGTCACCCCGATAAATTTAATTTAAAAATAAATGAATAAAGTAAAGGAGATCGATATTCTAAAAAAAATTGTGTGAATGCCTTGCTGCTTTTAAATACTGTAAGCCTAAGACTTAATGAATTTTCATGTATTTACTTTTGTTATAATAATTGTGATTAGGATAATGAATGGTGTTTAGAGCTGAAAGAACTTAAAGGTCACCTAGTCCACCTCTTTGTTTTGCAGCCCATTGTTCTTGTCCAAGTCACACAGCTAGTTAATCGCTCAGACAAGAAGCCAAGACTCCTAAATCCTGGTTCAGTGCTCTTTTCATTGTCCTGCACTGCCTCGCTGACCTAAGCGATTTAGATCGTCATGAAAGATAGAAACATACATAAATAAGATATTAATATCACAGACCAAAGTTATGACTTAGGAACAATTACTAAGGATGCAAAATACTACTCTGCAACAATAACATTAATCGACACATTTGGCTTAGTTGCACAGCTGAAATACAAAAATTAGTTTATATGGAGAGTGTGGTAGATATTTTTAAAAGAATTACTTAATATTTAATTACTTAATATTGGTAAATAATTAACTTAAAGAGAACATTTTCTCTTGAAGGCTAAAGGTTTTCACTATTTTTAGATAACAATTTAAATATTTATTATAAAGCCTTTCTTTTTATTTTTTAATGTTTAGATTATCCTTGTATCAAAAAGAGCTAACATTGTCAGGTAGAAGGAAGCTTGGCTTACTTGGTCAAGTGTCTGAGTCTAGTCAAGTGTATGTCTGGCTCTTCCAAAGACCCTTGGGCAGATCACTTAATTTTTCTGAACTCAGTTTTCACTTCTGAAAAATATGGGCTCAGGACTCAGCAGTCTCTATGGCATCTTTCAAGTCTTAAATTTTATGTTTTATGATCTAAGTTCAGATTCATAATGGAAAGGTCAGAATGTAAAATTAAAGGGAGTGAAAGTGAATTTCCAGATTTGAGGAATGACCTCAACAGCTATCATAGTTACATGTCAAGCTAAATTTGTAGAGCAACTAGCGACAGGAAAAACCTGCCGAAATAGACAAAGGTACAAATCTGTTCTCGTCATTAATTAGCATGGGGAGTGACTCTCTTCTGAGTTGGGAGTGTCACAAAAATGAGTATGATGGTGAAAGTCATATGAGCAGATGGCTATAATATTATTATAAATTATTTAGCCACATAAAAGAAAGGATTCAAGAACAAAGTTTTCTGAAATAGGACTTTGAGAAGAGAGCTAAGCTCTTTTCTGTTATTAGAGATCTCATTGTCATATCTAAGACTCGAGTCCCAAGAGCTGGTGGAATTTTCTAGTTTCTGCCTTGTGGAACAGAGAAAAGAAGAGGCCAAAAACAGAGTGAATTTTGAGAGGTTTCTGATTAAATATCACATAAGCCAGTCTGGTAATGTTTGCTTGAAAACTTATCCAGTAGGTATAAACCAACATACTTGTGGTCAGACTTTTTTGGAAATCACAGAAATATATGCCAGCCCTGAGAGAACATTGATTTTTCAGTTTTTTTTTATATATTCTGAATTCTAATTTTTAATTTATTTTATGTATTATAAATGGATTAATCTAGTATGTTGCTTATCTTTGCTTTGTTTATGGTATCATCTGTTTCATTTTTAAGTTGTGGAATTTGTCATACTTTTTCATTATCAGAACTCATTTATGCTTTCAGTTCTGTTTCATAAATCCTTCCCTACTTGGACTCATTATAAAGTTATTTATCTATATTCTATTTTAAAAGTATTAAAGCTTTTTTTATTCACATTTTGTTACTGATTTCACTGGAAAGAAAATTTTGCATATGACATGAGGTATGAATATAATTTTAGTTTTTCCATCTCTATAAAAAAATTGTTCTAGAGCTATTAATTAAATAATACGCTCTTTCCTCATTCATTTGTAAAGCAACCTCTATAATACACGAGGTTCTCCTATATGAGAAAATTTGATTCTGAGCTCTCTTTGCTATTTCTTTCCTTTATTGGTCCATGCCTTCACTACAAACACGGTTTTAATTTTCATAACTTTGTAATTACTTTGACTTTATAATCCTTCTTGAAAAGGAATTTGTTCTTTAAAATTGTTTTGGCTATTTATGGCTATTTTTGCTTCCAAAGGAATTCTTAAATCAACTTTTAATGAAATTGCATTGAATTTATAAATTAATTTAGGGGGGACTGACATAGTTAGGATCGTCTTTCCACCCATTAACATTATAGAACTCTTCATTTATTTTAGGTCTTTTCAAATGACTTTCACTAATACTTTCAATTTTCTCCATAAGGTCTTACATATTTTAAAAAATTACTCATAGCTATTTCATTTGACTGATATTTTAAAGACAAAACTTTAAAAAAATTATATGATCTTATTGTTCCAGATATGTCATATATTTTGAAAAAATGTACAATTTGGGATTACATTGCCTATTTACTAATATTTTCCCATGCTATTAAGTATCCTTCAAAACATGATTTTTAGGGTGGCTACAGTAATATTCCAGTATGGACAAACTGTAATTTTTTTAGTTATTGGTATTTATATTGTTTCTAACTTTCGTAGTTTTAAACGCAACTATGTGTGAAGGGTTTCCTTGCTAAATATTTGCACACAATGATTACTTATTTAGGATTCACTTTGAATTACGGAGTCAAAACGTATGCACTTTTCCATGACTTTTGGTGTATATTGTCAAAATCAATCCAGCAGTGGTTGGTTCAGAAACCATGGTATATAAAAGAATACCCTGCAAATATTACAAATTATGATATATAGAAATTTACATAGATTACAAATAGTATTTAAGCACTTTGTATAGGTTTATATTGAGCCATAGAGAGGAGAGTGAATAAATGAATGAGTAAGTGATTCTTGCAGGATAGGCAACAAAGGGTTAATAGCAGCTGGCCCTGGCTAAGGAGTTATGATTGATTTTTATTTTCTTCTCTGTATTTTCTATTTTCAACCGTGTACATAAATTATTTGCGAATAAAATTTAAAAAGCCAACTTTGATATTCTTATATAGGTTAGCAGGATAACATGTCTCCTTCGTTTCTTTCATTTTTAGGAAACTTTATGGCAATTCTTTTTCTTTTTACATGTATCTTCCTGTCTTTTAGGAGTGAGATTGACCAGCTATCTTACAAAGCATCTGTGTATACTATTATTATTGTATTTAGTAGCTGATAAACTTCACAACTATTTCATTTGACTGATATTTTAAAGACAAAACTTTTAAAAAATTATATGATCTTATTGTTCCAGATATAATCGTTTTGTTCCCCCATTTGGCACTAAACTATATGTTAGATGGGCTCAGAAATATCTCTGAATGAGCTTATTCAACGTTATCATCATGACATTGAAATATCAAAATCAAATGACAGGTTTCTTGGGAATTAATATCTTTCTTGGTTGTATTTGTGTTTTTTGAGCATGGAAGGCAGCCCCTATTGCAAATGCCAAGAATACGCAAAAGCCACTAACTGCGTACCCTTTCCCTTCATTGCTTAAAACTGAAGCGTGAATGATTAGTGTGATTTGCTCAGGAGGTACTCCGTGAAGCTGAAGAGAAATAAGTTAACTTTTCCAACCCTTGTTGGAATGCTTTCAATCCCTCTTGAAGGTAAGTGGGAGTAAATAAGGAACAAAGAGATTTTCACAAACAATGAAAGCTTTCCAAACAATTGAGAAAAACATTTTCTAAAACAATGACTTATGCCCCATTCTTTTATTTGAATGTGTTTTCTTAAGGCAGTGACTGGCAAAGAGTTTGATGATTTTATGTTTGAAGTAACTCTTTTCTCAGCGAGACACCCCACTACCATCAGGTATCTTTTTATGCTTGCTCATTCTGATTGCTTTACCCACATCCAATAGGAGTACACACTGTCCCCCCAAAATCACAAAGTTGAAATATTTTTATTTGGGGAGCTTCTGCAATCAAGGTAATTCACCCTATCTTCAGAGAATAGAATGGAAAAAAGCAGCCTAATCTCTGTGACCTTAAACTTCCACTGAAACTTAGAGACGGGTTAGCTCAGCTGGTGAGCTCTGGGTGCTGATTAATGCCAAGGTCACAGGTTCTATCCTATTACAGGGCAGTGAGACTTAAAAGGAAATACCCCCGTTGCATTGGCACAGACGCCCCAGGACATCTGCTAGCCATTCCCCATGAGGCAAGGAGTGTGGATTTTTAAATGAATCATATCTTAACTTAGGGAGTCTCTAACTTGAAGCTGGTTGTGGACCAAGGAAGAGGGCCATCTGAAATCAGGAGAGAGGCCCTAGAATACTTGGCCGGAACACAGTGAAGTGTGAGGAAATGTAAATGGGCTTCAGTGGGCGTGGCAAAGTATTCAGTGGGTGTGGCAAAGAAGACTGAATTTAGCCACCAGGAGGGTTTTCAGATGGAGTCACTCCTTAAGCCAGTGTCAGGATATCTATCTATAAGGGACAGGACACCCACCAGCAGGCAGGGGCTTTAGGGAGGGGGTCCATTTCTGGAAGGCGTTTGGGCAAGTGCTATAAATGGTTCCCAGCTACCTCTGGGTTTAGGGCTGAGACCTGCTTCTTGGGCAGAAGCATGACCTCCAGATCTTGACCAACTGAGCCATCAGGGAGAGGTATAGGTGAAGAGTAGGTGACATTTGGTAAACTACACAGCTATCTGCCCAGGGCATGGGTGTGGATATAGAATGCATGCTGTACTGTGTCTGGGAGCATGATTTGATTATAAACTGCACCAGATGGACAAGTAGAAATGCTGACATAACATATTTCTTGGCATTGGCTGGATTGGGACCAAGGAGGGACTGTTCTGTAGGTGGAGGCCACAAACAAATCCAGCTGTAAGACACTATGCATGTGGAGACAGAGGACAAAAGAGGGGGTGTTATGATTAATTAAAATTATAGGAAAAAGGAGGTACAAAGGATGTTCAGTTGGCAGTAATGTTCTCTTCATCTCTGTTCCAGAAGAATATACTACAGATCTAGTGTAGCACTGTTTAATAGAATTTCTGCAAAGAGGGAAATGTTTTGGTCAGTCCATTTTGGTAGCTACCAGCCATATGTGGCAAATGAGCACTTGAAATGTTGCTAGTATGACTGAGGAACTTTTAAATTCAACTTAAATTATTAAATTAAAATTAAAATAGCAATATGTGGCTCCTGGCTACTGGGACAGCAGAACTAGATGCTAGAGTAAGTGGTAGCAGCAAATCCTATACTGAGAGTAATGAATTAATAGGTCTTTCCCCATGATGTTGGCCATAACTCCAACCCCAAATAGGTAGCATTCATTTTTTGATTTGTAAAATGTAAGCTCTTTTGCCTGGAGTGATGAAAGTTCATCTTATTGAGATTCAGACCAGAGAGAACACTGAATTCAACTTCTAGATCTGTTTTGTGCTGCAGTTTGTCCATCCATAAATTGGTGATTAAAATCTTATTGGTATTTATCATAAACAGTCGTTAGTAAATGGGTCAATTTCTAAATATTCCTGTCAAATTGTATAGTAGTTGTTTTCTGAGAAGTTTCAAAAGCAGGCAACACAATATTTTCAGGGATCAAAATAATATAATTTCTTATTTTTTTTTAGTCTCATTAAAAATTGTGTTTCAGGTTGTATGCATTATAGTCACAGAATATGTTAGTATACTAGATATACATCTATAGAAGGTGCTTGCCTAAATATTTTTTCCCAATAGAGATGTACAATCAAAAACATATAGACCTTTTGGTCAATGGTACATCTCATAGAGAATGCTATCTTTGGGACTAACCAATGTGATTAAGTTTATCCCAATCTCAGGTATTTTGATAACATAGTAACAGAGAAAGTATAGTTATTGAAGGCTTTTCTTTACAGTATTTTCAATGACTATATCAACCGGTTCACTTATGTTTCATAATTCCATTTTATGCTTGGTAAATTTTCCCGTTTCTTCCCATGTCCATATCTTTCCTATGTTTCATTTTCCTATATTTTCATAACTCCCTCTAACAATCTCTGAAAATCAATCGATCTCGCTTTGTAACCTGCTCCAACTCTGGAAGGGCCGCTTTTCTCGCTCACAGCTGCCTTCTCCACGAGGGACGTAAAATGAATACAGTGCTAGAAACTCCAGTCCTGGGAGCACTTTCTTTACTTAGGCTCATTTATTGTTCTGATTTCGAGAGAGCAATACTGCTTCTGTTACCTATTCCCATATCAATGAAGTTAGACCCTCTGAGGGAGCGTCTTAGAATTCTTTCCAAATTCTCCAGATGACTCTACCGTGTATCCATGGTTGAGTCCCACGGAGATGGCTGCTATCTCTCAGCAGCAAGCACTGTTACACATCAGGTATTACTTCGATTATTGCACGTTAGCCTACTGCATGGCCCAATAAGTAGCCACTAGCCACTTGTGGCCATTGAAAATTAAATGAATGAAAATGAAATAATATTAAGAATACAACCCCTCAGTTTCACTAGCCACGTTCAAGTGTCCAGTCGCAACAAGTGGCTAGTAGTTACCGTATCGTCTAGTCCAGATAGAGAACATTTTCATCACCAGGGAATTCCGTTGAGCTATGCTAACGATCAGGAAACACCACGTTGGGGAAGCGAAGGAGGGAAGGTACAATACAATGGAAATCCCAGAGCATTCTGTGTGGTTGGTAGATGCTGCATCTTATATTACATTTGGAATTTAGTTTATGAATCCCTTAATTTTTAAATGTGGTCGAAACGAGTTTTGGTTAATTTACGTGAAAGACTGATTTGATATTATATGATTTGCTTAGCCTACCTTTGTTTGATATATCTCCCTGTTAGGGTGTTTGTCCTAGCGTCTCACTCAATCCCTAACGAGCTTTTTGTTGTATGTGGCATTTAAAAACAATTTAGTCATAGAGGTTATATTTTCTGAAATCTGTCTTGTTTTAGGGAAGAGGTGAACAGCTGGTGAAAATAGTTCCAAGGTTTGTAAACCTACCGAAGGAAAATGTGGTGTCAGTCACTGCCTTGTACCATGACATTTGTGAAACCTAGCGAGGGACAGATCTCTTGCTCTCATAATACATCAATATAAACATCCTAATAGGCTACTACTTCAGAGTCTTATAAAAACAGGAACATTGGGAGTGGGAGAATATTGACCTTTATATCATTTCACTTATTAAAAAGCTAAACGTAGCCATTTTACTAGCTGTGTCTTTACTGACTTTCGGTAAGAATCATTTTCTCAAATAATTTGAAATTTCATCTGTTACATGATGCCTCTACTCACACCGTGGGGCAGATTTTCACCTGTACCTAGTATTTCATTTCATATGCTCTCCTGCTATTTTGGACACTTTTATTAAGTCCCGCCCCCACATGTAAACAGACTACATCAGTCCATTAATGGAACTCATTATGCTCATTTATCTTTGCCAAGAACTATTGAAAATCATCACAAATGACTATGTAATTATAATTAAGATTTCATAGATGCACACACTTTATTTTTAACAAGCTCATTCTGTTAAGTGTCACCCTATTTCAAATAATGACATTTGCAGTTACAAAGAATTATGAAAATGACAGTTTAGTATCTTTGGCAGATAAGCTAGTTATTGTATTTAATAATTTTAATTATCAGTTCATATTATGCAGATAGTAACTCCAGGAAGTTTATTCTGTAAGAATACATAAGAAGATTATGTATTCTATAATCTTATTCTGATAAGACCTGGTAACCAAAGTGATCTTATTTCCCATTTTAGTCCGTATATCTTCAGTTTTAATTTTGTTCTTCCAAAGAAGGCTGAGTTTTTCCCAGTGTGATATTTCAGTTTTTGTAAAATTGTAATATTTGAAGAAGAATAACGTACATTAGATCTTCTTTTCACTTACTGAGCTAAAAATGACATGCATCACCAAATTACCAGAAAATTCTTTTAGCAATCAGGTTGTTAGTTCAAAAATGATTTCCTTTTAAAAAGTTGTGACAATCTTGTAATTTTCAAAGTGGCATCTTTAGAAACCCCCCACTCCCATTATTTTTCTTGTTTCCATTAAGGATATTTCACCAATCTTACATTTTTCTTTCCTCTACTGCCTGTAGTCTTTATGTGCTTCCTTCCTGAAAAATAAAATCTTTAGTTTCAGCAGCTCTGTGTTCTATTCCTTCACTTTAAAATCATGGAAAAATAACTGTCATTTCCTTATCCCCGTCTCCAATTCTCCCATCATTTTCAGTGGGCCAATTTTCTTTTTCTTCTGTCTACTGGGAGGAACTTTTTACTCTGCTCCATTTCCTGCAATTTAGGGTTTCCAATTTTTTTGAGCTGCTCAGGTTATCCTTTGTACTCGTGTTTACTTTTTCATTAAAAGAAGACTTTGATTTTATTTCCACTGCATCATCTGTATACTGCCATATTCAAAACGCATCTGCTTATTAATTGAAACTAACTGTCCATCCTGCTTAATCACAGGGGATGTGTAACTTCTGAATGAGTTAAAAATCATTATGTACCGTGAAAGAATTTTCTAGCAGGTTCACATTACTGCGTTAAGTGCAGTGAAACCGAAGTGAAATAGCTTATAATGAATATAACACCAAGAAATAATAATGAACATCTGCATATCCTATGTACTAGGTCAATAAGCCCATAAGACAAATCACCATTTTATTAGAAATTTGACAAATCATACTAGTATTGGGGGTGAGATAGCAAGGATAATGACATTGGAACTGGCAGTCTTGAGTTCTAATTTGTATCAGTCCCCATTTGTGTGCCTTTGGGCTAAGCCACTGTTACCTTCCTGAGTCTTTCATTTGTAAAATGGGGGTTAATATCTCACATGTCTTAATGAAGTGATATGCAAATCACCCTCCACAGAACATACTACAGTAGACCTCCATAATGATAATTTTCTTCCTTCCTAAAAATAGACAGTTCTGCTTTGGATTCAGGATAGGCATAACCTGAATAACTTTAGCCTAAATATAACCATTTCAGTAAAAGAACACGTTTCCTTTTTTTTGTCATTATTACTTAAATGTACCCTTGGGTAAACGTGCTTTACTTCCTCTACCAACTAAATCCTAGGTATCTCTAAAGAATGAATTAGATCGACTATCCAATCTGATCAAATCTCAACCAAATATTCTTGTTAACTTTTAAAATATTTCTAATTCACTTACAAGTCCATCACCTCACTTGAAATGATTTCTTCTACCTTTTCCTCAGTCAGACTATTCAGGCAGCTTTGCATTAGTAGTGATCGACACAAGCCTTTTCCGGAAGGCTTGAGGCCTTAGGCACTGAAATATCTCTAAGAATGAACCAAAAAAAAGTCCATGTGTTCAATTCTAATAGCTTCTTTCTTAATTGAATCCTGCCTATTTAAACAGGATGTATTCAGATTGTTGGAGACCTATAATCACAATAAAACATACTTTATTTACCATCATCATTTCCAAAAGTAAAGTAACCCGTGGTTAAGTTTTAAAAAAAAAATTCAATGAAGTTGATTATGTGTGTGGCACTAGGCATCGTGAAAAGAGGCAAAAGTCCTTCTGTATTTTCTCCAGAAGGGAAAGTGTGCTTCTGGAGAAGCCCCCTCCATTACCAAGAAAGCTTGGAATCTGCTTATTAATTTTCTACCTATAGCTCCCTTTGCAACATATACTAATTATCTCTAATTTCATGAGTTATGAATAAAGTCTAAGGTTGTTTTTGTTTCTGAAATTATAGAAGTGAGAGTATTATTTTTTCATTTGGGCTTTATCCTTTATCATAACTTCTGTCTTTGACTATACATGGGCAAAATGAATGGCTTTTAAAAATAGATACAAGGCTAGGAAGCCACTTAATTATCTTTACAAAATATTACAAAATATTAAGACTGTGAAGAATCAGATGTTGAAATGGACCCCACTCTGTAAGTTTGGCTTATGACTGAACTGTTAAGCGTGCCTGATGAGTTTGCTATCTTGAACTGTTTTTCCTTGTTTGTTTGTTTACACATGTATCTTATCTGGGTTTAGGAGTGTTCTGGCCAGTTTATTTTGGAATTTCTTCTGCTACCCTAACTATTTTAGACGTCGCTAACATCAGCTTTTGTATTTTGACTGAAAACTTCTTTCTCTCTCTCTCTCTTGCTCCCTCTTCAGCAGCAATATCTAGGTTTTTATAGGAAATCAGTAGTTATGTCAGGTTGCTAAGTATCTTCCCACAGAAAGACATGCATTATGGAGCAACATATATTTAGTATTTGGCCTTTGATAAACTAGCTTGCTTAAGATATTTTGCAATACAATTTCAGCCCTGGCAATTGTAAGCAGAGCATCCAGTTGGTATTGGGTGAAGTAAACAGATATGGACACGCTGCCTGCATCGAGATGCATTAATTTTTCTGAACATTGGATAAGTACTTGTGAGAGCAAATAATGGAATTCAAATCAGATGGGGCAAGATATTTGATATTCAGGAATAAATCACAATATAATAAATCAGCTACTTTGTTTGGCTTGAATGAGGAGCTGCTAATACTGAAATAAAGTCAGAGAAAAGGAAAATGGAAATTCTGTAGAGGAGAGGCTGGCCTTGGGGTGATGCTATTGCCCTCGGTGGAATGTTGTCTTCTTCTAAAGGCACTGGTTCAATTCAGTACATAAAACATTCACCAATCATTCGTCAGGAAAGTCAGTTTATTTACAAGGCACAGAGTTGAGGCTAGTAGGAAATACCGAGAACTAGGTACATCCTTTAGCGTTAAGAAACTTTTGAATCTAGGCATATTTGAGAGAGAGGAATTTTCTGGATTGGGGCAATACGTGACTCCTTTGGCATAAATGTGGTGAGATAGAATTGCTCCTGATATATCGGTGGTAAGAGTGAGATGGTTCCTTTCGCTGAGCTATTAAATAAGGGTGGTAGAACTTTGTGATCATTAGGGTTTTTGATAACTCTCAATTTCATCATTCTCTAGTATTAGTACTTGTTCAGATGGATATTTTAAGAAAGGAGCCCCAGTGATTTTGTGTTAGCCCCCAGGATAAGGCACAAATTCATCATGTAATATTGTATTCATTGAGGATTCTAGGGGCTATCAGAGATCTCTAATATATTTAAAGTGACAGAGTTCACAAATGAGAGTTTATGACAAGGAATAACCCCTATTAAGCTTCAAGAAATATGACAGGCACCCACTTGAGGATCTGTTAAAGTGCCTGCTAGGGTGAACTCGTCTGTGATCCAGTTGTAGGATTGTTGTGTGATGACTGTCCCGCTGGCAGGCACTTCTTGTCCGAGAGAGTGTAACTGGGTATTGGTGACTCAAGTGAGGCTCGGAGGACTCATCCATATCCACATTAAAGACAACGGGGACTTTATTTGTACCCAACTCTCCACAGACCAGCGTGAGACAAAGAAGATACCCATGGGGAAGTAGGCAGCCAAACTGTTTCTATTACAAGTTGCAGAAGGAAAACTGTGGATCTGAGTTGTGGAACTGTTAAGGAACGGGAGAAAAGAGAGAGATCTTCACAGGCTGAACCTTGGTGTCTTATTTATTCTTCTTGGCTACAGAATGTCTGCCAGCAGGAGACTCATCACTAAGATATTACAGGGAAATGAAGCCAGGCAAGAAAAATAAGTACTGCTTTTCTCTTCATCCTGTAAATTCTGTTATTAATAAATCAGATTCTTATAGAACGGCCTGCCACAGCTGTCTCTAGAAGCAAGGTTTTATTAGCAGAATTTTTTATTAAAATGCACAGTAGTTTTAAGAGCGGACATCATACTTTTAAGTCAAATGTATGTCACTGAGAACACATGTGGTTTTGACTTACCCCTCACTTGGTTTGGACCTTGACTCTCGGTTTTGTTGCTGGGATAAGGCAGTATGATTTGACATGCAATTAAAGGTGTGGCAATCTGTAATTGATTTCTCATTCTTGGTACTCTCCACCTAGACCTCGGGAACATTCCAAAACAGTGCATTCTTACACGAGGGCTACCTCTTCGGTCACTTCAGCTTCCACAAGGGACGTTTTTAAAACAGTGCAGCAACAGGTCAGAACAGAAACAATGCAATCCCTTTTAAAATTAAATTTGAGGGGGCGGAGGGAGGTAGATGGGGTAAAGAGAGTCAAATATGTGGTGACAGAAAGAAATCTATGGGAGGCGAACACACAGTGTAAACATATATATGCTTTACTGTTAAAGCGTACAGCTGAAATTCACTAGATTTTGTTAACCAATGACACCATAAAAAAATTAAATTAAGTGTGAGACAAATATCAGCTAAGTAAATTATGATTTTCCAATATGATTTGGTGAAGAGGGAGAATAATACTCTCTGTGCACTTGCTTTGTAGAATTAATTTTAAAAACAATAACATATATGGGTCTTGTTTTCCTGATCATAAACATAAATATATACTAATCATGAGGAAGAATCATTGTATTATTCTGCAGCTTGTGTTTTTCAAGTGCTTCTTAGTCAGAAAACTTCAGCACAACAGGGCAGAGACCTGGGTTGTTGTAAACTTGTGGGCACATGCTCCATGTTGCAACAGGCATGACCAGGCAGAGATGACAGCCCGTTAATTAAGTTTTCTTCAGTTGTAGTGTGGCACCTGCTCCCTTCCATCACTGCTGAGTTCCTATTGCCACAGTAAATAGGAACCTAGCTCTGGGGCCTGGAACGAAGGACAGCCCAGACTAGGCTTGGATGACATGGTTGGCCATGGTAGCGGGCCGTGGTTATTCCTGATACAAGAAGAACAATGGAAGGAGGCACTGCTAGCGCTTTAGTTTGGGAGGAAAGAGGAAGGAGGTGCCCTTTACCCATCCAGGAGGAATCAAGCTCATCTGTGCCCAAATCGGCTTATTATGAACAATTAATTCACATTGGTTAATCACCCCAAAGGACCCTAGTGTTTCTCCACCCTATGAAATAGCCCGTAATTTCCTTATTCAACCTTTTCCTCCTGCCTTGAGCCCCTGGCAACCTTTGATTTGCTTAACATCTCTAGTTTTATCTTTTCTAGAATGTCATATAATTGGAATCAAATGATATGTAACTTTTTTAGACTAGCAACTTAAATATTTTTTAGAAATAATGTGTGAAACCACCATACTTATGCCAAATACCAGAATACTGTGTATTTTAATTATCGATTCAATTTATTTTATAGACATAGGAATATTCAAGTTATTTGTTTCTCCTTGTGTATGTTTTGTCAGTTTGTGCCTTTCAAGTAATTGGTCCACTTTACCTAAATTATTGGCTTTGTAGGAATAGGCTTTTTTATGATATTTCTTTATTATCCTTTTAGTGTTCACGAAACCAGTGATGGTGACTCCTCTTTCATTTATGATATCAGTAATTTATGTCTTCTGTTTTTTCTTAATTATCCTAGCTAGAAGTTTATCAATTTTATTGATCTTTTCAAAGAACCAGTTTGGGTTTCATTGTTTTACTTTATTGCGTTCCTGTTTCTATTTTATTAATTTCACCTGTAATTTTTATTATTTCTCTTCTGCCTGCTTTAGGCTTAATTTGATCTTTTTTTCTCTACTTTTCTGAGATGGAAGCTTAGGTTATTAACACGTTTTTCTAATACATGCATTTAATGTTGTAGATTTTCCTCCAGAAATTTTGATAACTCAAATGTTTTTAAATTTCTATTGAGACTTCTTCTATGACTCATATGTTTTTTAAAGGTATATTGTTTGTCTCCAAATATTTTCAGGTATCTTTCTGTTACTAATTTCTAGTTTATTTCCATTCTGATCTGAGAGCATACTTTATATTATTTCTACATTTAAGATTTATTGAGGGTGTTTTTATGGGCCAGAATATGGTCTTTCTTGGTGACTGTTTCGCTAGAGCTTAAGAATAATGTGTATTCATCTATCGTTTCGTATTCTATAAATATCAATTAGATCAAGTTGATTGATAGTGTTGTTGAGGTCAACTCCATCCATATTGATTTTCTGCCTACTTGAACTATCAGTTGTGGACAGGAAATAAAAGAGTTTCAATTAATAGATTTGTTTATTTCACCTTTCGGTTTTAACCATTTTGCCTCTCAATGTTTAGAAAAGTTTTTAAAAAACTGGATTAAAAATATATAAAGCAATTGTTTATAAGCCTAAGATACCAGGCAGTATAGGGCAGTATTTCTTGAGAAGGGGAAAATAAATGAGGTGAGCCCTATAATCATTCCAACTTTCTGCCTAGAGGGAAGTTCCAGGCCATAGCTCAGGAAGGGAGAACTTGGGTGTAATTAAAAATAGAAGGTAGCACTTAATAGTTGTTCAATCAATGGCCCAGGAAAGAAAAGCTGTAAGAATAGAGAAGGTAGAGCCGCTAGACTAGGGTGGGTGCCAAGACTGACTGTGTATAAAATGAGATTTTACTTGGGTTTTGGAGGCCGATATAAGAAAGGTAGAAAGTGAGCACAGGTGGGTATGTTAGAAAGTACTATAAAAAATGGCACAGGTCCAACCTTCTTTTATGAAAAATAAAGGTTCGTGGACATCTGTAAAGACGGATTTGAAAAGTACTTTGGGATTATTTGTGGAAATTCATGAGTCTTAATGTAGTGTTTGATTTTATTCGGTAGGTCAGTGGCTTTTAAAATTTAAAATAAAACCAGTAAACCCTTTTAAAAATAAGTGATTTCTCTAATCCAAATACAAAACACACACATATAAAAACATAGCTTTAGACAAATGGGAGAAATGGGGTGGCCAGAACCCCCAACCGCACCACCTCTGATGCCCCTAAGGACTGCCAAGAGCATAAACAACTCCTGTGCTGTAGACTCAGAAAGGCTTTGAGAGATTTAGAAAGAAAATGACAGGATAAAAAGGGTATGGAATGGAATAATCAACCTGTAGTTAATTGGATTGGAAAGAAGGTTGGAGTAGGCAAGGAGACAGATTAGGAGCTGCTGCTTTGATTGAGACAAGAAGGGGTAGAGGCGTGACCTAGGATGGTGGCACTGAAATAGATAGGAAGCGATTAAAGAAGGAGATCTATGAAGAAATCCTAGTTTGTGGTAATTTTTTGGGTATGAAAGGAAGGAGTGAAAGAGCATTAAGTAGAATGAACTAGACGATTCAGTCCTTTGACCTGATACACTTAGAAACTATGATAATAATAATCTATAATGACATAATTCACCTAGTTCAAATCTCTGTGCTGCCTTTGATGTGATCCTTGGGCTCGATAGTTGTTCTAAACTTTTTTTCTCTGTTAAATGGGGGACTATCACAGTTCCTACCTTATAGAATTTATTGCTGGTGTTTGAAGGGAAAGCGTTAGAACTGATGCATGGAAATTTTCCTGAAGCAAGTTTTATTAGTTCTTATCTTTATTTAATTCTAAACTAATCAGCACTTCTGTTTTCTTCAACATGTTGAATTAAGAAGCTTTTAGTGTATTTCTTTGCCTGGCTTTTTAATACCTCATGAATAATGTGGAATTATTGAGAAACAAAAGAAAGGTGATTATGCAAATGTTTGGAATATTTAACAATCCATTAAAGTAGTCTTAGGAAACTGGAAAAATTACTGAAGTTATACTAGCTTTTTGTAGAGGTGTAGAGTATTAAGAAAAAAAATCATTTTAGAAAAAAATTTTTAAAGTAGAATATTAGAAACAAAGAATTCAAGAAACTGTATTAATTAATGAATATTCAGATAGTATATTAATTTTCCCTGAGGTACAATGGCTAAGCCAAAGAATTTGAAGGATGAGAAATAGAATGATTAAACAAACTCCAAAGTAATTAGGAATTGTCTTTCAAAACGCTTAGTTCGACACATTAAGACAGATTTTTTTATTTTAGGGCCAGGACGTACTTGTTTTAAGCAGCTGATGTAGCTTCAGCCTCTCTTTCCTTGCCAGGACTCAGCCCCTGTAGTGTTTTGCAGCACACCTCCCAGATTCCAGGCAGCGTGGGAAGGGAGTCCTCACCTACAGAGTGCCCTGGGCACTGTCTCTCTCCCTTTCATTCTCATCCTAGTTGCCTGTGTTTATTAGTTTAATATTCCCTTAAATTAGCACTTCCTGATGGATTAGAATCATTCAAATTTACATACATCGAGTGCTACCACGTGGAGGTTCTATACTGAGCCTTGCATGACAAGGGTATTAGAGAAGAATTAACCCAGGGAGATAACATTAAAACTGGTAGCATTTCACATTTATGTTGGGTTTGCTGGATGAGAGATAGTTTGTTTTCTCAATCTCTTATATGAAACCAGTGGATAATCCTTGAATTATTGTAAACTTAAGATTTTAAAAAAAGGTGGTGTAAAGAAATTTGCATTAACGCAAGTGTTGTCTAATCTCAAGTGACACAAATTGAGAGCTTATAATATGTGTACTCCAGTATATCTACTGTATGACATCTGTATTGTGCTGCCGAATTTTGCTTAACTATTTTGGAAAATGACTTTTTTTTTGTATCAAATGACAGTACATCTTGTTTATGTGGCATTATAAGCCAAAATGATATTTGCTACAAATAAATGTCTTGATCATCAAGAGGTTGCCTCTTTTAATATTTGCATGATCTAAGTGAATTGTTTTATCCCTTCTGCTTTGTGAACTGGTAGTAAGGTCTTTTGTTTTTTTCACTGCTCGTTAAAACAAGTGAGACAAAAGGAAGTGAGCTTAAGTAAAATTCATAACAATTTATGTTGCTGCTCTACAAATAATTCTGAAAAATATCTTGGTAGGGAGCAGAGAATGTTTTTAATTTTCTCTTTGGATTTTAACTGTGCTTGCCACTCCTATGTCCCATCCTTCTATATAATTAAGAACTGGCTGTATGTTCCATAGCGACATAGCCTATAGTCATTGGTTCTGATAAACAATTCTCATTTAACCTAGGTTGAAATAGAAGTAGAAGTTGGGTCATTTTTCACTTTTTCTACTTTATTCTAGTTTGATTTTTTTTGAGCTACTATAAAGTATTTGTGCAATATGATCACTGGTAATGACACTGGTACGTCACTGGTAATGTGACAGTTAGTACTTACAAGTAGAAAAGGATTCCTACTTGAAGGTCTTGGGTCAGTTCTTAAGGTGATGAAGTGTAGCTTAGCAGCTCCGAAGACCTAGCAAGCACCTCTGGGGTCCAGAGGCTGCCAGAAACATTTCAGATGTCATTCCTTTTTTAGTGTCTTTCATTAAGAGGTCTACTTGAATGATAAGGATGTTTACTAAATGCTTTCAAAAATTGTTTTCTTAGTTTATTATTTAAAGAATATTCACAGCAGAAGCAGTGTTCAATGCTAAGCTATATTTCAAGAATAACTATTATAATTCTGTTCTTTTTATAGCATCTTTTATACACACACAAACATACACACACAGACACACACAGATACACACAGACACACAGACACACAGACACACACACACACACACACACACACAGACACCCCTTCAGAGCCAACTTGTACTGGTTCACAAAAGCCTATTCAATTTTCAGGATTTTTGTAAGCTGCTTAATGTCAGACAAGTAGCTTAAAATGTGCCGTGGTAGGAGTGTTTACACCATGGAAATTGGTGACTGCTACAAATCAAAGCCTTTTTAAAAAACAAATGTCTTGGACAGCTGGTTGTCAGACACTCACCAGTGCACCTGTGCCCTAAAGTATTTCTTTAAATAGAATAAAGGGTTATTAGCATTGAAGATAGTTTTAGTATAGAAGTGTACCTGAGAAGAAGAATAAACTTTTTTTTCCCTCTTTTCTCAGGGATACGGAAAGACCGAAGAGGAGGGAGAATATTGAAACCCAAGCGCCAAAGAGATGATGGGGAGAATAGAAATGAAGCGGGGTCCTCTGGAGACATGAGAGCTGCCAGCATGTGGTCAAACCCTCTCTTGATTAAGCACCCTAAGAAGAGCAGCCCTGCCTTATCCCTGACAGCAGATCAGATGGTCAGTGCCTTGTTGGAGGCTGAGCCCCCCCTAATCTATTCTGAGTATGATCCTACCAGACCCTTCAGTGAGGCTTCGATGATGGGCTTGCTAACCAACCTCGCAGACAGGGAGCTGGTTCACATGATCAACTGGGCAAAGAGGGTACCAGGTAAGAGCACTAAGCTCAACTTTTATTTTTAAGAGTCAGTAACTACTCATGAACTGGTTGTGAAATCATAGGAAAAACAGTGGGAAACAGTAGCTTGTTATCTAATTGGTTTCGAAGTTATATCAGAATTTGTTAATTTTTAGTATGGTACACTGTAATCTCCTGGAAATTAAGAAATAATGTTTTAAAATCTTAATCTAGAAGATTAAAGTCTTTAACCTGACATTATTAACCATCTTATTTAGCCAACAATCCGAGGTAAACACCACATAATAAATGCAGCTAATATATGTTCACATTGTTTAAAATTTTTAAAATTAAATGATCCTCGATCTGCATATTTTTAATATTGAGGAATTTGTTCAAAATATCTCAATGATTAATGAACGATTTTAGATTAAAGGTCTTTTAAAATCTTTGTGGACTAAAGAGATGATAGTAGGTTTCTTTACTGAATACCTATTATTTACTCAACTGTCTAGTCTTGATATTTCAGGGGAAAGGTAATACAATAGAAAAATTAATTGGATTTTCATTCTAATCCTAAAGGGAGCTCGTAGGAAGATACAGTGGCAGAAGTGACACTTGGTCCTTCAGTTGAGTCTCTCAGAACTAGTGTTCTTGTAAAACTTGACAGTTGTTCTTATTGTTTAGAG
Source organism: Pteropus alecto (assembly GCF_000325575.1). NCBI lineage: Eukaryota > Metazoa > Chordata > Mammalia > Chiroptera > Pteropodidae > Pteropus > Pteropus alecto. Next base: position 668,423 of record NW_006438644.1, on the reverse strand, counting down.
AGAACTCTTATTATGGAAACAAGACTAGAAAATGACCTCCTTCATAACCATTCAGGAGCTAATGTAGATGAATCAAGGCAAGAGGAAGTTAAGTCTTTTTCCTGAGCTTATAGATCAAATGAATAATGGATTTAGACAGATTGTCTCATTTGGTTTCTTTTAGTAGATAAAAATCAATCTTTACCTCTGATGGATGGGATGCTTTCTATTAAACTAAATGAATGTAGAGTGTTGTACTTGCAGTTCAGAGTTCACTGATCTGTTATAGGCCAAGTGAACATATCTATGGCCTTAGAGAGTGTTTTATATATTTGCGTACATTAACATATAAACATGTGGTCTTTTGATTAAGGAGCCAGTGATGTTGTCATCCAGACTTGGTAAAGAGCATCCATGTAGGTGGTGGAGACTGGGTTATATGGAAGCATGGGGATTAGCAGGCATATTTAGGTTGACAGGGTCAGTCCTAATGACAAATAAAAACTGCCAGCCATCTTTGGAATTAAGAGTTTTATTGAGCACCTACCTCCCTACCTTAGCATTCTTATGTGAAGCAGATCCATGATAAGCAAATACTGGAATCTAAATATAATGTGGTTATAGATTTAATTTTTATATTTGTTATTGCCTCTTTTATTACTTTGAGAGAAGAGAAAAATTAAAAAATAATAATAATGGACATATCCCTGGGAGCCAACTTTTGGTTGCTATTAAGTTTTATTGTGTTATAAGCATATATTTTCCCTGAAATATGTGAAGTCTTAGTAATATTAGTTTCAGAGCATTGCTGGACTCAAGTATATATTTTTCATACTTATCAGTTGATTCCCATCATGACATTTTAATTATAAAAATTTGAAGGGCGTTTGGAACAACCAGAATTAAATTCAGATCCATTATCAGTGGATGAAGAATTCATGGCAATAATCTTCTGAATCTAAGAATAAAATAGAGAAATAAAGGGAAGGAAAATTTATGTTTATGCTTAGCCATCCCATTGTTAAACCTACAACTAAATGTTTTTATAATAATGTGATATGTAGCAAAATTATAGAGTGCTATAATTTGATTATGTTAGTTTAAAAAAACTGAATAATTTCAAATTCCTTGGGCCAAACTATATCTTGTTTTTGATGGTTTAAAAAATTATAAAAGCTAAAAAGAAATTGTGTGTGAGTGTGTGTGTGTGTGTGTGTGTGTACTATTAGAATACAGTGCAAATCAAAACCCTATTTGTCTGACCAAGCAGAATAAAAATAGTCATTGATTTAAAAAAGATGAAAAATGAGGGCAGAAAAAAATCTTCTGCAAAAACTTTGAAATGATTGTCAAGCTCTTCAGAAAAATTGAAAAAGTCACATTTTGAAAAGTTTTTATATATCCAGATACCATCTGTCATTTACAAAATAGTCCACAATGACAATCAAATATAGACATTTATGTGGTAATAGTTTGAGAATAATAATAGTAATTTTAAAAAGAGGGAATATAAAACATCATTAATGAAAAGAGTAGCAAGAAAATCAATTCTAGAAGAATCTGAAATTGCGAAATGATACAGAACCAACATGGGACATTTGGATAATCTTCAGAATGGCTATTAATATAACAGAAATTATGAATTAACTTCGTTTTTTTAAATTGAGGTATAAGTGATATAATTGTAAGATATTTAAAGTGTACATCATGGTGATTCGATATAAATAAACACAAAAAGGATTTCCCCATCTAGTTAATTAACACATTTGTCACCTCACATGTTTCTTTTTCTGTGTGTGTGAGAACAGTTAAGTTCTACCCTCTTAGCTAATTTTAATTATACAATACAGTATTATCAACTACAGTCACCATGTTTTGCATTAGATCCTCAGCTGTTTTCATCTCATAACTGAAAGTTTGTATTCTTTTACCACCCTCTCTCTATTGGCCCATCCCTGAATCCCTGGCAACCACTTTTCTACTCTTTGCTTCTATGAGTTGGACTTTTAAAAAAATTTCACATGTAAGTGATACCATGCAATATTTTTCTTTCTCTGTTTGTCTTATTTCACTTTGCATAATGCCTTCAAACTTTTCCATGTTGTTGCAAATGGCAGGACATCTTTATTATGGCTGAATAATATTCCATTGTATGTATATGTACCACATTTTCCTTATCCATTTATTCATTGATGAACACTAAGCTTGCTTTCATATTTTGGATATTGTGAGTAATGAAATGAACATGGGAGTACAGATATCTCTTCAATACCCTGTTTTCATTTCCTTTGCATGTATATCCAGAAGTGGGATTTCTGGATCATATGGTAGTTCAAGTTTTAATATCTGAGGAATCTCTATACCGTTTTCCATAGTGGCTACATCAGTTTACATTCCTACAACCACTGTACTTTTCTCTACATCCTCACCAATACTATTTCTTGTCTTTTTATTAATAGCCATTCTAATAGGTGTAAAGTGATATCTCACTGTGTTTTTAATCTGTATTTAATCTGTATGATTAGTGATGTTGAGCCCCTTTTCATGTACCTGTTGACCATCTGTATATCTTCTTTGGAAAAATATCTATTCAGTGTCTTTGACTATTTTTTAATCAGATTTTTTTTTTTTTTGCTATTGAGCTATATGAGGTCTTTATATTTTTATACTAATCCCTTATCAAATATGTGATTTCAAAATATTTCCTCCCATTCTGTAGGCTGCCTTACATTTAGTTGATAGTTTCCTTTGCTGTGCAGAAGCTTTTTTAGTGTGATGTAGTCCCTCTTGTTTATTTTTGCTTTTGTTGCTTTTGCTATTGGTGTCAAATGCAAACAATTATTGCCAAGACCAATGTCAAGGAGCTTAACTGCTATGTTTTCTTCTAGGCATTTTATGGTTTCGGGTCTTACATTCAAGTCAATCCATTTTGAGCTGATTTTAGTGTACGATGCAAGATAGGGATCCAGTTTTATTCTTTTGTTTGTGGTTGTCTACTCTCCCCAACATTATTTATTGAAGAGACTATCCTTTCCTTTTTGCATATTCTTGGCTCCTTTGTCATAAGTTAATTGCATGGATTTATTTCTGGGTTCTCTATTCTGTTCCATTGACCTGTATATGTGTGCTTTTATTTCAATACCGTATGGTTTTAATTACTTTAAGTTTGTAATATAGTTTGAAATCAGGAAGTCTGATGCATCTAGCTTTATGCTTCTTAAGATTTCTTTGGCTATCTGGTGTCTTTTTGTGGTTCCATAAAAATTTTTGGTATCAGGGTAATGCTGACTTCATAAAATGGCTTCAGGAGTGTTTATTCCTCTTTTGTATTCTGGAAGAGTTTGAGGATTCACATTAATTTTTCTTTGAGTGTTTGGTAGAATTTGCCAGTGAAGCCATCTGATCTTGGACTTTTCTGGGAGGTTTTTGAATACTGATTTAATGTTTTTACTAGTAATTGGTCTGTTCAGAATTTTTATTGCTTATTGATTCAGTCTTAGTTTGTATGTTTCTAGAAATTTTTTCATATCTTCTAGATTGTACGGTTCTTTGGCTTATCATTGTTCATAGTAATTCCTTATAATCTTTTTTTGTATTTGTGTGGCATCAGTAGTAATATCTACGATAAAAAAAATAAATTTATAATTTTATTTATTTCTGTCTTCAATCTTTTTTCATTTATTTCCACTCTGTTCTTTGTTATTTTCTTCCTTCTACTAACTTTGGCTTCATAGTTCTTTAGAGTATAAAGTTAGGTTATTTATTTGAGCTCTTCTTTTTTTTATTGATGTAGGTGTTTATATCACTATAAATTTCCCTCTTGTAATTCTTTTGCTGCATCTCATAAATTTTGAGATGATGTTGTTTCCATTTTTCATTTGTCTCAAGATATTTTTTTCACTCCTCTTTTGATTGTTTTTGACCCATTGGTTGTTCAGAAACATGTTTAATCCCCACACATTTGTAAAATTTTCAGCTCTTATAATTGATTTCTAGTTTCATACCCTTTTGGTAGGAAAAGATGCTTGATATGATCTTAATATTCTTAAAATTTTAAAACTTATTTTGTGGTCTAACATATGATGGACAGTGTTCTCTGTGTGATTAAGAAGACTGGACATTCTGCTACTGTTGGATGGAATGTTATGTATATGTCTGTTAAGTCCATCTGCTCAAAGGTGTAGTTTGTGTCCAATGTTTCTTCATTGATTTTCTGCCTGGATGATCTACCTATTGTTGGAAATGTGATACTAAAGTCCCTGATATTGTATTGCTCTCTGTTTTTCCTTTCAGATCTGTTAATATTTGTTTTATATATTTATGTGCTCCTATGTTGAGTGCATATTTACAATTGTTATAGTCACTTGATGAATTGACCCATTCATCGTTATAAAATAACCTTTTTTTGTCTGTTATTACAATCTTTGACTTAAAATCTATTTTGTCTGATATAAGTGTAAATACTCCACCTTTTTTTTTTTTTTTTTTTTGCAGAGGTAGGTTCCCATTTGCATCGAATATCTTTTTTATCCCTCTACTTTCAGGCTACATCTGTCCTTAACGCTGAAGTTAATCTATTGTAGTGAGCATATAGTTGGGTTTTATATTTTTATCAGTTCAGCCACCCTATATTTTTTTGATTGGAGAATTTAGTCCATTTTCATTTAAAGTAATTATTGATGGGCGTGGACTTACTATTGCCATTTTTATGAATTATTTTCTGATTGTTTTGTAATTCCTTTGTTCTTTTCTCCCTCTCTTGCTTTCTTTGTGACTTGATGATTTTCTGTAGTGGTATGCTTTGATTTCTTTCCCTTCATCTTTGTGTATCAATCATAGGCTTTTGCTTGGTGATTACCATAGGCTTATATACAGCATATTTAAACAGTCTTTTTTAAGCTGATAATAACTTAACTTTGAACACATATCAGTCTCTCCCACCCCCACATTTTATGTATTTGATATCACAATTTACATCTTTTTATATTCAGTATTAATTAAGAAGTTATTATAGTTCGAGTTATTTTTAATACTTTTGTCTTTTAATGTTTACTGATTTCCCCACCACCATTACAACACTAGAGTATTTTGAATTTAATTATATATTTGACTTTACCAGTGAGTTTTATACTTCTCTATTTTCCTGTTACTAATTAGCCTCTTTTCATTTTAGCTTTTCTCTTTAACATTTTTTGTAAGGCTGGTCTAGTGGTGATAAATTCCTTCAGCTTTTGTTTGTTTGGAAAACTCTTTATTTCTCATTTAATTCTGAAGGACAACTTTGCCAGGTAGAGTATTCCTTGGTTGGCAGACTTCTTTTTCAGCGCTTTGAATATATTATCTCACTCCCTTCTGGCCTACATTTTCTGATGAAAAATCTGCTGGTAATATTCTGTATACAACAAGTTTCTCTTGATGCATTTAAGATACTTTCTTCGACTTTAACTTTTTAATTATAATGGGTATCAGTATGGGCTCTTCAGGTTTATTTTATTTTGAACTCTTTGGGCCCCCTGGATCTGCATGTCTGGTTTTTTTTTCCTTAGGTCAAGGAAGTTTTTACCCATTTTTCTTTAAATAAGCTTTTTGGTTCTTTCTTTCTCCCTTCTTCTGGGACACTTTAATACAAATATTTGTCTGTTTGATGGTGTCCCACAAGTCTCTTAAGCTATCTTCATTCTTCTTCATTTATTATTTTTCATTTTTCATTTTTGCTCCTCTTATTTGGATGAATTCCACTACCCTGTCTTCAAGTTCACTGATCATTTTTTTGTACTTGACATAGTTTGATATTGAACACCTCTATTGAATTTTTCAGTTTAATTATTGTAATCTTCAGTTCTATGATTTCTGTTTGGCACATTCTTAATAGCTCTTTGTTGAAATTCTCACTTTGTTCATGTATTGTTCTCTTGACCTCAGTAAGCATTGTTATGAATACTTTTGAGCTCTTTATCACATAAATCACTTGTCTCTGTTTTGTTAAGGTCTGTTTTTGAAGTTTTATTTTGTTCTTTTGTATGGAACATATTAATTTGTTTCTTAATGTCCCTTAGCTTTCTGTGTTGATTTCTGTACATTAGATCAAGCAGCTACGTCTTCTAGTCTTAAAGTAGTGGTCTCATTTAAAAAATAAACCTAATCATTCAGCTTGAGACTAGCTCTTAGTTGTCTCTTAAACCTTTGTCATTGTTCAAGCTGCCTTCTTTGTTTTTAGTGGTTCCCAGAAGTGGAGGGTGTGCAAAGACCTGTCAGTGTCCCAAAGGTGAGGATCTCAGTCAGCACCTAAATGCAAGCTGATTGGTAGCCGCACTGTCAGGTAGCATCTTTTAAAGAATGTAAATAGATCTCTTGCAGGGAATGACTAGGAGAGAAATATTTCTGTCTGTTCCCTCTGCACTGAGCCCTGAGGAGATAGCTGGTTAAGAACTGTTTCACTGTTTACTACAGTCCTGTGGGACTGGCAAATGCAAGCCCCACTGACCATCAGGATTGACAATCAATGGGTGCATCATCTGAGAGGAAACTGCAGAAGCCTGGGTGCCAGCTGTGTCTACCAGCTCCTTCTACGGAGATATTGGTGCTTTAAAGTGGGGTACAGGGAGAATGCAGAGATGGTGCCTGCTGGCTTCCCCAGTCTCTGGTGAGGATGTCAGTTAGGCCCTAGATGGTGCTAAATTGGAAGCCTGACCCTCAGGTAGCAGCTTTTAAAGTATGTGAATAGATCTCTTTCAGGGAAAGACTGGGAGATGGGCATTTCTGTCTGTTCCCTCTGTGCTGAGCCCTGGGAGGATAGCTGCAGTGAGTCCTTGCAAGCCTGGTGACAGTTTCTTCATTTTCTATAGTCTTGCAGGTCTCATGAATATAAGCCCCATTGGCTTTTAGAGGTAGGTGCTCTAGGGGCCTGTTCTTCAGGCACAAGTCTTAAAAGTTGGAGTGCTAGATGTTGAGTCCGAAACCTTCACTTTTTAGAGAGAAGCTGAGAATTGTGAGTTTTTTTCCACCAGAGGTTGTATTTATGGCAAGAGTGTGTCTCAGTATTTCCTACATATTTTGACATAGCTATTTTCTAATTTTCCCAATGTGTAGGAATTGCTTAGCTAGTTTTTTTTTTTTTTTTTTTAATTTTTAAAAGGGAATTTCTCTGTGAGTACTGTAGATTTGGTATGCATGTGGGAGGATGTGAATTCATGAGTTTCCTATGTCTCCATCTGGGACTGGAACCCCCAGTTGACTTAATTTTGCATGATGAGTTTTAATAAAAATAATCAGCAAATTGGACTATTTTAGTAGTTTTAAAAGTATTTTTTTTAAACTAACAATGTCAGAATTTTCAAATGTTGGCAATTATAAGTTGAATTTTCCTTTCTCTCAACGGGTCATATTTTTTTGATTTGCTGTATCTCTACTCAGAATCAAGATGTGGAGAGTATTATGATAAAATATATCATGCAAGTGTGATAGTCAAGTTCTAATTGTAAAGTACTTATATTTGAGCTAGCTAAAGATCATATCAAGGCATTAACTTTTCCCTTTTACAATTTTAAAACAACAGCAAATATGATAAAACTTACCTACCTATCTCTGACAAGAGATACTTTTTTAAAACATATGTTACTTAGTTGCTTTTTGATATCTAGCTATAGAGAAAGATTATCTCTTTATTGCTTGCTCTGAAATTTGTTAATATTTAAAAAGCACTTTACATAATCTATCTATGAATGGAGATTTAGTTTTAAAAGCGTTAGCTTATTAAATCTTAATTTACTTTTAAACTATACATGGTGAAACTCATCAATAAATACAATACCCTTTAGCCGAAGGTTAAAAAAGGAAGAATATATGATTGCAAAAGCTGTTATATTTAAAATTTTTGCGTCACCCTCAATTTCATTATTGACTGATTCTTAGTTTCATTGTTAACAAAGTACATTTGAGTTTTTGTTCCGGAAGTTTGAATTGTGTCGTAAAACTGTTACTTTGATTTATTAAAAATTATACCTTTTCTAAAATTCACTATAATTTTAATATACCTCAAGATCAATTTCACACTTCAAGTTTATGTTCTAGTTCTATATATTTAAATGAATATTTGGATAAATATCTAGCTGTGGGCTCTTTATTGCCTTTTAAAAAATGATAATTAGAAAACTGGTAGCCTCATTGGCCACTGGGCACAGATCTGGGAGGATGTGCTGAGGCTGCTATCCCAGGAAGAAGAAGAAAGAAAAAAATAACAGTTGAGCTCAATGTTATCAGAAGCATGCTACTTTAACCACTTTCTCATTCTTTTTGTGATGAACTAGATGATGCTCCTTCTTCCTCTTTCCTTCTAAATCCTTCTCGGCTCAACACTGGAAGAGTCCCCTTCCCTCTGAGCACTGACTCCCCACCATTTTACTTGGGGTTTCCTCCTTGTTCAGTTTTGGCTCCAGGAGGAGAAGATCTACTTTTTCTGGATATGCCTCCTACTAGGCCCAAATTTGGGTTCCTCAGAAGCTTCTTGTGTTTTCTTTGAGGACACATGGTTGTCTTAGCCATTCTAGAGCTCAAGGCTTCTTCTAGCCCCATTTCTCCAAGGAATCCAGTAATCAGCTTCCTGACTCTAATACTCATTCTCATCATTCAAATTAACAATGAACTGAGCTAGGAAATGCTTGTTGAATGAATAAATGAATGGATGAAAGGTATCTTTGAAATGCCTGATTTTAAGAAATCTCTGAGCCCTGTTAGAACTCAATTTTTCCATAAAGTAGAAGTGATCTTCATGGCTGTAGTGTTGCTCTTTTTAGTTACCTCTCTTCAGAATCTATCTGATGTTCTGATATCTCTCTAGCAGTTTCCCTAATGAGGCTCGCTTCCTACCTTTCTTTTGTAAGAGGCAGAGCAGTATCCAGAGGCCCGTACAGAGCTTGAGCTCTGAGGACTTTAACGGGCTTCAGCTGGCTTATAAGAAGTTAGGTACACGTAGGGAATATAATTTAAAACTGAAAATGGGTAGAAACAGGGGGCAGGGAGAGGGCACAATACCTCAATCTGGAAATTGGAAGCATCTTCAAGGAACACATTCTATTCCGGGAGATTCCTGCAGATTTCAGGGATTTGGCAGGCCTACCCAGTACTCTGATCCCCAATCTGTAATCAGACCAGCAAACCCTACTCTCAGGCTGTTGTGGTGTTCCAATTTGTTTCAGCATGACAGGACGATTAAAGAAAATGTGACCTGGAAGTATGGGTGGCATCCAGGAGAAATGACAGATGCAAATGTATAAGGGTCAGATTTGCAGTTTAGATTTTGCAGCCATGCTATAATAAGAGCCTTGAGGCTGGGTTAGAATTACCCTACCATCAATGGTGGCAGCCCCTCTGGTCTGGCGATGCAGAGGTTTGTGGAGTGCTCCATTTCCACATCGGCCCTTCCTGGCTTCTCACTGCTCCTGTGGAAGCTCTGGTTGAAACCCAAGGAAAGTAGCTACTTGCTTGATTTTTCTTTCACATGAAACTTGGAAGTCCCATAGATGCTTATTGGTCTGTATACTATTAAGCCTTTAAAATACTTTTCTCATCTTGAGAACATTCGAGAAAAATGCCCCATCTGGGCTTCTTTTCCCTCTCCATCTCAGGGTTCTGTCTCAGTGAGTCTGGGTTAAGGCCCCAGAATCTGCATGTTTATCCTGAGTGCAGTAGACAATGTGTGGTGCTGGGTGTCCACCCTATGGGGTGTGTTGGCCCATGGGTTTGCTAATTTCCAGGGGAATTCGACATGGAGAATGTCATTTTTTTTTTTTGTAACTGTGTGTATGCTAAATAGATATATTACTACTGAACTGTGTTGATGTGGGATGAATTATGTACCTCCCAAAAGGTATGTTGAAATCCTAACCCCCAGTACCTCAGAATATGATCTTATTTGGACATAGGGTCTTTATAGAGGTAATCAAGTTCAAATGGGATCATTAGGGTGGGCCCTAATCCTTATATAAAGGGGAAATTTGGACACAAAGATAGACACACACAAAGGGAAGACGATGTGAAGATGTATAGGGAGATGATCATGTGTTTGGAGTGCTGCATCTCTAAGCCAAGGAATGCCTAGAAGAGGCAAGGAAGGAGCCTCCAATAGAGTCTTCAGAGAGAGATGGCCCTACTGACACCTTGACTTCAGACTTATAACCTCCAGAACTATGAGAGAATAAACTTCTGTTGTTTTAAGTACTTAGGGTTTTTTGGTTTTTTTTTTTTGTTTTTTGTTTTTGTACTTTATATGACAGCTCTAGGAAACTAACACAAATTGTGTTAAAAATAAAAGTGTGTGTATTTTTGAGGCAAAAGAAATAAGGAGCTTCTGATTTAAAGAAGAAAATTTGACTCACCTAGTGAAGGCTTGGCTCATCATTTACTCCTGTATATTCTCTCCTTTGCTCACCCAAGTGGTTCACTGAACTTCTGGCTTTGAAGTTGATTTAGCACTTCAATAGTTTCACACATCTACCTGGCAAATACCTTGTAAAAAAAAAAAAACTTAACGCACAGAAAAATGTTTTCATCTGGTGTTTCACATCTACCTGGCAAATACCTTGTAAAAAAAAAAACTTAACACACAGAAAAATGTTTTCATCAGGTGTTTTAATAGTTTCCCTTTTTACATTTGCATCTTTGATCCATTTGAATTCATCCTGGTGTACAGTAGGAGGTGTGGTTCCAATTTGTTTTTGTACAGATGGCTACACAGTTGTTTCAATTCTTTTCTTTGAGCAGCATCTTAAAGAAGTATTTTTAAGACTTCTTTTATAGTTGATCTTCCAAGCTTACTACTTATTAAGAGCTTTAAAGTAGAACGATAGATATGACCTGTTGATTTGCATATTTGGTTATTTTCCCCAATTCTGAAATAAAAAATAAAAAAAAGAAGATTAGTGATTTATTCACAAGCTACGCATTTTGCCTAATCTGTATTAATGAATATATAGTATGATTAGTCCGGACCATGTATAATCAGTTTATGACATTTCATTCATCTTAGAGATACGAAGCAAAAGTTCATGAGATTCGTTACACTTAGAAAAGACTACTGGTGAGAAGAGGTAATCAGATGAATTACCATTCAATATTAATGGGACAGAAAAATTATTCCCAGGAAAGGAAAAGGGTTTATTAGGCCTTTCTTTTGTTTTTTTTCCATCGGTTGTAGGTGTCCACCAAACACTTCGAGACTCAGCTGTGAATGTTCTTTCTGCTTTTAACTAACTTGAAAAGTTAGTCCACTTGGAGCTTTGGCTGTTCACTTTTAGGTTCATTATTTCCAGGGGTCTTTCTGTAAGTCTCAACGCCTAAATATTCAGTTTCTCTCCTTTGAAGGACACTAATCATATTGGATGTAGGGTCTACCTCGTCCAGTATGACCTTATCTTACTTGATTACATCTGTAAAGATCCTATTTTCAAATGAGATCACATCCACAGGTTCTGGTGGATATGAATTGTAAGGATGACAACTATTCAATGAAAAATTTGGCAGTGAACTTTATCATCTAATTTAGTAATGGCTTTAACGATGAGTGACAGCATCCCTTGAAGCCTAAGATGTAGACTTATACTATGCTGCAGGGCACCTTCACCTTTTTCTGACAGACCCTTGGGAAGGACTTTTGTAGGAAAGCTGTTCACCAACTTGCTCTTCCTCCTATCCTATTTCATTTCTCCTTTCCAGCATGATCTCCTTGCCCCACCTCTTCCCTCACCACCCTCCCCTTCACACAGTGCATTCATTTCATTTTTCTTTTGCTTACATCTTCCTCTCTCCATTTCAGCTCTATGTTCCTTTTTTCCCCTCTAAAGGGACACCTTAATTTCTTCTTTTCTGAAATTTCAAACTACTTACCTGCTATAATCTTGAGTTGAGTTTATCCTCACAAGATAACTAGTCCTTGATTAAGAGTGTCTTGTCAGATGTGTACTGCTGAACTAAATAAGTAGACTCTGAAACACAGTAATAGCTCTTAAGCTATATTCTCATTTTACTAATGGTAGATATGTTGCTGGATGAGTTATTTATACTATAGTTGGATTTCTTCTTTTAATCTAGGATTTAGGCCCCTCAACCATGTCACCATTTCTCGATTTCTCCTTTTAAATAGAAAGACAAATAGTTTTTGTTGACTGGGTATCTATTTTTGTCCAGAGAACTTTGTCAAGGGTGAAATATTTCTATAATCTGAATTTGATTTAACTCACAAGCTTATTTTTTAAAAGTTGTATATAAATTTACAAGATAAATTTAGTGCAAGATAAATTTATATTAAATAAATTATACTTAATTGCAGTAAGGGTGTCTTTTATTTAAATAAAACCTACTACAATTATTCATGTGAAATGAGCATTTTTCTTTTTTTTTGACCAAACAAATGTTCTCCTTTTTATTGAAATCTGAGTCTTCACAAATCGAGACTTCTTAGCATGAGACCTTTTGGGCTGGCTGTAGTTAGCTGCCCTCTGTGAATGACCCTGAAAACGCATGGCTTTTCCAAGGTACATGTGGCTGACTTTCTGGGGTGACTGCACTTGATCTTTTGGCTTAATCAATTCTGCGCCTAGATCCCTGGAATCCATTTTCCCCCAATGGAGGTATATTTAGACCCAATGTGGGCTTAGTGTCTGTGTGCCGTAAGCATGAACATGGCCAGGCTGAAGTTTCAACTTCCTGCCATCCAACGGAGGCTTTTACCTTTGTGATGTAAGGCGTTGTTTTCTTTAGGGGGTTGAAGATCAGAGAACTACACAAGGGAGAGAAAAATCAGTATTGGCCCTAATGAGATCTAAGTAAATAGAGCCATAAAAAACAATGAAAACCTTGAAAGCATTCTCAGTAGTGAGCAGAATTAAAATAATTCTCCTATTTCCCGTACAATTCTCTATGTAACCAATGATTTCTAAAGAAAGCTCAGTAAATAGATTTGAAATTTGTTTTATACAGCCACTCTGTTATTACTTTCACAGGAACCAGAGAGCTCTAATCAATAGGTCTACACTGTAATCTTTATATTAGGCTACAGTCTAAACTCTTTATTTTTGTACAATTATTATTTCTCTCCCCCCACCCTACTCCCTACCTCTCAAACACTCGCATTAATAATTTTTCTTGCTAGGATGAAAATAAATCCACTGCCTCCAGCAAGTGGTTAAAGCAGATTGGAAAATATTAGTATTAGAGTTGATATAAAGTAGATATGTCTTCCTTTTCTCTAAATCAAATGCTTTATTTCCCAGAGAAGGCAGTGTGACTGTTCTCTTAAAATGATTCATAGCTGAAAAGATAATAGTCTTTAGATAAATACATGCCCACTCGACACCCCTGCAGTTGCACAGAGGATGGAGAATTAGAAAAGTCAGTGAGTAGTAATGTCCTTTCATTGCTCGTGGTATTTTAACATTAACAGTAAGGTGCACACAACTTTAGGGTTATTTGTGTTTAATTTTTAAACTCACCTGAGTCATTGCAAGCTGCTCAGTTTCAGTTCTTCTTCTTCAAAAGGGTAAGTGACAGAATTAACTATCCTGGTGGGAACCCCTAGTTCCAGGGAATCTTAGATTTTTCATTGTTGCCTTGGTTACTAAACTCTTCTGCACAGTTTGCTCAACTTTGGGTACTTCCTTAAACACTTTCCCCCTTGTTAGCAAATTGCGTATGTGTCAAATCTAAGTTCTGTTTAAAAAATACTGAGTCAAATTTACCATGATATTGTTTAAAAAACAAATGGACTTGTCTTTTTGGTCTAGGATTTATCACTTAGTCGTACATGGCAGAACCCCTAACATAATAACATGAAAACTTAGAAGTGTGGTTGCTAAATAAAGATGAAATTTAATAAAATGGTAGCAGTGCCCTTCTCTAGAGGGAGTTAAAGTTTCTTTGTATAGCATACGTTTATTATGTGACCAATTCATAAACGTGTAATCTAATGAAATCATGGGCAGTTTTATTCTCTGGAGAGTGTTAAAAGTGTTTCTTCACAGAATAGCATGTCGCATAATAACATTTGGTCCTTTTTACCTGGTCAAGATGTTTTCCTAAATTTGCTTAGGGAATCCGAAATGCATATTTGAAAACTAGCGGATAAATGCTATAAATTTAAAAACTCATTCAAGGCCTTGAGTGGTGGAAGGATATTTTCCAAAGCATGCATTCAACTTGTATCTGGCTGTGTTTTTCTTCTTGTGTTCATAAGGCAGGAATGAGATATAATCAGATTTGGTTTTTCTGTATTGCTGTGCACAATTCAGAGATATAAACTGAAAAATGTGTTGCTTTTTCTTGAGGAGATCTTGAAATTCTCCAAACTATGACCCAGAACAATGCTGCCTTTATATTGGATCTGTGGGTGGAAGGCTCTACTGAGACTCGTTATGAGAGGTTTTAAATTTAAAAAGTTTACGAAGATATAGATGTATAATCAAATAGTATCTAATGAATGTGTATCAAAACACATGACTCCCAATCTCATGAAATCGGGTCAGAGAGATCTTAAATATCTTTTCTTTTCTTACCTAACAGATAGCAGACCAGTCTGACAGAATCTTTAGTGTAAAAGTGATTGTCAAAACTAGAAAACGATTATCGTTAGCCTAGTTAACCAGTTTCTGATTTGTCTTGACTATTTTTAATAAACGGAACTTTAAGGATATATCCTAGAAGCCACATTTTTAAAAAAGAGGGATATTCTGGAGATAGATAGTGAAGATGGTTGCACAACATGTGAATGTATTTAGTGCTACTAAACTGTACACTTAAACATGGTTAAAATGATAATTTTAGGTTACGTATGTTTATTTTACCACAATAAAAAAAGGAAGTATAATACTTCATATAAGATATATGAAAAGCAAAGAGATATGACATGACAAAAAAAGAAATAAATAAAAAAGATATTAAAGTCAGAGGCCATGTCTCTTATCTAAAATTTTAAATTAGATTTTTAGATAGGAGTAGAAACATATTGCAAGAAGATAAATTGATAAACCAGTGAAGATAAATTGATAAACCAGTGAAGAAGATAAATTGATAAACCAGTGGGTGGAATAATAAAATAGAAACAGGTTATACCTAGGGTCCTACAGTATTTTATAATAAAAGTACAAGCGGCTCCATTCATTTAACAGCTATTTAATGAGTTCGATTTGTATGCTAGGTCCTATATGTGATAATATACTAGAGAACAAAGCCACAAAATCCCTGCCTCAAGGAACTTCCATCAACTATGCTAATTATCACATCAGGAATGTGAGTGCAATTATGTTTTGCCCGTTAAATACGTGAAGTAGAGGTGGAGCTGATTTAGTAATTTATGTTACAAATTGTAGCTAACTATGTGTCAGACTCTGTTGTTAACATTTTACCTGATTAACTCAGCTGAGTGCTTTTATTGTCCCCATTTCGTGGATAAGGAAACAGAGGCACAGAGAGGTTAATAATAGAGTAGTTTAATATCAGGGAAACAATCTCAATTCTAGAACACTTTCCTGTGTGAAACTCTTAAAATAGGCTAAAAAAGTGCTTGCACATTTTTAGAGAGTGATACTATTTTATCATTATTTGACAAAAAAAAGAAAACCTTTTCCTCCTACTCTCCTGCCATGTGACATAGACATCATCAAGAGGGTCTGTATATTACGACTTAAGAGCATGACCTCTGTCTTTTGACAACTTTGACCTGTAGTAAGCATAAGTAAATATTGGCTATTGTTTTTTGGTTTATACTTTGGCTTATACATTGTTGGTTTGAAGTTGTTGACATAATTAATTTTGAGCCTAACTTTAAGGCCATTATGTTATTATACCATAAAATCAGAGATAACCTGGCATTTTAGAAAGCTAGTCTAGAAAGTGGTTTTTTAACTACATCTTAAACATTCAGCACGTATTTTGACTGTGTTATGTGATTTGTCTTTATGCTTTTAGGTCTTTTTTCCCAAATAATCTTGTTGCCACTAATCAAAATGAATTGCGATTTGATTGTTGTGCTTTTGCTTTTGTTTTTACAAGTTGTTACAATTAAGAAAAAAAAAATTCCTGAGTTATATCATCTCTTGCCAAATTTTCTGAGTTAATAGGAACTAGATATTTTGGCTACATTTAAATGCTTTAAGCTATCCTAATCCTACAAGTGTAAAGTATTTATACTTGCAAGTATTTTAATGAAATAGGAAAGAATATAGGGGTAAAAAGTAGTATCTATTGTAGAAGAAATCCTATTTCAAATATAACTTGTAGGATTAGAATCAGCTATATGTAATAGCAAACCCCCAAAAAGTTGTGGCTTAAACAAGGCAAAGCTTATTTTTCTCTCACATAAAATAAAATTGGACTTCTTTACCAGAAGTACAGCAGCTCTACAGTCAAAACAACCCAAGCTCCTTTTGACTTTCTGTTGTCTAGTTTAGCCTACGGCTTCCACTCTCAAGGTCGACTCCTGGTCCAACGTGGCTACTGGAGCTTCAGCAGTCACAGCTACATTACAGGCCACAGGAAAGTGGAAGGGGGGAAGTCAATAGGGACACACTTTTTCTGAAGCAACTTCCTTTAAGGAGCCTTCCTAGAAGTATTACCCAGCACTTCCTCTTATGTCTCCTTGGTCAGAACTTAGACTCTGGGTGCAAGGGACACTGGGAAATATAGTCTTTAATCTATGCACATTGTACTTTAAATGAAATCTGAGTTCTATTAATAATAATGGCTTGAATAGATATTTGGTGGGCAAATAACAGTCTCTGCTATGATAGTAAGCTTCAAATTATAATTTGAGAATTAGATATCCTTTTTAATGAATATTCTGACTTTCTAAATGTTAACATATATCCTAGATAGATCATCATGTAAAACATAAAATCAGAACCCCCAAAACAAAATTTGCACAAAAGCCATATTAAAAAACAAAGCTACCATTAATTGAGTGTTCATTATCAAGCATTATATGAAATATCTTCACAATACCCCTATGAATTAAGTACTATCATTATTTTTAAATTAAGTACTATCATATATTTTTAAAAGTATATGCTGTAGCTCGAGTTACACACACTCATACTTACCTCTGAGGACCATCCTTATACTGAAGGAGAATTTTCTCTATGTGAAGGAATATGGTCCAAACACAAATGGTGAAAAATGTTACATACTTGTCTTCAGAAAGCACCACTACCCTGAGTCGCAGAATCCAGCATCAATGCCAGTTGAGAGCCAACAGCTTCAGTGACCTGAAATTTTTATATCACTTCTGCTTTTGGCCCTATTTGAGATTCAGAGATGATGAATTTGGAGTTCTACTGCTTCCATTGGAAAAAACGAATTCCCTGCAAGTGTTCGTGTGCCTCTGCGTGTGTTTAGAGAATTCCATTAGCAAGGAGAGTGGAGCGAGATGGTGGGGAGAGTGAGTAGGGTTAGTGGGGCCAGAACTGGCATCTCTCAGGGGCTCCAGAATCGCTGCCCTAAGTATGTAAATGTAAACAGCCTCCAATGTGTGAACTGGCCATCTCGGAATGTTCAGAAGGAAATGCCCCTTCTTCAACCCTCACCTTCTTGGGTGTAGAGTTGGCCTGTTTCTTCCATCTTTGTTTGAATCATTCCATTAATCAACCTTAGTGAAAGATCACTTTGTCATCGGTGAAAGCATAAACTCGTAATTGTTAGGAATCGCTGATGCGGCACACTCTTTTTCCTACCCATGAACAAACTCGAATGATGATTTTTCTCATGAGTTTTTCTTGTTGTAAAAAATGTTTCTTAGGCTAATTAATGACAACCTCTTTCCTTGTCGCTCCCCTCCACCCTGATCTTATCTTTTCTCAGAAGTTTCAGCCATGGCAGTGCTGTGCTGTGGGTGGCCAGCTTTTGAGGGACCTGCAACCCTCAGAGGTTGCAAGCTGGGCTGGGGGAGTTCTTGGAACATGGGTGGTGGATCTGAGATCCATGAACCCAAGGAGTCTTGACACATTATCACAATGTCTCTCTACTTTTTTTCATTGTTGTCCCCCATGTAGAAAAATTTAATTCGGTGAGAATAATTAAATACTAAGGAATAAAATTTCATCAGATAGCTTGATCTTTGGAAGACCACCAATCATGGTAATATATAATGTTTTTTGATCCTCCAGAACTAAGTTTTGCCCCTAAGAGATGATAATTGTCCCTGATTAGAATATATGCATAAATGTCAGTGGTCCACTACTCTGCATGATCACAAAACATTGAATAATATGTCTTACACAACTATAAACTATGTTTTCAAATGTTTGTAAATCCACAGAGCTAGTAGATTATTAGTTCTATGAGGGCAGACATTTTTATCTATTTTGTTTACTGTTATATCTCCAGTGTCCAGAACAGTATCTGGAACATAGTAGGCGCTTATTAAATATTTGTCGAATGTTGCATGATTAATAAAATACAAATTAAGTCTACTCATTACTGATCCCAGTATTTTTTGTTTATTATATATCTTCTCAATCAACACTCACTAAAAGAACATTAACTTACGTGCATGTTTAGGTGAGGGGATGGGGTAGGTCCTCATTTTACTGATGTTCAGATGGAGACTCCGCACTTAAAAGAGTGTGGAGAAATACTATCTTAATGAGCCCACAGAATGGTTGGAAATGGCAACTACTGATTCATTGATTTCGTTCTGTTAGCAATGTGCCCAGCATTGTGCCAAGTGCTGGGGATGCATAAATTCCCTCATCCCTAGTGCTCACATTCTAGTAGAGGAGTCAAAAACAAACATGATGAAGAAGTTAATTATCTATATTTGAAGGATGACAGGTACTGTGGGCAAAGGAACACAGCTGGAGACTGGGAGCAGGAGTGCTGGTGTGGGGGTCGAGGGGTCAGGTGAGAGTAAGCCTCATGGGGAGAGCGTTTGAGCAGCACTTAAGAGGGAGGAGGTAAGAGAGTTATCCATGCAGAGAGAACAGCTTTCTAGGCAAAGGGCAGTCTTGAAGCAAGAGCAGTTCTGGAATGTTCTAGGAGGCCAGTGTGACTGGAGCAGAAGGAGACAGGAGTGGGTCAAGAGTAGACGTGGTCAGAGAGGTGAGAGAAGGGGCAGTCATGTGAGTCCCTGTGACAGTTAAGATTTTGGCTTTTATTCTGAGGGATATGGGGAGACCCCAGGAACGTAGGTGAGAGACAAGGGTGGTGATGATGTGGCAGTGCTCACGTCTTGAATAAATCTTAAGGCAGAGCTGACAGGATCTTCCAGATGGGCCAGGTGTAGAGTGAGAGAGAGAACAGCATCAAAGAAGACTCCAAGGATTTGACCTGAAAACTCAGAAGATGGAGTTGTCAATAATTAATACAGGAAAATCTGCAGATAGAAGAAGTTTTTTTTTTTTTTTGAGGGGCAAATCAGTTCATGCTTGTCCATGTTGAGTTTGAGATGTTTCTAGAAAATCCAATTGGAGATGTCTTGATTGGGAAGTGAGTCTGGATTTGGTACGATGGCACGAGTCCTCAGTATAGAGATGATAAATGAACTCCCCAAGAGAATGAATGAAGTCCCCAAGGGAGTGAGTGAGGTCATCAAGAGAAAAGGAGAGACCAGTGTTTTTATAATCATTTTCCTTTATCTTATATATCGACTCAATTGTTAGATTGTTACTTTTTCTTAACGTCTAGAACTTTTCAAACATCTGTTAAAAAGTGGAGAGAACGGCATAATTCCTTCAAGACACGTGTGTCTATATGGGTGACTATTTTAAAGAAAACTTACTTTTCTTTCAGCAGAAAATGACACTTGAAGGTCTTGATGAGGATTTGGCAGATAGGAAGTAAAGAATAAAGATGTGAAGCCTGGCATGATGGGGAGGATGAAGGCCTGTTAGATTAACCTATTATACAGGATTTCCATCAATTCCTCTGACTTCATAGTCCATGCCTGTGTGGTACTTTATCCCTCTGAGCCATTCTGGGATTCTTAGGGGTCATTACCTCGATTTTCACTGGTGTTCTTTTCTGCCCTCTACCCACTGTGTTATCCTTAAAAAAAAATGAAACTATTTTAGAAGCTGAATTTTAGACGCTTCCCCAAAACAGAAGAGAAACATACTTTTAGATATTCTTTTCCCTCTGATTAAAGCTCTTGCCACCTTTCCATGGGAAAGGCCTCTCTCTGAGGGAGGCTGCCCACCTATTGCTTTCTGCTGCAAGAGTTCCCACGAGTGGGCCCACAGCAGAAGACCCGGCCATAGGGCTTCTAAATCCTTTTGGTTTCTGTTTCCAAGTTTCAAAACTGCTGCAAGTTCAGAGTATAGTGTTATGAACCCAAATGACCTCTACTTAGTAAGGGTTTTCATGGGCAGAGTAAATTGTTAAGTTTTAAATGCTTGCTTTCATACATGAAGCTTTACAATAAAGTGAAGAAACTTCCATTTTTAAAAAGACGAATGTCAAAACTATGCTTTCAAATGAAAGTTATCTTTCATCTCTACTTGAATGACTCTACACCTGAGTCAATAATGCTGCATTTCTCAAAATATTATAGAAAATATTCTAAAATTTCTTAGACTCAACTTGTAAGCATCACACATCACGTTTCTGTTTTTATGGCCCTCAAAATGATATGAGACCTAATTAACCAGATTTTAATTTGCATAACAATGGACTATGATAACGTACTTCTTTCACTTTTTGCTCTGCTATGTATAAAAAAAGTAATTTTCATAACCACTTCAACTTTAAGCTTTAATTTTTACCATATGACTTAGTAGCCAATAACCTAAGTGAGTTTAAGCAAATAGGATCTGTGGAGAATTCTGATATTCATTGGAGTCAACACAGAAAATATTTTTATCTTGAGCATTTTTTAGATACCTCATTATAATTGAGGGCTATTTAGAGTAACTAACTCATTGTGGTTATTTGGTCAAGGTTTTTTTGAGGCATTTTTAGCTGTTTTATCACTAATTCTGCTACCCTTCTCCCCACCCCAAACGATTTATATAACACTGACTATAAACTTTTATGATAATGAATTTTGTTCAAGACAAATTTCAAAATCAACATATTGTCATTTTCTCTTCAGGCAGGCCCCTGAGTTTTAATTTTCAGAAATCAAAGTTGTGGCACTTGATAGTCCCTCTAGATAGTCTTACGGTGATTTCTTGATCATACTCATTAGCAGAAGGGGAAGGTATTGTTTCCCTTGGTGCAGACAGGATCCTCAAATTATTTATGGCTCATATGGAAAGTAATATGAAATGATTTAGACACATTCTTTTTCAACCCCTAACACATTGAACCGCTGCTTGTTAATTCAGGCTAGGAATTTGAGATGGTGGGGCTAGAAGTGTGTGGATAATCTGCGAAGACAGTAATTACTTTACAGTTACAATTTAGTTTTTTTCCCTATAATAAACAGAGTAGCTCATTAATTATGAAATTATTAAGGCTCTTGATATTGTGCAATCAGTACTTGCCATTTAGAGATAAATGTTGCTTTGGCAAGCCCCATGGTAAAGTTAATCTAATAATTAAATCATACACTGTTGTAGGACCACTCCCCAGTAGATAAACATTGTTGAACAGTTTTATGAATCTCTAAATATTTTCTAGACATGTTCACATACATGCATAATTTATTTTCATGCAATTGAGATCATATATCATCTGATCTACAACTTCCTGTTTTTCACATAATATATTGGCTTTCCAAGCCATGATGTATGTCTCTAAGTAGTTTTCAAAACTGCTATAGTTTTTAAACATTTTTATTCCTTTATATATGTGTGTAAATTGATTACTTACTTATTTTTATTTCTTCCACATTTTTTGCATATTATTGCTCTACAATTGTCAAGATTTATAATTACTATTCTATAGTTATAAAATATATTTATATTTTGCATAAAATTTGATTGTACAACTAACAGTCACAACAATATCGTGTAAAATATTAGTTACTGTAATCGCACATGAAATAAAGAAGAATTTGCTAAGCATAAAGGTCTTTTATTTTGGATTAATCTTTCTTGGGTTCCTTTTCTTTTGATTGGAGTAAATGCTTGCATAATTTTTCAGAATGGGTATGAGGGTAATAAACTTTCTGACCTGTTATATCCAAAGAGTTTGTCATCATATTTGCTAATAGTTTGACTAAGTATCAAATTCTAGGTTTGAATTCTTTTACCCTCAGAACTTTGAAGATACTGCCCCATTGTGTTTTAGAATTAATTGCTGCTAATGGGAAATTCTGCTATAAGTCTGAGTCTTATTTCGACTTGACTTTTTCTCTTAGGAAACCATTATTTATCCTCTGAATAATGGAACTTCTCTGTCATGTCGCTTAGTGTGAATTTCTTTTGTTTAATCCTGTAGGTCTTCAATAGGCCTTTCAATTAAAGTCTCATCTTTCTTCATTTTGGCAAAATTCTCTTCTGTTACGTTTTGATTTTTTTTTTTCTCCTTTATTGTCTCTATTCTCTTCTTGAAATTTTTTGGATAGATATTGGATTCCCTATCTCTATCTTCCATGTCTTTAAGATTATTTCATATTTTGTATCTTTGTTTTCTTTTTATAGTACGTTTAGAATACCCTTTCCCATCAGGACACCACCCACCAGCTCTTCAGTCATATCAACTTTATTATTATATCTATTTCGTTTTTAATTTTCAATTTTGGTAAGCACATTTTAAATTTCTAAGAATTTGTTGTTTGAAACCCTACTTTTCCATTCCACAATACCTAGAAAAAACTCACTCAACCTCAGCCGTTTATGAATACACTCAGAGTGCAGAATGTGATGGGGCAAACATTTTGTTACTGTACGACTCAAATCACCTCGATTTCCAGAATCATCATGTCCCTCAGCGTCCCCTACTCTTTTCACCCTTATTCTGACCACTGCCCCTAAGTTACAACTTAATTTTGCTGTCACTCTTAGTAATGAGACCAGCAAAACTCTCTTTCATGTCGTCATCACTCAAAGCTGCACCGTCAGTCTTGCTTTGTATTCCTTTCTTCAGTGTGGCCAGAAAAATAAAGGCCGTGAAAGGAGAAGCATCTGATTCTACTGCACTCCTTTTTCATTACAATCGTCTTCTGTTTTATGGAAGTAGAAGGTGAAGACGGAACATTTCGAGTCCTCTCTATTTTATTTTTCATGGCTCATTAATTCTGTTTGGTCGTCTTTTGTCCTCTCTCTTTTGCTCTTGGTCTTCCTCAAACATGTGGTGGTCCATTGTGGTCTGTCTGTAGTGTTCACATTTATAATGTTAGAGTCAAGTTTGGAACAGGCATCTGATCAGTGATTTAACTGTGGTTATTGGAATCTGTTTCCTTGCCATGCTTCTGCCCATACTGGGCGACCTGATCTGGTTCTGGGTCAGTGGAGGGGAATTTCTCCCTCAAGCATACCTCCAGGCTGATGGGTGGGAGCAGCAGGGAGATGGGCTGGCACAGTATGGTGTATGCGCTGGGCAGAGCTGCCTTTGTGATTTATTGTTTCTTTTTTCTATCTACATTTGAGGTCCAGAGTTTCTTAGTCTTTCTCTGGCATCAAAACTCCTGGCAGGAACCTTCTTCATTCAAATCACCCACATTTTTAGCAAGTGGAGCTCAGGCTTTGGGTGGAGGCTTAAAGGCCCAGGTTTATTAGGTGAGAGGGGAAAGGACATGCTTTTCCAAGCTGTTCTGAATGCAGTTATTTAATGAGCTACCCTGATAATCAGTCCAGGGTGCTTCATATTTGTGAATTTCTGGTTTCTAAGAAGAACCTAGTTCCCTCTGGTGTGTTGAATTGTGGTTTCCTCTGTTCTGGTTTGTGTGCCAGTCTATCCCATCTGCTTCCTACCTTGGGAGAAAAAGGAGGCACATGGGTGTGCTCTGTCCTTTTTTGTAAACCAGAGCCCCTCTGATTTATTTTAAATAAGATTTTATATTTATACAGACTCATGAACTTTATTATTCTAGATAATTAGGGTCTGGGTCCAGAGCCAAGCCTTTATAAACCTATAATAAAAAATCAGCCTTTATTTTCATGTGGAAGGAAGGAGCAAAACAAAATGAAGTTCTGTATTCCAAGATGCTTTGAAACGTTTTTCTAAATGAGCCACCTAGATACACAGCAGGCGTGAGCCAACTACAAGGAAACGTGCGCATGCACGCACACGCGCACTCACAAGCACACACGCGCACACACACATTTCTCCATGTCTCTCCTCATCTAACTAATCCAGTAGGTGCAGGCAGCCGAGTGGTGAGTGGTGGCAGTAATTTCGCCATTTGCAGTGCTAGTGACTGTGGTAGGAGTATATGCAGGAGCCAGCCGTGTCGACAATAGGACTAAACTGTTGAGTCAGCAGTAAGTTACTCCCACTTGCTTCTCTTGCAGAAGACAGCTCCCCCAAACAGCAGTGGGCAGCTTTGGCTGACTTGCTTAAGCTGCTTCCACTGTGAGCACAAACCACCTTAGACATTTTGTCATTTCACGATGCTGGAACTCAATGAAATTAAACTAGACTCATTGTCTCCCCACTCCCCCAATCCTGTTCTGTGCTTATTTGCTAGTGGCATTTTCTCTTCCCACTTGGCTTTTCTTTTAAAATATACCTAATTGTTTTTCCTAATTTTAAATTAATTTATTCATCGTCTCCCCTCCTGGAGAGTGACATTGCTATTGTTCAATCCCCATGGTCCTCGACTCTTGTACTAGCACTTTGTTGGCCTTTTGCCTTCTAGTTGCTTCTCCTTCTCATTATTTCTACCTGTGCCTCCAGAAAGGCCCTTTCAATACATGGCTCTGATGATGACTAGATTATATACTTTTCAAAGGCTGAATTCCTACTTGATTCCTTCTCTGTCCTCTACATGCTCATCACAGCTTGGCTCGACCTTCAGTAAGTAAGGTTAATAAGGCCGGTGATAGATCACTAGTAGGAAATGGAGGTTAACGGAGGCTTGCATACTTCTGTCACTACCCTCTTCCCGAGCCTCCTCCACCACCATCCTCCAGCACCTCTAGTCTTCCTGTCATGACATGCATGGCCAACGACTCTCACTTGTAAGAAGCCCGTTCATAAGCATATCCAAATTTTATGGAAGCAGACAAAAATTTGGAGGGAAACAAACTCTCTTCTTTCTCGTTTTCCTGAAGTTAAGCCTGGCGATGGGGCAGTCACAGCCCTGGTACTTACAGGAAGTTGGCACCTTTCTCTCCAACTCTAGAAAGCAGAGTCAAGTTAATGAAAGAAATGTTATAACAGGGAGTGCCTTCGCTCTCCTCTAATTTATATTGTAAAGAGATCTATTGACAGCTTATTATTAGTAACAGATTACATGAGGAAACATTGGACCGCTGACCAGGGAATCCTGCACTCAAAGAAATGAAGCTTCTGCACTTCGCATGGCAGCCAGCCTCTTGTGCTGGTTTAGCGAAGCTCTTTTGTTCTCACGCTGTAGGTCTCTCTCAGCAGTACAACCTCCTGTTCTGTTGAACTCACTCTGTTTTCCTTTCTCTGTGTCTTTCCCCACACCATTCCCTACCCCTAGAGTGTCCATCTCTGCTTTCAGATCTTCCAAAGCCAGGTTAAATGCTACTTTTTCTATGACATCTCAATAATTTTTCTATCTCACCCCAATAAAAATCTTTGGATCCATCCAGCTGTTTGTTTACATTTTTGTTATAGTATAGTTCATTTATACCAGAGGTGTGTGTGTGTGTGTGTGTGTGTGTGTGCGTGTGTGTGTGCGCGCGCACGCACGGATATGCCCTATTTCCTCCTGTCAGTGTATTTCATTCTATTTTCTACTCCATATAGTGCCTAGCAGAGTACCTTGATAGATAATCAATGCTTATTGACTAGATTTATATTAAATTGGTATCATTTATTTGCCTGGCTAGTAGAAGCTTTAATCTGAGAGAGACTATAGATAGCTAATTTTTAAATGTGGTTCATAGTCTTCATGGAAAAACATAAGATTATCTCATTTAATCCTTAAAACGATTTTGTGAGGTAGGTATTTATTTTCATTTTACTGAAAAGAAAACAGGCTTAGAGTAGTTGAATAATTTGCCAAGAATACCCAGCTGGTAGAACATAGAGCTACCGTGTTCTGTCTGTGTTTGAGAGTATGCTGGTTTATTATTTCCTAGATTATAAACAAGTTAAAGAATACAAGTGGATTTTCAGACTACTCCCATTTTGATGGCTTGGCTTATCATACTGCAGAGTCAGCAAGGGTGAATGATCTTGCTCTGGGGGATACTAGGAATTTCCCCCAGTCATTCCCCATACTGAGTGTTTAGGGTACACAAAGCTGTTGCTACGCTGTCAAAGTTATCATTTCCCAACCTCCTCCTATGCTCCTAGCCCGCCTCACAGGTCCCCTCTTCTTCCTTTCTCCACTGTGTTAGAAGGAAGTGCTGAGAAAGTCATTGTGTAAGTTACCTTAACTTTCCAAATGCTTTTGGAAACAAAACACAATTTTATGGGAAGACCAATGTGTGCAATTTGTTGGTAGAAAGTAAAGCTTTGCATATGGTAAACACTCAGCAAATGCTTCTGAATAGGTAACAAAACTGGAAAAACAGTTCCCTGGCTCATAGACCCTTCTTCTTTCCCCAGTTCCCTTTTCCTTCTGTCAGAGATCTAGCAGGGTTGTCTGTTGTTTTATTTTGTTTCAGTTTTCATTGATTTAAAGTAGAGGTTGGTGAACTTTTTCAGGAAGGAGCAGATGATAAATATTTTAGGCTTTGTGAGCCCGTTCAGTCTCTGTCATACCTACTCAACTCTGCCATAGGCATGAAAGTAACCATAGATAATATGTAAATGAATGGGCGTGGCTTCGTTCAAATAAAACTTTATTGAAAAATTGAGGGTCTGACCTGAGCCGTAGTTTTCTGACCCGTAGATTTTGAAGCCAAGACAAAATGTGCTATATCTATTAGATGCTGCTATCTTTGATTCTGTGTTTTCTATATTTTTCATAAACTTACTGGGCAGGAAATGACTAAATTGATGATACAACCATCTAATTTAGTCTTTGAGATAATGACTAACACTTATTGAGTGTTTGCTATGTATCAGGCACTTTGCCAAGCACTTTACATGCTTTATATTATTTATAAAGCAAGTAGTGTTATAATTTCCATTTAAACTGAGGGGACTGAGTTGCAGAAAGCTTAAACAGCCAGCCAGAGTTCACATGTCTCCGATATATTGATACAAATGGTCTGGTTACAGGATCCATGAACACCAATATTGATAATAACGATACTGAACTGAGAGGGAAAAGCATGGGACTTATAATCAGAAATTAAGTTAACATTGAGCCTCAGTTCCACCAATGAAAGGAGAATAAAAGGACTTGATCTAAGAACCTCAGAGATTGCTGTGTGGGTAAAAGGTTATATGAATGGGCTTTACAAACTGTCAACACAATACAATCGTGAGTTATTAATCTGTCATTTGGATATATCTTAGTCTTTTTTTCCCACATGAAATAAAAAGTTTTAAGCGAAGCAGTGAAATTCTTGAAACTGTAAGAGGTTTCTAAGGGTGCTGACACCTAAAGCCACCTTTATGACTTTCCTTCTTCATCTTTCTCTGTCCTAGAGCTCTAACCTCTTCTGGGTGTTTGCTGTTACCGCATTGGCACCCATCTCTGCTTTACAGGAAAGGTGTACCAGTCACTCTTTTTTTCCTTTGCTCTACTGAGAAATATTTTTTAAAGGGCTTTTCATAGATCGCTTAAACTAGGTGGACATGGGGTGGGTAGAGAAGCTAAAGGGCACATAAAGCATAGTTAGGCTTTTACAGGGTTCAAATATGTGGTCCTAATTTAACCAAGTCTCATTAAAGATTGACTTAGCTGGCAGAATTGTGAGGCACCCTTCCCAAAATCTCTTCCGTTCCCTCAGCACAGCCTCTGCGAAGCGTTGGCAGTTCACTCACAGTGACGGAGCAGCACACGTCTCCTCATCTGAAGGGCGCACAGTCGAAGGATGGAGACAACTTCGAATGCTGCTCCTTTTCCCACCTGGGAAATTTTTTTTACATTACGGTGTTTCATAAATTTCCCCTTTATTTTTTCCTCAGGTCTCTTAATATCTCTTTAGACAATAAAAGTCTGTATCTAAAAAGATAATAAAAGACTATATCATTTGGTATATTAGTCAGCATTCTCCAGAGAAATGAACCAATAGGATCCCCAGTCCTTCCTCCTCCCCTTTCTAGTGCTAGAGAAGAAGCTTTCAACATTCTGCTGTTGAGTATGACATGAGCTGCAGGCTTGTCATACATGACCTTTATTATATTGAGGTTTGTTCCTTCTATACCTAATTTATTGAGAGTTTTTATCATGAAAAGTTGTTGAATTTCATCAAATGTTTTTTTCTGCATCTAATCAGATGATCATATGATTTTTATCTTTCACCCTATTAAGGTGGTATGTCACACTTATTGATTTGTATAACCATACTTGCACCCCAGAAATAAATCCCACTTAGTCATGGCGTATGACCCTTTTAGTGTGCTGTTGAACTCAGTTTGCTAGTATTTTTTTTATTTTGAAATTTTTGTATCTGTATTCATCAGGAATATTGGCCTATGATTTTCTTATAGTGTCCTTATCTGGCTTTGGTATTAGGGTAATGCTGGCCTCGTAAAATGAATTTAGGAGTGTTCCCTCCTCTTCAACATTTTGAAAGAGTTTAAGAATTGGTGCTAATTCATCTCTAAATGTTTGGTGAAATTCACCAGTGAATCCATCTGATTTTTTGGAAGATGTTTGATTCTTGGTTCAATTCCTTTACTTGTTTTTGGGACCTACATTGCCTGTTTTGGTTTTATAGGTATGATTTATCTGGAAAGTACAGTAAAGTATCTGATGAGCATAATATTTCTTGTGATGTTTCACTATGTCCCGATTTGGTTAATGGAAAAATATCCTAAGAGTAATAACTCTCTTACATTTAGTTTTTATTTCCTATTCAGACAAACACAATGTGAGTTAATAACATTTATAAAGTAAAATTTTAGCCGTTGATAGAAATTAAATTATCTTTATGTTAGCCATTTTAACATAATATCTTAAATATTTGAACTTTTATGCAGTGCTTTCCTCTTTACCTGGTTAGTCCTTCAACAGTATAAAATTTTGATAACTCTCTTTTAGCACTCATAGAAACTAAAATTTTTATATTTATCTATGTATAATATATGTGTGACTATATAAATATATAGTTAAAAATTAAATCTACCACTGAAAATAATACGAATCTTCAGTTGAGATTTTTGAAATCTTTAGGAATTTAGAGACTTCTTTTGTTTGTAATATGGTAACTAGATGTCCTGGAAAACCAATTGAAAACAACTATAAATGCCGGATTACGTGTTTAAAAATATCGTACAAAATGTATCGCTGAGATGGCTAGGAAGAATGACATAGAGAACAACAGAAAGTAAAAGCAGGAATCCTAGGTAGTAAGAGAGCCTGAAGATATAAATTTATGACACCCAAGAGCCTCACATTTCAGTTTGGCCTATACATAGTCCAGTAGAAGATTACTACATAAATCTGGGGCTCTAAAAATTCTACCTCGGTGTTAGAATGAATGAGAAATCAACTCCCTGAGCAGAGAGGAACAGTAACAAAACTGTCTACCACTTTGGCTTTGCATAGAAGAAAATAAAGCGTCTTCCTTGAGAAGTGATAACTGTAGGCTGGCCCTCATGTGAGCTTGCAGCTAAGACTGAGGTGATCGTGTCATCCAGAAGAAACACAGCCAGACTTTGTGCTTTATTGTGGATGCAGGTTGATAGTGACTACAGGGCACTAGGGAAAGGAAACAAATCCTCATTGAGGAATAGAAATTCAAGTTGGGTCTCAAAGATTTCCCACTAAAAAGTTTCGAAGAATATGTGCCCATAGTCAGGAATTACCAAACACCCACCTCTTCCAAAAATAAACCACCAAAAAGCAAGCCAGGAGGAAAGAAAAAAAAAGAGACAATAGAACCAGACTCATAGACTTCAGATATTGGAGTTTTAGACACATAGTACAACAGATGTATGTTAAATACGTTTGAGAAGTAAAAGGAGGATTGA
Organism: Pteropus alecto; assembly: GCF_000325575.1. Classification (NCBI taxonomy): domain Eukaryota; kingdom Metazoa; phylum Chordata; class Mammalia; order Chiroptera; family Pteropodidae; genus Pteropus; species Pteropus alecto. The sequence goes on along the minus strand of NW_006438644.1, from coordinate 638,351 downwards.
AGATATTAGCAAATAGTAAGAAGCTGTAAAACACGACCAAGCAGATTTGAAAATAGAACCATATGAGCTTCTGGAAATAAAAAGTATAACAATTACAGTGAAAAAAAAAAAAAAAAAACCAACCCATTAAATGGGTTAAAAAGTATAATGGATATAGCAGAAGAAAGTTTAGTGAACTGAAAAATATATCCAGACAGTTGATCAGGAATGAGCTTTGGGAGATAAATAGGTGGCAAAAATAAACTTCGACTTAAGAGACATTTAGAACAGAGTATGGAAGTGTAATAAATTCTAACCAGAGTTAAAGAGGAGATAGTAAAGAGAATAGAAACACACAACATCCAAAAAATATAATGGCTGAGAATTGTCCCGAAATGTTGAAAGACACCAATCCTCAGATTCAGACAATTGGAAATTCAGCCTATAATTTTTGAGCAAGAAACTAAGAAGAAATCCACACCAAAACTCATTTTAGTGTTTGGCAGAACATTGAAGATAAGAGCTTATCTTAAATGTAGCTGGAGGGAAAAGAGATTACCTTCATAGGAAGGGGCAATTAGATAATGGGTTTCTCAATAGCAACAAGGAAAATGAAAAGCTGGTGGAATGCTGTTTTAAATATCTTGAGAGAATATGATTTTCAACCGAGAATTTGTAAATAGTAATATCATCTTTCAAGAATGAAAGTGAGATAATAACATTATCAAACAAAAAGTATCCTACAAAAAATAATCACCAAAGGATTTTTTGGAGAATGTATTTTAGGCCTAAGAAATAAAATTCTAGAAAGAATGTCTGATATGCAAGAAGAAATGGTGAGAAAAATGCTGAGGAATATGTGAATAAATAAAAAACAAGCATTGACAAATGAAACAATGATAATGTCTGATTTGAAGGTTAAATAATTAAGTAGAACTGAGATATGGGACAATAATAGTATCTACGTTGGGAACGAGATGATGAAACTAGATGGATTCTATGAACCTTGCATCCTGGTGTCTCCTTTGTATCCAAATTTCTCTTCTTATAAAGACACCAGTCTGATTGGAGTAGGGGCCACTGTAATGGCCTCATTTGAACTGAATCACCACTTTAAAGGCCTTATCTCCAAATACAGTCATATTCTAGGTAGTAGGGGGTAAGGTTTTAAACATATGGGTTTTGAGAGATACAATTCAGCACTAACTATTGTATACACGCAACTTTAGTAGTGAAATTCCATCTTCTGGAACAGGTAGAGACCAAAGTGATTTTGGTGGGTTGACCTTGGCTACTTTAACTAAGATGATTTTAGGAGAAAAATGAACATTAAATATGCCAGTTTCTTTATAATTTTATCAATGACTTGACATGCTCAAAAAACTCAATCAAATAAACAATAAACATAATCTTAACTCAGTTTCTTGCTCCTTACTTGAATGAGATAAAACTATCATTTCTATAGAAATAGAATCATAAAAAATTATATTTTAATTTACTTTCAAGAATGTATGGCAACTCAAATTAGGAAAGTACTTGTGGAACATGCTTTAATGAATAAATAAGAATGGCAATGAAAAATTAATGACATGTAGTTCTTCTAAAATTCTCAAAAATAATCTGTTTTAACCAAGGTAAATATTCCTCCACTTCAGTATTATTTATAATATTGCTTTTCTTGATTACTCTGTTTTTCTAGATAATGGAACATAAATCTTGAATATATTTGCTTTCTAAATACCAAATTGCACATGAATTTGAGCTTTAGTGTAATTGCAACAGGCATAGTTTTTCTTTGCTGTTGGTTTTTCGATAAGAAATATTTTGTGTGTTATAGAGTGAATCATATAAGGACTTCAAAAATAATCAGAAGATATTTCCCAAATTGCATAATGCTATTGCTTAGATAATTGCACATAATTCTTCTTATGACAGCTATTTTATTCAATATTTGCTTGCCTGAAGTTGAAAGACTCAAACAATGCACTTTTGGTTGTCACATTTTGGAAAGCATTCTTAGGAAAAAAAAATAGACTTTTATTTGGTTGGTAAATGATGGGTTTTCCTGGAACACATTGCTTGCTAATTTTACTAGACAAGAAAATAAATTTAAATGGTCAGCTACATTCCAATTTGTATTCTTCCTCCAAAGTCCTCCCCTTTTGCATTCTTAGATTTTGACACTCCTACACACCAGTTAAAGCACTTGTTAGAGTGTTCAAAAGAAACTGTTGCAATTAATTTCCTGGTCTCTTCTTTCTTTGATGTGTCACTATAATACTTTGAATAATTTTCAGAGTCTGGCATCTGTTCAAGGACAATTTCTTGACTTTGAGGAGGGGGAGAAGCAATGAAGGAAAGAGTAGCTATTTTTTCTTAAATAGGAGACCAAAACTATTTTTGTCTAAGTAGTCCAAAACATTTTTTTAGATAGGTGACAAAAAATAGAAAACTAGGTGACAAAAATTAGAAAACTAGCTGGCACATTTAACTACTATTGAGATCTTTTCTCTTTGGGATTGCCATTAAGGACAGAATTAAACCAGCAGTCTACATTTGACATGTCTGGGTTATCTTGCCCAAAAGAAATTCAGATAGACGAGCTTTGCAAACTGGAACCATCTGAAATTATAAAATGGCTGCAGGTGTCTTAGTAGGAGACTAATTTTATTTTCTAATGATTAGAAAGAATGAACAGACCATGAACTCTAGGGTTATACTTCATTTCTCCTGTCTTGCACAGTATGTTCTGAGCAATTTCTATTTGTAGTTGTACAGTAATTCCAGTCTTTTTGTTCACTATATGCTTGCATTTTAAGATTGATTCTTTACAAATTTGTTTTATTCTTTCCCATATTCTAAAGAAATGACTCACTTTCAGGAGTGGGTAAGAAGGGCAAGAAGTGATAAAACAGTGATCTGGAGGAGTTTCTTATTCACTTCTTAATAAGCAGCACCTAGCACAGTAAGTAATGGCACTGAGCAGACGTTTGGCCAGTTTTGATGGAGTCGAATTAGATTTATTCTTAAGTAAATGACAACAAGCAAAATAGTGTTACAGAAAGTTTCAACCTAGGGTAAATATCAAAATTAAAGTTTTTATATTCTCCTTCTTCTATAGATCCTGAGTTTTTTTCTCCCTTGTAAAACAAATCCACATTCAAACATAAGACATTCCTTAGTAACAGATCAAGGCCAATACAATGGACTTGAGAAATATGTGTCTATTATGTCTATGGAAAAGTCTGTTGTGAAATATAAACCTGAGAATATAACATTGTTTTAACTGTTCACACAAAATTATTGCTGTTCTAATTTGAATAGTTTCAATAACATTGAACTTTAAAAATCCAGATGTGTGCAATATATTAATTAATTAATATCCCTTATCCTCTTTGTAGACATGTCCTTTGTCCTACCTGTTTTCTCAGGAGCCTGACTGCCTGTCATTAGGCTAAACTCTTCACGTTCATAATGAGCCTACTTTCCTTCAAAAAAGATGATATGTCTTTGGTCAAATGTAAACACCACGAATAAGTCGTTCTGCAGTTTTTCCAGACAAATCAGATGCGTTTTCATTCTCTTATGTATTGTTAAACTTGAGTTTAACATTATATAGATTCCTTTATATGTTACAAATATACTTACATAAATAATTCCATTTCCTTCATTCACTCTCTGTCTCATTTGTCCAATAAAAATTCACTGGCTGCTTCACCAAGTTGGTGAAGACATCAATATGATTAAGGCAGGGTCTGTGCTCTGGAGAGGCTCACCACAATCTAACACGCAGACATCAAGGAAAAAGAGGGAGTGAGAACTGGGGCTGGGAGGCCATGAACACCTGGTTCAAATCCTACTTTACCTGTACTTCTGGGCATGTCACATGACTTTTTAAAAGACACCTCTGTTTTCTTATTGGTAAAACAGGTTCAGCATTTGCAATGCTTATCTCAGTGAGCAGCATTTAGAAAATGTTCACCGAACACTTTCTAGAACAGCTTGCCCAATAGAAATATAATTCAGGCCACATGTGTAACTTAAAATTTTTTAGTAGCCACATTAAACAAGAGGCATTAACTTAATGATCTATTTTATTTACTTTGTTAGGTCCAAAATATCAGCATTTCAACATGTAATCGATATAAAATATTATTAATCAGCTATTTTACATTCTTCGTTTTGTATTAAGTTGTTGAAATCTGATTTCTATTTTACATTTATAGCATCTCAATTTGTCATTGACGATATTTGACCTTTACTTAGATTTCATAAATTTTCGGGTTGAAAGAGTAGATTTACATTCTGAAGTTGTTCCAAATATACTTAAAACTATTTTGATAATTGAATATCAAATTTAAAATTTAAGCTAATTAAAAATAAATAAAATTAAAAATTCTGTTCCTTAGTCACACTAACCACATTTTAAGTGCTCAACAACCATAGGTGGCTAGTAGCTATCATATTGGATAGTGCAAGTCTAGAAAGACGGCTCAGTGTGATCAATGCTTTAATAGAGGCATAAGCAGAGAGCTCTGAAGAGTTAAAAAGGAACCATTGAAGTAGATCTTGAAAAACCAGTAGAAATTTACCAAGTAGAGGGGAGGAGGGAGAATACTACAATTTGATCTCTTGAAAGCATGTGAAATAGCAAGAATAGGCTCATTTAATAATTTAGAGGCAACTTATTGAACACACATTATGAGAGGTGCAAGGACTAGATATGGGAGCTTCAGCTGTGTAGACATGGTCCCTGAGCTCAAGTAGTTTGGCTTCTAAATATCATTTATTGGCCCACTTTCCAGAGAGGTGGATCTGTGTGTGCTCCCAGGTGTGCCAAAGTGCTATTGCCTCTGTAGTTCAAATTTCTAGCATGTCACCTTCAGGGTTTCTTTGTGAATAAGCCTTTTTTGAGCTGTAAGCAAATCCGCTTTGCTTATTAATTTTTAGTGACAAAAGCTGTTGTTTATTGTTATTGTTTTGTTTATTATTGCTGGTATTTGGCAGATGGCACGGCCAATACTGAGGGCTCCCTATGACATTTGGAATGTACTAGTCTTTTGCTTGTCGGCGTTTCAACTGTCAACCAGTATTGAGCTAAATTTGGCTCTTTTACTTACATATCTGGAGCAATGGTGGGCATGGTTGCTATTCTGTCACCTATCTGAGATGTTAGACTTGTACCTGAGACAAATAGACGATGATTTACATTCAGACGACCCATTTCAGCTACTGGCGAAAAGTCCTCCACTTGTTCCTTATTTTGCAATTCTGGGTCTCTACTAGGGATCAAATAAACTCCCAACTTTGCAGATTTCTGTTCAGGTGACTCTGTATAGATTTTGCCTATTGCTTTGTTTCACCAACTCTCTCTGAAGATTAGTTAAAAAAAAAAAAAAAAAGAAAGAAACAAACCAAAAAACAAAAGAAAAACACAAACAAGAACACCCTGGTATATCTAGAAAGATTCTCAAAATTATTCTCTACAAGATCATTGTCTACTCTTTAAAATATTCAGTAAAGGAGATTTTCTTTGCCATTCATAATTATGCTTTTAGTATCTCACCATCTTTCTAGTTATAGGAAGCTTTTCCTAAATCTAATCTGTACGTCTGTTTTCTCATTGGGCATCTTTCATAAGGCTACTTCTCGATCATGAAATTTTCTTTTCTTCTGAGAAATATGGGTTAGGGTGAAATCAGAGACTTTTCATAGAAAACTAGCAAGGCCATTCAAACTCAACTGTGAGGAAAAAAACATAGCTAAGCAAGAAGCAATTTTAGAACCAAACACTGGAAATAACAAATTTGATAATTAATTTTGGCACTTGAAGCTAGGCTAAAATCTCTAGGTACAAATTTTTTTTACACAGAATTCTTTTTACCTCTGTTATTATACTCTAGCTATGCTTGAGTAGATAGTCTGACGCCAGCACCTGTAGTCTACCCTTGGTTGTCCAATCGTAGCATCGGCGGGCTACTATTTGCAAGTGTTATTTCTATAATTCTCCTTCTTTATCTCAGAGCTGGGGATGCCTTTCTTTATTAAATAAGCCACTCTTTTTCTTGCACACATATGTTGTGTTTGATTCACCCTTGTCCTAAAAAGTAATCTATACTCATGCTGAAATCTCAATTTTAACAAATATTTAGAAAACTTAAATTTCTTTTCTCCTTTAACCGTTCTCTTACATTAGCTCATTATACTTGGATATTCTGAGACAACTGCTGAAACAATATTGACCCTGAAACCTGAATTCAAGGCCTGGTCCCCTTATGTAATTGTGCACAAGTAACTTAATATTGCTCATCCTTAATTTCTTCATCATTTAATGGGAGATGATAAATCCTACTTCACGATGTTGGTATAAAATAGTGTATCACTGTCTCTGTAAACATCACATCATAAAATATGAAACAAATGAAACATGTTACTCCACATAAGCACGTGAGCAGCTCACAGTGGCTGGATCGCACTTCCATCCCTCTCTATGCTGATGGGAGGATTGTGCTGCCGGATTTGTCATCAGGGAATTCACCTTTGAAAGTGGTCACGATCTACCTGTCAGTGGGTCTTCTGAGGGAGTTGGCAGGGCCAGGTATTGGCCTTGTACTATGTTGGGCAGTGCAACGAATATAAGCTTTTATTTGGGCATCTGCCTCTCTTTAGGCATTGCATATAATGATAATGTTAATTCTCTCGGTCAATTTTTTTTTTCTTAATTTTCAAGTGAGTTATTTATGTGTGTTGTACAGTGGGCTGAGGAGGGCAAGCACGATAGTCAAATCGTGGGTGAGAATATGTGTTGTATGACGGTGAGGAGGTGCCCGTACTTGCCTGCATAGCAGGGCAGAACTGGGGTGGGATGAGTGACGTGCTTACTTTGGGTACAAAACTGAAGGAGGAGTCAAAAAATGCAAAATTCAAGACAAATAGTATTTTAATGCAATATTTAAAAAATCAAAAGTAATACAAAGATCCATGATGAACAAAATGTCAAAATTTTAAGTCAAGACATTTTTCTCCTTTTTTCCTATGTATTAAAATATGCAACTGCTTAGTGGGGAAATGAGCTCTCATTTTCCATCTCCCCCTGTATAACCATTTATGTTTATTTAAATCTTTAGGTCATCTGTGCCTCTGGGTGGACCCTAGGCACATAGAAATGAAGAAGTGTTTTTATCAGTAAGGTTATCAAAGTGGATTTAATTAGATATAAAGCATATTCTGTGGACTAATTAGTTTTTTTTTTTTTCAGAAGATCCATTTTTTTAAAAACTCACATACAAAAGGATTAAAGTGCAGATGGGTATTAAATGAAAAATGTCAGGGTTTCTCCCTGTCACCTTCCCTTCAATCTCTTCATTAATGGAAATCACTTTTCATGGGTTCTCCTGGTGGCCATAGCCACATTTTAAATGATTTGTGTGTGTCTTTTGGTTTATCAACTTCAGGCAGAATATCTTCACTTTCTGCTGTGAAAGATAAAAAATAGAGATCATTTGCTCTATCCCTTTTCCCTTCTCCACCTTTCAATTTTTCGTTTCATGGACAGATAGGTGTACATGTGCTGTGTGTGTGTGTGTGTGAGAAAGAGAGAGAGAGAGAGAGAGAGAGAGAGAGAGAGAGAGAGAGAGAGAGAGAGAGAGAGAGAGAAAGATATCATTTATTATATCTGTGAGAAAAAGCAACATACATCCCATGTTTCTATTTTTCTCATTAACACAGCTTTAGTTTAGGAAGAAGATAGGCCAGGGTGGCTGCCTGGCTTATCTCTCCTACATGGTTGGGAGCCTTGGCCTTTGCCAGGCAGATCACTTACATTTTTTCATAGATCCTTTCTCATCCTTCATCCTGGGTACATATGGGCTTTGTTGTGAGCCATGGCTCTAGCACTTTAGACCTCTGCTATGCTTCTGTAACTCATGCTCCATTGCATCCTACTCATCCGCCATCTCTCTTCCAGGAATTCAGCAGTCTTTGCTTGGTTGACGTCATATCTTGCCAGTTGATAGCATTTTTAGAATTTGTCCCTTTTGTATATTGTTATTATTTTTAATAGGCTCTTGGATTATTAGTATTAATTCAAAAAGTAGACCGTGTCTCTCTTTTACGTGTCTATTGCTCTTTTACTTGGGTATCTCATAAATATTTATAATTCCTTCCCCAAATAAGACAAAGAGTAGAAATAAATAATTATCTCTTTTGCCTGTTGTTTGAGTTCGCTTGTAGGACCAGTGTAATTAAAAGCTGAAACTTAAGATAGTTTTAAAGAATATATTTTTATTTAACAAAACTGAGGCCTTGGATGATAAAGGCACCTTTTAAAAGATTATATAATGACTTGGTAAACACTTCCTTTATGAAGGTAATATCGTGTCTCTTCCTGATTATCCTGATCTCCTAGGTGGATCTTCAGCTCCAGAAAAAGTCTAAGATGAGATTCTTGAATTAGAATGTGTTCCTTAATTAGGTCAAAGCAGAGGGAGTTATTCAGTCAATGTTAATTAAGTAGAAATAGTTTTATTTGATTATCATTTTATCTAGATCTTGCTCTCCTAACACTCTTAGAGATAAAGTTTAATGCCTATCAGCAGACTCAGTAGCATCAACAGTACATTATCTTCCTCAATTATAAATATTGTCCTGTTGATAAAAATATTTAAAAGATATGTCTTAAAAACAAAATGATCTAGTTCAAGTTTAATAAATGCTTTCATTAATATAGCCTATTCAGTTTTCATTACTATTGTTTTATGATGTTTTTGTCCAGAATTAATTAGAAAAAATATAATTAGAAAAAAAAATACATTATAACATTTACAGTTCTCTCTACATCTAAAAAAAATAATTAACTTGTAAAGCATTATAAACTTATTATATTTAAAACTATTGTAGGTTTAAATAGTTTGCATAGGGCAGTGAACAAAATTTAGTGACAAATATAGAATTAGACTTGGTCACTAATATTTTCTGAGATTGAGGTAGTTCCCAAAATACATGTAGACTAGCTAAGCATCTAAATTGCTAAAACTGTTGAATCCTATTACTTTCTAACTAGATTTTATTAATATATTATGAATTTATTGTCTCAGATCAATAGGATCACATGCAATTAAGTAAAGGGATTTTTTTGTGCATATTTCTAATATCTGTATTAGCTTCAGTATACTTTGATAATAATGGATGACATTAATACTGATAAATTTTATTGTTTCTATTGGAATTTGTTTTCTACTTGTGCTTTGTATACATATGTTAAGGATGGGGATAGATGTACATCTATTATGTTAGTATATTTGTATGTGTGACATTGCATACTTTTTGTCCTCAGAGTTTTGCTTTTTTTCATGTACAGAGGTATATCACGTACAATGTAGTTGTCCAGCATTTTGATAGATCTACATTTTATGACTCCAATAACCACATTTTGTTTTATGATTATCTGGTCACCCCAACTACACAGGGAGCTCTTCGAGGCAGAGATTCATTTTTTTTATTCATTTTTTTATTACGCTTAATTTTTTTGTCATGATAAAATATACGTAGCATACAATTTGCCATTTCAACCATTATAAATGTACAATTCAATGGCAATAAGTATAGTCATATTGTCAGTCAACCATCACCACTGCCTATTTACAGAACATTTTCATCATCCCAAACAAACTCTGTGCTCATAAACAATAACTCCCCACTTCCCCCTTTCCCCCTATAGTCCCTGGTAGCCTCTAATTTACTTTCTGTTTCTATGAATTTGGCTATTCTAAGTTCTTCATATAAGTGGGTTCATATAGTATTTATCTTTTTGTGCCTAGCTTATTTTACTTGGCATAATGTTTTCAAGGTGCATCCGTGTTGTCTTATTTGTTTTTATATCCCTATTTTTTTCACAGTGCCCAGCATTTGGAAAATAAAAAAATATATATATATTTTTGAATAAAAGCATGAGAGCAGGAAGAAATAGCATGTCATATTCTAGGGCTACTCAAGAGGCTTTCCTGGCAATAGAGACACTACAGCTTAGAGTTCGGAAGAAGTTTGGGGGAGATGAAGCTGGTGATGTGGGAGGAACAAGAACGAAAAGGAGTTGAAGGGTTTGGATTTGATTTTATAAGCAGTTGTGGGCCTGAATATTCTTGAGGAGATAAATGTCTTAAGTTCCCCTGGGTACATTGCTTTCTGTCTGTGGTTTGTGTGAGGGACACTGTGTTGGTTATTTATTCCAGGGGTAAAGAAGAAGATTGAAAAGATTAGAGTGTGAAAAAATGGGAGGACCCTAGTTTTTGTAAATATCTAATGTACTATATATTATTTAGTATTTATAATGCCCGCATGAGACCACACTGTATTGTGAAGTTAAGCATATCTAGCTTGCTAATTTCAGTGCTTTTTGCTTGAATTACAAAATGGTGAGGAAGAAGAGGCGTTTCCCACCACTCACACTTTTTAGAAGTGAAATTATGAAGAGGAAAGGAACTTTTTGTGAGGTAAACTATACTCCATGATATAAATGATATACAACCACACTCAGTTGCCAAAGTGCCGTTGACATTGGATCTGATGGGACACCAAGAAATGTTGTGTCATAGACAGAGAGGCAGGAAACAAGATGTGTTGACCTAATATTCTCTTCTTTGGGTCAGACCTGACTCAGAGAAAGTGAACAGGACTTACCCGCTTCTTACAAGTCACAACCTCTTAATGCAATCGGCCAAGGAAAGGACAAGAGAAGAGTTAGGAACTCTTGACTTGTTCCTGAGTTCCTGGCACCAGCCCTAGCTCTCAGCTCCTTGTTGAGAGCTCTCTTCTTCATTTCCCTGCCTTTGACCCCAACTTCCTGCCCTATGATTCCTGATACACACAGCACTTAGAAATTTACAACTTGCATTATTATCTTACATCTCAACCGAACCTTCAACTGTCTGGCAGGAAGTAGAGTAGATGTTATTATCCCATTGCACAGTTAAGGAAATTGAGGTTTAGAAAGGTGGAGTGGCTTACCCAAGGCCACACAGCCACTTAGGGGAGAAGCTAGGATATGTGACATATCTTACATTAGACCACACTATCTTTAATTTGGTACTTAGTTTTTATCTCTAGATGAAGTAGTTCTAGAAATCTGTATTAGAGCTCTCTGTATTGTATTGCAAAATAATGATAGTGATAATAGTGAATAAGTTCTAGAGTGCTATGACAGGCATTATTTTAAATGCTTTATGTGTAGTAAGTTACTTAATCCTTCCAACAATCATTTGAAGTAGTTACTATTATTATCAATATTTTTACAAATGAAGAAACTGAGACATAGCGATATTAAATTAGTTGCCCAAAGTCACAGAGGCAACCTGAATCAGTGGCAAAAGTCCGAGAGGCTTCAGTTTGAATGCAGATGTTCCACGTGCTCTGTTTCACGTCAAACATCTGCCTCCCATAGGCCTCAGTTTCCTCATCCGTAAGACAAGTGCACTGCACTATTGAACTCCGAGATCCCATCCAGCCTGAAGGTTAGATTCTCTTCTTTTCACAGAATATGGACGATCTTAATCTTTGCCTAGAACCGTGGCATTAAAAAAAGAGCCTCTACTAAATTTGCTGTAAACTTTCCAAATATAATCTCTGTTTCTACTTTATATTTTCTGAGGAGCATGAGCAACCCCAGGAAAATAAATACTGAATAAAAACTCAATAAAAACTCAGTTAAGTTGCAAAATAGTCCTTCAGATAAAACCTTTAAAAGCAAGGCCTAAGGGCTCTCTGATGTCCTAATAGGCCCCTCACATTGCTGACTCAGGACCGGTGGGTGACCAGCCCTCTCCCACTTGTAACTCTGGGATAGCAGGCAGGATCGAAAGACCTTCACCAAAAATGTGTCTAGGAGACCATAACAAAGTAAACAAAGAGATTTTTGTTATTTTCTCTTTATGAAATTCATTGTATTCTTACAAGTTATCAGAAAGCCTACTAAATCACATTTAAAAAATTCTTCACAACCCGCAGAGAGGTGCTCATTCTGAGAGAGAACGTGAGAACCAGTGAGACTGAGACTAGATAAATCTGCCTATATTTGTTTACGGTATTTTTAATTGAGAAATTATCATGGGAAGGATTAATTTCCCCAGTTTCCAAGACAGGTTTGTTATCTTGACTCCAAAATCAGTCTTTATAAATGATGTCATTTTCCCAGAAGCAAAAAAGAAAACTTTATGCCTTTCATGTGCCCTCACTTACCTTCGGTGTTTCAGAAACCCCGGTGTGGAGGCTTGTTTAGGAAAGGTTTAGACAGAGCAAGAGGTGGGCGGGGCACACAGCAGTGAACTCATGGATCACCTCTCCATGTTCTGAAGCTGACCATCGGTGTGGAAATCAGCCCTCAACTTCACTACAAGTGCGGAGGCCTCGAAAACCAAACTCCTGAATTCATTAAGGGTTTGACTTTGTATTCTGGGAGAGCAAGTGGCTTACTGGTCTGCCTAGCTGCTCACCTTTTTCTTTTCTTCCATTCATCCATTTGTCCATCTGTCTGTCCGTCCGTCCATCCATCCAAAAATTTATTGAGCACTTATGTGCCAGAAATTATGCTGGAGATGCAAAAGAGAATTTGTACACAATTCTTCTAGAGGCATGAACTCATGGTTAAGAAAAATTTTTTATGAGAAGTGACACTTGAAATAAGATTATGACTTGAAATGTATGTCTAATATTTGACGAGGGTGTTTTTACTTTTAACATTGAAGTTCTAAATACACTGTGTTCTTAATTTCTGTTTTCCATTTATATTTCGGGGGGGGGTCAAATCCCCCAAAATGGAATTATCGGTATTATTATTATTTATTTCATTTATTTCACATGAATGACAAAAGTTTTACAGAAAATTGAGTCTAGGAAACTATGTCAAAGTAAGTAAAGAATCTTTTTGATTCTTTCCTTTTATGATATTCAGTTCATTCTTACAGGTTATCAGAAAGCCTATTAAATCACATTTAAAAATATCTTCACAAAAAATATATTTTGCCATGTTTTTATACTAGATCGATTTTATCACCCTGAAACGTAATGGGTATTACTATTAATACTAAGCCAGCGCTTCCCGAATGATGACCAGCTACAGGGTACAGGGTTCTAAAGCTTCCTGTTTATTAGTTTATTTAATCATCATGGTAAACCCTGTGGAGAAGGTGCTTTTTAACGCTCCTTTTCAGATGAAGAAACTGAGGCATGGAGAAGTTACGTAACTCTCAAAGCTTCCTCATGATGAAATACCTGAGCTGGGGTTCGGCCAAGACCATCTATTCCAGAGGTCACACTCTGCAGTACTCCCAGCTGTGTCACGCTGTATATTGTCCACCTCCACTGCAGTTTCCTTTCAGGAAAGACCTTGCCTATTGCGAACGATAATATCTTTTCATAAACGGCTTCTTTTCTTAGCCTTTTTAGCATGCACGGAGCAGTATTTAGTATGCACGGAACAATATTTAGCATGCACGGAACAATATTTAGTATGCACGGAACAATATTTGCCCACAAAGGACAAGGACTCCATGGCTATCTGCTGTAGTTACCACAGAATCACATTCAAACTTCTCACGCAGGCATTAAGACTCTCCCCAGTTCGACCCACTCCACCCACCCAGATATTTCCTTCTCTCAACACACACTTCTGCTTTAACCAGTGCGGCCACCCCTCCGCCACGTAGATGTGTTTTGCTCATGCCCAGATGCGCACCTCTGCTTGTGTGGTCTCCATGTGGCTTCCTCTGCAGAAAACACACCTCTCCTCTGTCCTGCTGTCTCCGTGTATGTCAATGTGTCGTCATTTATGTCTCCACCATGTCTGATAGGCTGCACCAAACCCCTCTGCTTTATACACCTGTCCCCTACTAATTTTTCTCTCCTTGAAAACTCTTTAAACTTGTGGGCTGTGCCGCTGGATGGGGTGCCAAGTCTTGTAGTACCTCATTTTGATACCTATACTATGAGACCATATTATGGAGCCCTTTATATATCGTTTACTTTCTAGCAATAGAGTAATAAGCATGTACATAAAAGGCAAAATTAGAACTTTGAGGTCCATCTCAATATAAAAAATAAATTAGAATGTTCTAATTTCATTCTTTAACATGATGCCTTCAATATACTAACCCTTAAATAAATATTTGAGGGATGCCTTTTGTTGTCATTTTGATTTGCCTGAGCAAATCTCTAAGTATCACTCAGATTAAAGTGCAGAGAAGCCGAGCTTTTAGGTCATTTCAAACAGGTAGGGAGCCATATGCTACCTATTAAAGGTTTAAGTGACAAGAAGGTTTCCAGCCCAACCAAAGGTGTTATTCTAATACTTGCTCCCAGCTGGCAAAATGGGGCTGTAAGAATCTCTTACAAGAAAGCACTGTTTCTTTCTATTTCAATGCTTTTCTTAGTCCTGACCAAAACGAAAACAAAATGCCAAAATAATACAAATATGCATGTGAAGAGCATCTCACTGTTTATTGTTTTGCCCAAACCTAGTTGATAGGACTAGATTTGATCGGTTTTGGGGGGAAATCAGTATTGATGGACAGTAGTCCTCCTTATCTGCATTTTGCTTTCTGCGGTTTCAGCTACCCATGGTCAACCACGTTCTGAAAATATTAAATGGATGATTCCAGAAATAAGCAATCCATAAGTTTTAAATCGCTCGTTGTTCTGAGTAGAGTGAAGAAACCTTACGCCATTCTGTTTTGTCCCATCCGGATGTGAATGGTCCTTTAGCACGACATGTCCACACTAGACACTCCCCGCCCGTCAGTCACTCAGCAGCCGCCTCGATTATCAGACCCACTGCGGAAGTATCGCAATGCTTGTGTTCAAGTCACCCTTATTTCACTTAATAATGGCCCCGAAGCACAAGGATAGCGATGCTAGCAATGTGGATGTGTCAAAGAGAAGCTGTAAAGCGCTTCCCATAAGTGAGAAAGTGAAAGTTCTCAACTCCATAAAGAAAGAAAAAAAAAATTCTATGCTGAGGTTGCTGAAATCTACAGTAAGAACAAGTCTTCTAACTGGTGAAAGTTCTCAACTCCATAAAGAAAGAAAAAAAATTTTATGCTGAGGTTGCTGAAATCTACAGTAAGAACAAATCTTCTAACTGGGAAAAAGAAATATGTGAGATCGAAATTTGGGCTAGATTTGCTGTTGCCCCTCACATTGCAAATGTTATGGTCAAGTGCATGACACCTGTTTAGTTAAGATGGGAAAGACATTAAATTTGTGGGCAGAAGGCATGAAAAGAATATGTGTTCCAATGGACAGCAATGTGTTGCATCAGAAAACACTGAGTGACCCCATTCACATAACTCTTATTACAGTATATGTTATAATCATTCTCTTTTATTATTAGTTTTTTTTGTTAATCCCTTATTGTTCCTAATTTATAAATTAAACTTTATCATAGGTAGGTATGTAGAGGAAAAAACGTAGCATATACCAACTTTGGTGCTATCTGTGGTTTCAGATATCCACTGGGGGGTCTTGGAATATATTCCCACAGATAAGGGGAGACCGCTGTATACCTGGCTTCTGAATTTTCTCATCATATACTTATTTATTTTTCCATCCATTCAATTAACATATAATATATTAATCAACTACTAAATGAAAGGATCTGTGGTAGATCATTCAAGAAAGAAAAATCGAGACGTTAGATAACTGCAAACCCAGACTATTGTGCTCAAGTTGCATGATCTTTTTTTTTTTTTTTTCCTGACAAACTTAGGACATTTAGAATGCTTTTTACACTCTGATCAAAACAATTTTTTTTTCCCATCTTGGTGCCAGTGTTACAAAATGAGGCAGAAGACACAAAGTATCCCAGAGGGTTAACATCATAGCTGTAGGAACTTCAAATGGACAAGTAAAACCCATTATGACTGCTTATACTGATGCATCAGGAGAAAAACATGCCGAGAAGTAATGTGCAGGACAGCTATGATTGCCGGAAGCCGATAGATCCAAGGACCTGAGTTATTTTTCAACAAACCATCGTTCACTTTCTGCCTCTTTCTTGACATTGACTGTGCTTTTAGCAGGGCAAAAGTTACCTGAATTTTTTGTTAGAGTTCAACATTTAAATCATGTTCACTTTTCTAAAATTCTATTGGATGGAGTAGCAGAAGAGAAAAACAGACATAAAAGAAAGGAAGTAAAAGGGAATGCAACGTTTCAGAGATGCCGCCGTCGGAAAAGATTAGGAAATGAGCCGCTGAAAGCCAAAGAGAGGGAGAGAGCACTTAGACGTTTCCCCGGAATCTTCCAGAAGTGATGCAGGAATTCCCAGCTTTTCTTGTTACTTGTTCTTTTTTTTTTTTTTTTTTTAAGGAAAATTACTTACTTTAAGGTGTATCTCTTTTAGATTTTCTGTGTAGTTAGGACTTTTCTTTCTCTCTTATCTTTATCTTTGTTATTTGTCTGAAGCATCCAAATTTGGGGGGGTGTATTAAATGGTTAGGTAAACTTGATGTGTAAATCTACCATTTACACATAGCCACAAAGATGACGAGGCCTAGCCTAGTGAATTATACCATTAGGATGTTATAGTTGCCAATACAGTCAGCATTAATTCGTTTCTTGTTTTCTATTCATTCTTAGCTCCTTGCAAACATTCACTCAGAATCTTTTAAAATATCAATCTTGTGAAAAGCACAGTTCTGGGTTCTTTGGAGAAAGCAAAGACGAGTGAGTCTACATCCTCCTCTCTAGTAAGTCCAGAATTAGAGATGACCTGGTAAATCATACATTGGATGGTAGTATCTTCTAGAACTTGGAAAAGGTTAGAAGAAAAAGGATGAGAAACCTTGTTCTGTCAACCAATTCTATTTTTCTGAAAGTGTGTCATTAATCGTGCAGTCTTGCAGACTCCAAAGAGAAATTATACCATCGATCTACTTAACCAAGTATAATCAATTCTCATAAGATCAGAGACTCTTTGTGTATTTATGACTAAGATCTTACATTTTGGAGTTTACGTATTCTTTATATTATTCTCTCCAAAGCAGGATCCTTTTACACAGCTGCATGCTTTTAAGATGATTTGTTTTGCTATCAATTTCTAGTCTTAAAATTGGACCTTTACTGGTGTCTAAGATACCTTGGTTGGAATCTGTAGAAGTTCTTAGAAGTGGGTTGTGTGGACAGTTCTTATCTCATCCTTTCTGACCATCTCTCAGAATGGTCATGTCAAAGTTACTGACCCAGTGGCTGTCCTGGGCCTCCTGGCCACTTCTTAGTTGGCCATTTATGTTCAGATATCAGAGAAAACCTCACATACCTGGCATCTTTAGGAGAGATTTGAAAGATGAGAAGTATGTATTTTTGAAGTTTAACCTATCTATTTTATGCATAACGTTTTGGTAACAGATTTTGCAATCTTTTAAAGGTAAATAAAATGTGTTTTTTATATTTTGAAGTCATTTTATAATTTGTTAAATTAATAATCTCTTTATATTAAGACTTCCATTTACCTTCAATCTTCAAATCCTGATGAATTTTCACAGCCATTCTTTCATTAAGGAAGGATCTTAATGATTTCCCTTAATAGCTTATGAAGTGAATCATTGAAAGTGAGTCACAAAAGGCCAACTCTTGTACATGATTTAAAATAGCAGTTGTTTCACTGGATCTGTATTACAACCTCCCTCCACCCCCAGATTTCTTAGTCTCTGCATACAAAGCTTTCCCAATAGTTAACGATATTCTCTTTCTTCTTTAATAATTTTATGAGAGCATTCCAAGGAAAGTGGGGGGAGGGGAGAGGACGTCCCTAGTGTAGTGTGGTAAGTGTAAAATTACCAGCAGCGTTCGATTATCTGGGAAGCCGTAGACTTCTATCCCTCCCCTATCAGGCACGCTTAACCAGGTGTTTGTGGACATATAAAATTCTCAAAAAGAACTAGACTTCAGTGTCATTTGTTTGATTTTGTAATTTTTAATATTTTATTTTATGCATTTAAACCTTTAGTCTGAGAAAGGGTCCGTAGATTTCACCAGACTTTTGAATGGAGCAAAAATGTTTCGGAACCCTGTCATAAATTTATTTCAACCTATAAATTTTAGACGGTGAAATTCGTGATTGAAGTGTGAGAATAAAATTTGTCTTCTCATAATATTTTGCACTTTTTATCATTTAAAAGGAATCAAAGCAGGGATAGCTACCATTTATCTGTTGACCTCTGGTATTTTCCAGGCAATGTGATGGGTTATGTACTTTTTAGTTTTATATACTTTTTAGTTTTTACCATAACATACTGCAGAGATATTATTATCATCCCCATTTTGCAGATGAAATAATTGAAGCCCGGAGCAATTCATTCATTCACTCAAAAATATTCATAGAGCATAAATTAAGACTAGGCACTGTGCTAGGTACCAGAGATTAAATAATTTGCCCAAGATCACATAACTATTAAGTGTCAAAGCTGAATTCAACAAAGCCCATCGTCTCTTTCTACATTGGAAAAAATTAAAAATCTTATTGAGACATGTGGAACTCTAAGAAGGTGGCAAACAAATACTTTTCTCTTTATATAAATATGAAATATAATTAGATTTTCCTCAAAAATAGTAATTCTGCTCATGCCTTTCTTCATTCTAACATTGCCTGAGCAAAACAGGGCCCAATCAATGACTTTCCATAATCAACTCATTTTCTTCTAGGACCATCACTAGTCTTGTCATTATGAGACAGAATAAGAATACATATATTTTCATTGATGGCATCTCTATGTCCTTGTACCCAAGAAAAGATACCTACTCCTCTGCCTTGCTAACTATTCATAAACCTTGCTTTTAATCTGGTACATGTGCCATGGGTTTTTGGTTGGGGAGGGGGACAAGAGGGTTTGTGTTGTTTTGTTGTGTTTTGTTTTTTCAGCAATCTCAAGATTTTCTCATTTGTGATCTGAAATATTTAGAACAAGAGACTTTACAATCTTGAAAATAGCTTATATTTTCACTGCTAAAGGTAAGCCAGGTTTGTGCTGATAAGCACTGTTCCTTGGAATTCAAAGAGCCACTTTCATGCCCATCTCCAATTCTGGCTTAACTCTCTCTCCTGGGTTGGAAGCTGATTTGAGAAGCTGATCATTGACACGGAGACATGTTGAACCTGTGATGAGGAATTTTGGCCCGTTGTTCCCTGGAAGATTTCCTAAGTGCTTTACAGGTGGTAAGAAGAAAAAGACAAAAGAATAGCAACAAAAATCTCTCCCTTTGAAATATTGACAGTGGAATTGAGCTTAGAAATCAGACTAACTCAAAATTAGTGAGCATACATATTCTGTTTAATTTTCATTTATAAAAATAAAGAAGAAAAAAATAAGTATGTCCAAAATTCTTTTAGTTCCAATAACTCAAAATGGACAAAGTAATTTTGAGTTTCATTTTCTTCACATTTCATTCCAGGCTGATACCTTGCTTGCTAGTTTTGTGAGAAAAAAAAAAAAAACCCAACAAAAAAACTGTCCCATTGGCTTTGCTCCAAGCTGGCACCCTCAGAGAGGTTCAATGTCATTCAGCTTCTCCTCAAAGAGGAAGCTAGCATGAGATGTGCTGGGAGGCTCCAGGTGACACCATTGTGAAGGCAGGGGCGCACTTAGCAGACCTTCACGAGCTCAGTGGGAAGGAGGAACACAAACTCAGGCTTTTGGCTGCGAAAGGCTCCCAGGGGCTGCGACCACTTCTCTTCTTAGCCGTCCCTTTGGATTAAAGAGAATGAACACAATCTTTTCATGCTGATCTCCAAATGTGAGAAAGTAGACGTGTTGCATCACCTTGGCCAGGAATGATCAGGAAACAGTGCGTTTTATGCTGCTTATGAATTCTTATTGTTGAAAATGTTTTTGATAAATAAGTCACATATGTGGTCAGAGTCGATCTTTTTTAGAATAGTAAATAACAGATGTTTATTTTTTCCTTTCTTAACAACTTTGGACATAATGAGTACAAAGAAAGGAAAGCATATGCCAACCCCCTGGTATAATGTTAGAAAGAGCATCTTTGGGGGGAAAAGGTGTTTTTTTCTTTTTAAATCATCAAGTCATCGTTTTAAGTATGGGGGGAAATGGTTATCGTTTTAATGCTATGGCATTTTTTTCACATTTTTGTCTCTTTTCTCTCTGCATACCCCTTCTAACTGAAAGTGCCCGTCTGCATGATGTCAATTCTTACCTATTTCCTGACAATACCCAAATCCATGGCTTCGGTCTGCAACATGCTTCTCGGCTTCATACACTTATTTTAGCAATCTCCGAGGCTATTCTATATGGTTATGGTGTAGGAACATGAGACTAAACACATTCAACCCAGCGCTCACAGCCTTTCCCCAAGAACCTTCTCTTTCGATGTTTGCCCATCACAGTGACCAATCCCAGCATCCAGACATTTAAGAGATCTTTGACTCCTCCTCTCCTCTTTTCATCTCATCAGTTGCTAAATTTGATTAATTCACTTTCTTTAATCCCTCATCAATGGGTCTCTTTCTCGCCAGTCTCCTTGCCTTCACTCTAGTTAAGACACACATCTTTCAAATCCTTCAATGGCTTCTCTTGGCCTCCGGGGCGAAGTTTAAACTTAGCACTGCCTGGCCCTGCTGCATCTCCTGCCACTCTTCCCTCCAGTGTCTGTGCCCCTGTACATCTGGTCCAGGGACAGTTTCAGGGACATGCCATGCTCTCTTGTCTCTCTGTAGCTTTGTCTCCCTTCCCATCAAGACTTAATTAGAGATCTGCGGAAGTCTTACCATCCCACATACAATGCTGTCTTTTGTGTTTCCATGGAGCCTCGTATAGTTCTCCAGCCTGGTGATAGGTACCATTTTCCAATCCTCTTTTCATTGGTCCGATTTCTCTCTTAACTTTGATGTCAGATACCAAGACATATAAATTTTTTTTTTGTCCTTTACATAGTAGGTATTCAAAATAGCGAAGCAATTAATTTTTCTGTAATTAATTCATGCTTCTAAGTACTCCAAAGAGAACCATACTTATGAGTGTTGCTAAATATTTTTCTTTCCAAGAAAAAGATGTATTGGATATTTAAATTTTATTTCTTACTCCTTAAAAATGGGTCTATACATAGATTATACTGAATTTTTAAAACAAGTGACAACATACTCAAAAGAGTGGTTTTCCGGTCCAAGGAAAGATACATTAATAGTTTAACCTATGACCATATTTACACTTATTTTTAGACAGATTGGAGCGTCTAAGAGCTAAATTTCCCAATTTTCTACTTGCTTCTCTAGTGCATTCACACTCTCAGTCTCTCTTGCTTTCTTCCTGTTTCCACAGGATCTATTTCAATCCTACACTATGCTACTCTAACATCCTACCTTGTCACCTCCTTATCTTTCTCAATAGCTCACTTCCTTCTTCACTGAGAAATTGGAGACCTTCTTACTGAAAATTCTTCACATTGCTGCACCTACCACTCACTGAAAGATAATTCATTTACATCATTTCATCTCATTCATTGATTTAATGTCCCCCGCCCCTGACACACACATACACACACACTAATTAGATGAATATTTATTAAGGGCCTTTTCTCAGCCAGACACTGCATTAAGTAGTAAAGGTACAACGTTATCAAGACATTAGTCCCTGTACTCCATCTGTTTACAATCTGCCGAGAGATACTAATAAGCAGAAAGGCACTTACAGATAAGAGCTACCATGGGAATAAGAACTTGATCTTGATGCTTGTGAGAGTTGAAGTCATTGGAAGAGTGTCCTGAGAAAAGGAAAAAGCATGTGCAGTGGCCCAGGGAATAATCTTTTCTCTAGACTCTCGGATTAAGTGCCCCCTCTTCAGTTGCTTACCTGGGTTTTGACACTCAACACATGTCGTTATTATCATATGTTCATTTTCCTTCCTTTTCTTATGGACTGTGAACTTTTTGAGAATGAGAACATTGTCCCATCTCCTTACCCACAGTACCCAACCTCATGCCAGGTTTACATATATTAGAGATGCTCAATAAATATTTGGTGGCTATTGAGCATGACCATGGAAAATGGAAAATGTTTGCAGTTTGTTAAAGCTGTGGATTGAGCTGCATTCCCCACAAACATATGGTGAAGTCCTAACTCCCAGTGTCCGTGAATGTGGCCTTATTGGGGAATAGAGTCTTTGAGGATGTAATCACGTGAGGATGAGGTCACAGCTGATTAGTGTGGGCCCTAATCTGATATGACTGGTGTCCTTATAAAAAGAGAAGAGACACAGAGACACATGGAAAACATCACATGATGATGGAGGCAGAGGTTGGAATGATGCATTTTATAAGCCAAGAAATGCCAAAGACTTCCAGAAACGAAGAGAAAGCCATGGAACAGATTCCTCATTGAGATCTTCAGAGTGAGCGTGGCCCTGTGGACACTTTGATTTCAGACTTTTGGCTTCCAAAACTATTTGTTTTCTGTTTTTTGTTTGTTTGTTTGTTTGTTTTAAGCCACACAGTTGGGGCTACTTTATTATAGCAACCCTAGGAAACTAATATAGTTACTTTTTAAATTTTTATTAAGAAACATGGTTGTAGGTCCAGTTGTAATCCTTAGGAAGTCAAAATTATTGATGGGATCCAAGCCAGGGGCCATGCTGAGCTAACAAGAAATGGAACAGTTCTTGCTTTAAAGGTAATGAGCATTTAGAGAATCTCTCTTTCAGGCTCGCCTAGCTACCCACTTTATTTTTAGAGTAGTTATTTAATGGCCTGGCAGGATCTGCTGTGCTTATAAAAGGATCTACCATGGGTTAAAGAAAAATAGTCTCTGGCTTTCTAACCACCTATGGCCTCTCTCTCTACAGTCAGTGTTCACTGACTTCAGATCTGGGGTGAAAGAGGAAGGGATGTGGGAAGTGGGGTGCTGTGGAAAGATGGGAAGAGAGGGCACAAACATTTCTAAATAAATCTCCCATGTGCGTGGGGACCCTCAGGCCCCCACCGGCCGCAGACTTGCTGTCCTGTCCCTTTTAGGAATGGGACCTGTAATTTGTCCTCTGGTTTCTCAGCGGAAGTGTTATCTGATTTGATACTCAGCATTTCTGTTACCTCTTGGTGATCTTGCCTTGTAAAACTCACCTTTTAATGTTCCAAGTTTAAGTAAAACAATGAGAGAACAAACCTTGTTTAAAACCTCTTACTTTATTATAGAACTAGCTGTCCCTGGGTCATTGTCGATGACAGGTGTTCCTGTAGCTTTTAAATCAAATTCCTGTGCGCACGTGTGTTTGCGTGTGTGTAAAGAAACACTCTGTAAAACTATAAGATAGTCATCAAGTTTGCTTTCATTGAAGGACTTGGAGCTAGGAGGGAAGAATCATTGTCCATTCATTTGGGGAACTTACTCTAAAAAGGAGATTGTCTGCTTCCCTCTTAGTCTTTGTATTGATGACATTTGTAGTGTTTACTGGGCACATACAGTTATCTGGATAACTCAGGCTGATGACAATAGTATTTCAAATGCTTCTGTAGCCTGCTTCTAGGTAGACAGGAAAAAATGTATGTTCCAAGGTACAAGTGCTTGTTGACTTTTCAAACTCAGCCAGTCCATGCTCTTTATCAGGGAACTCAGAATCACTCTGCAGTGCTGGCCTTCCTGTTCATTTGACAAGCACTTCAAAGGACAGCCTTAAGTACTTTATAGTTTAATAATTTTTTTCCTTCTTTAGTTTGCAATCTACTCTCAGAAACTGGAAAATAATTCCTTTCCCTTTTTTCTTCTTTCTCATTTAAGCTGAAATTGATTTCTTCCTGAGCTTGTAAGAAATAAAAATTAAGCTGTAGTTAACACGATTGTCTTTGCTGAGTAAAAATAAAAGACTAGTTTACCTTCAGCCTTACTGTATCAGAGTGAAGGAGGATTTTTGACATGAGTGAGTGCAACATTTTATAATATCAGTATAGAATAATTTTAGCCAATACAAGAAGTAATAGAATTATTTATTGGGTGGATGGGTTGGGGGTTAGGGGGGGTTGTTTTTGTGTGTGTTTGGAAAATTGGGAAGCTAGGAGACACTCTCGAATTCATCAGCTTCTCCAGAACTCTTCTCAAATGCTTATTGTCATGACAACCATGTCTTCATAAACCAAGGCTCTGAGTGTAATACAGATGGGGTTGGTGACAAGGTAGACTTGCCATCTGCTTTGTTTTCTCTCAGGGACATTTTTTTTTTTATCCCCAAATCTGATCCTCATATCTGAAAGTCTTGACTTATTTTTTGTTTCCGGAGTCAGATATAGTTGTGAGATTCATTCTTTTCTCCTGACAAACTACTTCCTTATCTGTCACCACATAACTTATTGTTGTATGGAGAAAAAAAGGATAATTGTGCATGTGTGAAAAAAAAATACACATATATGTATTTTTCATTGTGCTTTTTTTTTAATGATTTATTCCTCTATCTACTTTGCAAAGTCTGGTATGAGGTGCCTTGTAATTTAATAGTATTGTCAAAAGTGAGGTCAGAAAAAGTAGGAGTAAGACAATAATTTTTCCAGGAAACAGGTAGTATTGCTACTGGTTTTGAACTGTATTCATATCTATGCTTCCTAACGGTTGTGCTTCATGCAATGGAATAAGCTCTGTTGTTTTTATTTTTGAACGGAAAGGAGCATGCCAATTCTTTAGGAGAGGAAAACTGTTTCTTGTTACTAAATTTGGAGAGAAATTTGCCAAATAAATGAATGCTTACAAGAGGGATGCAGCTAATACCTTCATCGGCCCCTTTACCAAAGATGCAATGACATATTCTCATATTAACTTGCTATGAAAACTGAGAATCTAATTTTTAAAAGGAAGTTTTCAGCATTTCACAAGTTCATACATGCTGTGATCAGAATTAAGATAAATCGAGCATTTGGAAAAAAATACATATCTAACCATTTAAAGATATATGGTAAACTAAATTGTTGAGTAGAGGTTAAGGGAAATGTTTCACATTTAAAGTCAAGAATAAGTCCCTTCTTTGCACTGTAATTATTTTACATATGCTACAATCTACAATTCTAAACTTTAAAATTGAGGCGATTCTTTCATATAACTCCTTTCTTGTTTCTAAACAAAAAAGTTGTATTATTACCTCTGTAGATCAGAGGAAATTTATTTTCATTCACTCTATTTATGTCCTCTACATTGACATATACACATAATTGAATGCTGATGGATGAGTCAAATGTAACTTCAATATATCACACACACAGCTACAGACCCAGAAGCACATATGATGACTAAACAATAAAGGTGGACCGATGTCCAGAGCAGGAAAACACTGCTGGAAAATTTTTGAAGTAGAGTCTGTGTACACTTCTGTGGGTAAGTCTAATCACTTTTCACAGGAACATTATAAGGAATGTGGTTCCTTGAATGCAGTTCTGGATGGGAGTTTAAAACCAAGCAACCATTGAGCAAACTCGAAATCAATTTCGTCTTTGGTTTTCCTTCTGCAGAGAGTAGCACTGGGCCACTCATTGTACCTAAGACCTTTTCGAAGGAAAGACAATTTTCTGTATTTAGTTTATACCTCATGTCTGCATTATAAGAGAGACACCTGGGAAATACCTTGAGTTCTTCCAAGAAACTCTCTATTGGGTGTTTTGTTTTGTTTTGTTTTTTCATTTATATAAAAATGGGAAAGAAATGCAATTACTGCAAACAATCTTGTTAGTTTTTATTTTGAACGTGCCATGGAAACACCACTTTTGAATCTGTATAGGTAAAAGCAACTCTCAGAATAAGAGATATTGAGCTCTGTTGCATTGTTTTGAAGAAATTGGTAATGATGCCATAAATGTCTTTATAGTATTATGGGAAAATAAAGCAATGTGCCTGGTCAGGCTGCACAAGCAAGATTGAAAAGTGTGTGGATTCGTACAGATATCATGACTTTTACTGTCTATAATTGTTTCAACATGTAGTCATTTTACTAATGGGTATTTGCGACAAGCACCATTAATTTTAAAAAAGCAGTACCTTTGTTTATTTTAAAATCTTTAGACTGAATTCTTCAATCTTTACTCAAATTAATTGGCTGTCGACTATGCTAAATGTGACATATGTTAAAATATCAAATTGTGACAAATGTTCAGTTCTTCCTTTGCCACTGTTTTTTCATTAAATTTATTGGGATGACATTGGTTAATAAAATTTTATAGATTTCAGGTGTACAATTCAATAATGTGTCATATGTATGTCGCATTGCGTGTTCACCATCCAAAGTTAAATTTCCTTCTGTCACCATATACTTGACCCCTTTTTTCCTTACCCACCTGCACCCTACCCTCTTCCTCTCTGGCGGCTACTAAACTGTTGTCTGTATCTATGAGTTTTTGTTCGTTTGTCTTGTTTGTTTGTTGCTCACAGTTTTATATCCCACATAGAAGTGAAATCATAT
The DNA here is from genome assembly GCF_000325575.1 of Pteropus alecto. Lineage (NCBI taxonomy): Eukaryota > Metazoa > Chordata > Mammalia > Chiroptera > Pteropodidae > Pteropus > Pteropus alecto. The sequence goes on along the minus strand of NW_006438644.1, from coordinate 611,945 downwards.
GGTTCTCAACTTTTTCTGTCTGACTTATCTCACTTAGCATGATAATCTCCAGATCCGTCCATGTTGTCGCAATTGGCAGTATTTCATGTTTTCTTATGACTGAGTAGTATTCCATTACCAACGGTTTTTATTGCTTAGCATTCATCTTGAAAACACAGCTTTACCTCCTAAGGCAGACACCTCAGGGCGAGTCTCATTCTGTCCTGAGGTAAATAAGGAGCAGCAAGCACAGTGTGGAAGTCTGCTGAGTTCAGTAGGAAACCATTGACCATTTATCCTGGGGGTGTATGAATACAGCTGTGTTCTGGATTTGCTAAACATCTTGAAATGCTTTGAGTGTAATAAAACCCCAAACATTCTTTTTTTCCCCCCTCATTTTTTCACGTATGTATTTTCAGAGAAATACAATCCACATGCTCTTGTTCCCTCCACTTTTAAATCATGAAAATGTTGTTTTGTAAGAGCTGTTTGATGTCCAGGAAGTCTTTTATCCTTTTATTAGGTTATTTTTATGTAAAAAAGAAAAAGAGAAAACAATAAACAGAAAACACAACATGACATCATGACCTAGTCCGGGCCAACACAAAGTGACCGATTTAAATTTGAAGTTCCGAATCCAAAATATTTTAAAACGCAAGTCTCTCTGCGCTTTGCAGAAACAGTGCTCCCTTCTATTTGGCAGCAGAAGCTGCAGGATTGTTGGGATAAAGCAAGGATAGGAGAACGAATATTTATTGAGCAGCAACGCTGATACTGGGGGACATGTGCTAACTGCTTAATTTTTACAATAACCCTAAGTGGTAGGTCTGCCCATCTGCATTTTATAGATGGGAAGGGCTTTCGGAGATCTTAAGTACCTGGCCGTCGGCCACAGAAGGATTTCAAGCCAGGTCTACCTGACTTTTCAGTTCATACTCCTCTCATTATTTCCATTCTCCTCATTCTCTTGCTGTGAGTGTGGGTGCTGTACCCTCCAGGCAATCAAGAAGTGACTTGGAAATACCTAGTAATCACATCTGAGGATGAGGGTTATTGGAGGCTCAAGAAAACGGCAGCTTGGTATGGGCAAGGCAGATACTTCGTACGATGGTTGCTTAAGTGTTTTGGACAGGGTTATTGTGCCGGAAGGGAGTCTGTGCACACTTCCCTTTGTTAACAGCAGGGGGAAGCCAGGACACACACGGGGGTGGTGATGGAGGGCAGGCTTGGGAGGAGGTTTGTGCTCTCACTTGTGATTCACAACATTTCTAAGCAAGTGATACTCTAGTACCCTTTATTTTATTTTGTAAGAGTGGTACATATTTGGTGGGAGTGGTACATGACGTTATTTAAGTAGATTAAACCCAAAGAATATTTCAATGTTTGTAAGTTATAGGAGACATCTTAAAGCATTATCACAGATTTAATGGGATTCCCTATAATGGAACTGCATACAAAAGAGAATCCAAGATTTTATTTGGAGGGGGTAAGGTCATATTCGACTATAGCATGGGGTATATGGTCCATAATATGGCATATATTTTCTGGAGAAAAAGGAAAAATTACAAAGTGGAGGTCAAGAAGACTGCTTAGCATTTGAACTAGGTTCTCGGTTCTTCTGACATTATCTGTTCTATAGGTTTTGTCCCAGAAATGCCAAGTTTTATTCAGCTTGTAGCTGACATTGTGCTGTAATCTCATGTTCCCTTCTCTCTCTCTCTCTCTCTCTCTCCCTCTCTCTCCCTCTCCCTCTCTCTTTCTCTCTCTCAAACTTATTCTAATCTTGCACTGAGTCTTTGGCATAAACAGAAAAAGAACTGAGTCATTTAAATCTATCTTCTTTCATTGAGTTAAGGCAATACAAAATGAATGCAACGGACAATCTCATAACTGACATTTTGGAGAACACCAGGGTCATCTGATGACCAAACATGATTCATGATTTTGAAGGTCAGGAAACTAATATATTTTTTTTCCAGTGGATTTACTAAGGGAACCAAACACCTGGCTTCTAGTTTTGTAGATAGTGCTCCCCAGAAAAAGTTCCTTTTTTCTTCTACACGGTTTCTACCTTGCTTTGCATCTCTATAGATTGTATGCCACACAAATAAATATCATTACTATAATATTTATTTTTTTCTCACGTCTCTACTGAAGAACCACTCTGATTTATGTTTTATTCCAAAGCAGTACAGAACTTTACATGCATTTATATGATATCGGTCACTTTACCTAAGGATCTCTGCACACTTTTCAACATTATTTCTAAGAGCCTTGCCACATTCAGTATAAGCGAGGGAGCTTAAAAGATTTCCTCTGCACCAAGGCAGATTGGGCAAATTGTATGGCAGTCCTTAGCAAAGTGGGAAAGCGGGCTTAGAGTCTTATGGGGCCCAAGGGAAGAGGGGAAAGACATACCATGAGCTCCTTCCACAGTCAAAACTTGCTTAAAAATCTTGGAGGAAAAGTAGTTACTTTACTGTGAAAGACAGAAGCAGAATGCCTGTCTTTGGCGACAAGGCTGGAAATAATGAGTGCTTGTGTGTCCAGGGAGGGTCTTTTTCTATGAAAGAGGACTCCCTCAACTTCATTAGACCCTTGCTCACACAGTGGGTAGGGAGTAGGATCTGAGGCGTTTCTGTCTGTTTCTAGTATATTCTATCTCTGGACACTCTAATATTAGACTTGTGAATGTCGACGAGAAAAAGATTCATGTTCATGTTCTTTCAAAATTTTATTTTGTAGAATGAGATTTCCTTGCATCTTATTTCATTTGATTTCAATCAACTCCTGTTACTACTTTTTAGGTGTATGTTTTGTCCCATTGATGTGGATTTCACAGGCCCACAGCTCCCTTGTCACTGTCATTAAGATAAGAGTCTCCAAGTGATGGAGAGTAAGTCAACTCTCACTGTGTAGCCTGTCACTGATGCTTCTACTTTTAGCCCATAGATGCAACTACGTCCCATCTTCATATTGGCGACACTTTCAAATGTTCAAGAAAGGCATTGTTGAATGCCTCTAAGTTATTACAGCAGATCCAGTTGAAATTGCATATTAGATCATTTTTCCTGTTTATACGGAACATAAGTCAAGGGATTGAAACTTCATGTCCACAGATAGTTGGCCCAGTATAATGTTGTTTGGTATTTATTGAATTGCTTTCCTCCACTGATTATGAACAGAAATTAGTAATGGACATGTATTCCATACCCAGAGGGCATTTAGCTCCTATGAGACCAGTATATTGGAGACATTCCAACTAATAACTTACTTCAGTAACCATCACCTTCACTGAGAAGGTGACAGTCTTTTGTCACCTTCCCCTGTCCTCTGCCCCAAGAATTTGCAGAGGGCACTGTGCAAGAAATATAATAACCCTTGTCTATAGGCAATATGAACAGATGGGAAAGATAATTAGGCTATTTCTTTTTAAGAGATCTACATCATTTCAACAGAAGGACTCAGCAATTCTACTGGACTTAGACTGAAAGCTGTTACTAACAGATGTATTTCGGATAGATTTCATAATCACCAGACTTGTAGGGTAGGTACAATGGTTATGGTGAGCTTCTGAGGCTCGCGAAAGACCACTAAAACTGTCAGACTTAAATAGCACTCAGGTTCTGAAGTGAGAATTCAAAAGTATGATTCAGTTTAATGTTTAAGGTTGCCACTAGAAAGTGCTTCTTTGGTTTTCCAAAATTGATTGGGTATATGGCCAGCTGCCGTTCTCTTGGGAGAAACCCCTAATCTCACCCTGTGTGATTATTCGAGGTTTATGGAGGCTATTGAACGGCATGGTGTAGGTTTCATCATGGGTGACATTATCACATGCTAACATTTTTCCCCACATAAAAGTGTATGTCATGAAAGAAAAGACCTCCCTTTTGAATGTTAACATTTCTGAAAGTGAGTTTAATTTATAGGGTAAGTTTACATTGCCATTATGAGAACTTCACCCAAAAGACTGGGGTGAAATAGAGAATTCAGACATCCCTGAGAGCTTCCCTTATAAGAACCGTATCCTGGAGTGGTTTCTCATATCACACTTTGGATACTGGGAAAGAGGAGGTTTCCTGCCGCCTCTGGCAGGGTTTTCTCCAGAGTAAGCCTTGCCCATTTCTACCCAATGCACTGGAGAGGCAAATAGCTGCAAGCTGCAGAGATACTGTGCTCCTTTTTCTCCCCAGGAGACTTGAAACCCAATCATTGTTTTTTAATCTTTTCTTTTTTTTTTTAACATTTTCAATTGTAGTTGACATAAAATGTTATATTAATTTCAGGCATACAACATAGTGATTAGACATTTTTATAACTTAAAAAACGATCACTCCGATAAGTCTAGTACCCACCGACACCAAACATAATTATTACAATATTATCGACTACATTCCCTATGTTGTAGTTCACATTCTCAGGACTGTTTTTATAACTGGCAATCACTGTATTATAATCCCTTAGTTTTTCTTATGAACAAAGCTGCCCACTTTCTCCCTAGTTGTAAGTCCTCTTTTATGTGAGTGAAACCACTCTCTCCAATGGGAAGGCGCATGCTCTGTTTTGGGCCTTGGAATGCTGAGCGCGGGAGCAGAAAGTGCAATAAATTTGGACTTTAAAAGAGCAGAATTTGATAGTATCATGCTTGCACTATAATGAGTACACAGTCTATACAGGTATGTGCATAATTAATGTGACTGTAGTGTAAGATAATGATCTGTTGGAAGTACATGAAAAGATGCTCAATATTATTAGTCATTACAGAAATGCAAATTAAAACCACGATGTCAGTGAGTTACTTCTATACATGTACTAGAATGTCTAAAATTGCAAAAACAGACCATACCAAGTATTGGTGAGGATGTGGAGCCACTGTGGTGCTCTCATCTATTTCTTCTGGGAATGTCAATGGAACAATCACTCTTGAAAACAATTTGGCAGTTTCTTAAAAAGTTAAACATACACCCACCATATGTCTCAGTCATCACGCTCCTCCATATTTACCCAAAAGACATGGAAGCATGTCTGTGCAAAGAGCTGTACGCATATTGCTCAAAACAACTTTATTTATGATAGCCTGAAACTGGAAATAACCCAAATGTCCAATAAAAGGAAAAGCAAAATGTAATTATGTATGGATATAGCCATACAATAGAAAACCACTTAGCCATTAAAAGAATCGACTATTCATACATGCCACAACATGGGTAAGTCTCAAAATAATTATGCTGAGTTAAAGAAGTCAGACAAAAGGACGAGAGACTCTTGGGAACTGAATTAATATGATAACAGTGGGACTATAGGAAGGAGAGGAAGTATTTTAGCTTTATTTCAAAAATAGAATTGACAAGGCTTGATAATGAGATGATGGCTAGACAGGGCATAGACTCTGAGGTCTTTCTCTAGCTTATGCTATATATGTTTCACTACGTGAATCATCACCTATTTGGCGGTAAGGATTATGTGAAAGACGGTGCTTAAGTATATTAGATGATATGACAAGCTAACTCTTTAATATTGATCCCATGATAATTCCACAGTCCCCTAAAAGAAACATCCAGTAAGCAAACTATCAAATCTTGACTGCTCAAGGAAAATAAACTTATGTTTTGGCTTTTTAATCAAAATGAGTATAGATAACTAGTAAAAGTATAATATTAGTTAGAGAAAATGAAGAAGAAGACAAAGAAAAATGGGATCCCTAGAGTCAGTCTCATGGATAAGAGAGAACAAAGGGTTGAGAGCAGAAAGAGAGTGAGGAAGGAAATAGATTCTGACCAGAAATCTCAGGGAAAAAGAACAAGGAACTGATGTGGAAAGCAGCAAACTTTATGGACGTTTTGTTAATTTAATTCCTCTGTCATTCTAGCATATATTACTTTGTGTGGTTGGATTTACTGGCTCAGTCGATCCAAGGTCTATAATTAATTGCAGCTCATAAGAGGCAGTGTCAGTTGTGGTCAAGGGCATGGCTTCCAGAGACTGTATTTCCATCTCTGACCTTAACAACCATTTAAGCCTCTGAACATCTGTTTCCTTATCTGTAAAATGGTATCACTCCTACCTCTTAGAGATATCGTATTAACAAAAGATTAAAAGAAATTGTGTACGGTGAGCACTTAGCATTGCTTTTAATCCTTAGTAAGGGCACAGTAAATTGGTCTTCTTTTTCTCCTTCTCCTCTTTGTCATTATTATTATTATTATTATTGTTATTGTTAGCACCGCTATGTTGCCAGTGATGATTGGAAAAAGCTTTAATCTCCCAAGAAGTCATTAGAAAAGAAGGGCATATTTTAGTGTTTATTATCAGAAGTGATCATATCATTCATTCTCCTCCAAGTGATTTATTTACATATGCTATTTCATTAGTATTTTTTATACAGTGTGAAAAAAAGAGCATGGCTTAGTGATGAAGCAAATAAATAGGAATTCAGCGACTGTGGTCCTGCTTACTCTCTAATTTCTGTTTGGTTTAAGCAAGTAATTTAAATTTCTTGCCCCTTAATATCCTCAACTGAAATAGAAATGAATATTAAGATTAATAGTCACATAGGGCTATTAGAAATGTCTAAGTAGAGTACATACCCATTTTAATACTATTTAAATACAGAACTTTCTAGAGAGCTAAGTGGGGTGCATAAGTTAGCTTAGTTCTGTAGAATCGACACTAAGGCACAAAGAACTCCATGCCACACCGAAGTTCATTGACATAGCTAGGTTTACAAATAGTTACTATCAAGTGCTTCTAATACATGTTATTTCATCCAATAGAAAAATAGACCCTACCAGTTCAAATATCTGGCTGCATTCCCTTCACAGTCATGGCTGCCTTTTATGTTCAGTCAGCAGGGTTCTTCTTGTCTTGTTTCAGGCTTTGTGGATTTGACCCTCCACGACCAGGTTCACCTTTTGGAATGTGCCTGGCTGGAGATCCTGATGATCGGTCTCGTCTGGCGCTCCATGGAGCACCCAGGGAAGCTCCTGTTTGCTCCCAACTTGCTCCTGGACAGGTGAGTGAACTGGCTGTGGCTTGGAGGATGAATATCCTTCATAATCCCCGGTCGATTCCCCAAACTCTCTTCTTGAGTGCACCACAAAACTTCCAAGAACTTTATCAGCTATGTTTGCTCTATAAATGGGTGAATCTGGGTGATGAACGCCAGTCGAGTTCACAGAAATCTATGAATACCTTTCTGCTAGGCATCTCCCTCAATTAGCTCTATTATTTAAAAAATATATATGTATATGAATGTGTATATCTATACCGTGTCCGGTATTTTCACGGTGAAAATATATGTATATATGTATGTGTATCTATGGATATGTGTATGCGTGGGTATTTATAAAACTAGGAACTGTAATTTTCTAATTCTGCTTTCATCTTGTGTTATATAAAAGAAATGATAGATAACTTTCCTTTAATTAAAAAGTTTTTTTTTTTTTGGCGGGGGGAGGGACCATGTACATACAAACCACAATAGCTTTTTCATTTCCTTTTCCAATTTTCCCATCAGTCAATGAGGAAATCTGACCAGAGTTCTGAAGGCCATTTCATAAAAGTTGCTCATTTTAGAAAATGAAGAAAGAAATTTAACTCTGGGTGGGGAACTCACACTGTAGTATACATGTGATGTATTGTTGAATTGTACGCTTGAAACCCATATAATTTTGTTAACCAATGTCACCCCAATAAATTCATGAAAAAAAAGAAAAAGAAAAAGAAAAAATACCAACAACAACAAAAAAGAAAATGAAGATTTTACTTTTCAAGCTTTCTACCTTATTTAACATATTCGATTTGGGTTGACTGAGAATGTGAGTCCCATTGTTGTTTTTGTTTTCAGGCATTACTTAGAGTAATAGAATTAGACATTACTTGACAGCAGCTACCACTGAGGGAGTCCCTACCTGGCATCGGGCAAATGCTTTACATATATGACCTCATTTAATTATCACAGCACTCCTAGGAAACTTGTCATTCACATTTTACCAGCTTCAGAGACACTCTGCATCAAGCACCAAGCTAGCTAAGGTGGGAGCCAGGACTGGAATTCGAGACCTATCCAGCTGTGGCCCATTCATTTGGGCCTCCTTTCCTGTGTTCATGTTCTTCACCTTTTTCCCATTCAGCGATGTCTCCTTCGATTTGCTGCTGCTGCCTTTAGTCTCAGATATCCCTTGTCATTGTGGGCCACATCACAATTGGAATGGAAAAGGACCATCTTCTAATTGTTTCTTGCTAACCTGTTTTGCCTCTGCTCAGCAGTCTAAGGCTGCCACGTTGCCCACGATGCATCATTGCATGTTCCTTTGCACGAGAGTGCCACATCATCTCCCCATCTCCTGTCCTGCTCCGGCCAAACTCCCTGGAGCAGTTACAGCAACATTGATTTAAGCCCTGGAGAAGTATACAGGTGTTGGTTCCTGTTTGGTCATTGTGTGTTACTACAGCTTTTGAAAAATCGTGACGATACTGTCCAAAAAGCAGATTTTGCCGTCCGTGAAATATTCTCCCATATCAGTTTCACAAAATCATGGAGGACGGCCACTAGTCTTACTTCTTAGGACTGCCCTCACATCATATTCCTTCAGCCTTCTCGAAGATGTCTGCACAGTGCTCTGACCCTTTTTTCGTTCCCTTCCCTTCCTTTTTTTCCCTTGTCTTGTTATTCATTTCCTTCCCATATCTTTTCTCCTCTGTTTTCCTTCGCTTTTCTCTTCCCTTCTTTCTTCACGCATCTCCTCTAACTCCTCCTCCCACTTTTTCTTCTTCTTTTAAAAACACTTTCCTATTTGCAGTAGTGTGGCTCTGTGACCAAGTTATAGCCAATTTGCAGATGAAAATCTCAGACCTCATGCATGTTTTCCTGCTGCGGATCGGAATGTGTCTTCAATGTTCAGATGTTTTGGACATTCCTAACTGAACTGGTCTGCTTCATGATTTACCACCCCATTCATACCACCTCCTTCATATCTATCTTCCTAGGTTCACACTTCCTGAGAACAGTCATCGAGTCATTGCATTTTAAATATGAACAGGGTTGTGACATTACCTCACTCCAGTGAACTCATTTTGCCAATGAGGTGATATTGCCTAGGATTTCATCAGCCACCTGCTTCTCTTTCTTTCCCACAAACTCTCCACTGTGGTTAATTTTCTCCCATGTCTCTCACTGCAGTATGAGTGAATAAAAGTTCTCATCTCCATTCATTCCTCCTTTCTAAAACTCCAGATTTAAAGTCCCTACTTTTTCTAGATCAGGATTTCTCAGTTTCTGCACTACTGACATTGTTGGTTAGACCATTCTTCTTGTGGGGGACTATCCTGTACATTTTAGGATGTTTAGCAGCATCCCTGGACCCTACTAGATGCTCATAGCACCCCTCCTCCCCAAGAAACATTATCTTCCTTATCAAGTTTGTTCCTTTTCTTTTTTCTCTATATTAGTGACATCGGCATTCACCTAGACATAGATGCTATGAAGTTTAAATTTAACCATGGATTACACTCCTCCCTTCACCAGATTATCTAGTTGACTGTCAAGTCACTTCTGAACTGTTTCCGAAATCTATACCTCCCTCTTGTCTCCATTCCTTTGCCCGAGGACACATTCTTCTTGTCCTTCCCCAGATGATTGCCTCTCTTGCCCGGCCATCGCTCCTCTTTCCTGTAGTCAATTCCCCACAGTGCTGCTAGAGATTTTGTTCTAAGGCTCAGCTGGGGTCCCGATGCTTCCTCACTCAGCTTTCATTGGCTCTCTTCATTCTGTAGAAGGTCTCATCTAGATTTCTTATCTTGATAATTATGAATCCCTTTTGCAAGTGTCACAAACACAAACATCGGCAGAGCTGGTCAAATGATGTAAATGAGGAAGGCCAATGGGTCCAAAAAGGGAGTCCTGGGGCTTTGGTGAGCCTGGTGAGCTCTTGCCGCCCAAGCTAAAAATAACCGTGCATTAAAATCAGCCTGAGAACCATGAATGTAACTTTAACCGCAAGTTTTTCTTCCACTGCTTCTGAAAAGCCCTCTACCTTTAAGATTTCCTATTGGAACCTTATCCATTCTTTTAAAGCTCATTTCAGATGTCATTCTTCCATAAAACTTTCCTTCAAACTCTCTCCTCTTCAGGAAGAAAGTAGCCTTTCTTTTGTCTGAGTTCTCATTGTGTTTGGTTTGTACTTCTCCTCATCTCATTCTGCCGTATGTCAGTTATAATTGTATGTGTTACCTTCCTTATAAGCTCATCAAGTTCTTGTGGGCAGAAGCTAGATCTTGTTCATCTTTTTGTTACCTCCAATATACAGAGTCATCCATGAGTCCCATTGAATGCTGGTTAATTGCGATGGTCAAGGTCACTCGGATGGTTTACGGCAGTCAGGAGAACCCACATCTTCTGATGGTCATTTCAGGTGTTCTTGTCATCAAACTCACTCACCTCTTATTTATTACTACGCATCAATTTCTGGCTTAATCCCTTGCAGAATTTGCAGAAATTAATATCTATATGTTTTGGAAGGAGTTTTTTAAATTACTAAATGCATTTGGTTTATGCTTACACTTCTGCTTATACTCTACAAAACTGTTATGTGACTTTTAAATTCCAAATGCGGATAAGCAAAGGATCTTTTCCCCCATAACTAAACCCACTACGAAATTAAATCCTCAAGATTCGAATACATTTAATACTTAGATACATGTTAATGCTTAGAAAATTATATAAATGAATGTATATTATATAAATAGTATAAAATATAAAAACTAAAATATGATCTAAATGTAAAATTTTTTACACTTTTCTAATTATTAACATGCACCTAAATATTATGAAATTTCAGTATCCTCTTGTACCCTCTTGGTCTTAGAGGATAACTGCTTTTGATGACATTGATATACACATAACAGTAAAAACAATTGTGACCAGGAGCCCATTGGAAATGTTATACATCTGGAAGGTGGCTTTTGCGTGATGACTGAGAGCATTGTTTATGTTGTTGCCTCGCAGGCTGGCAACCTCCTTGACAACATTTCCTCTCTGATTATCCTGCGTCACCCTGATCTCTATGTTGCTTTTCCCCATCTTATTGTTCACAGGAAACACTGTTTTGTTTTTGTTTTTTGTAATAAAATATAGAAATCCATAAGCTTCGAAGCTAAATGTTTGAAAGCCGATAAGCAGAAGACGAGTGTTAGCTTTATCATTTTTATTTTATCTCAGGTTTACTGACGTTAACTTTGAAAATTCTGCCACCTCCATAGGCTGTTTACCTTTGCATAGAAATAGGGAAAAGAGAAGGCCAGAAGTCAAGCAGGCCTGTCGCCCATGGATTACCAGGGTTACTAACTGAAGACAGGGGTTTGCCTGTGATTAATTATAATGATGTCCTGTTCTCACAAACCTTTGCAAATCCTGGCATTTGTGCTTTCCAAGGCTATCAAGAGGGTAGAATTTACCCCAGGCTTTCCTTGTAATTACTCCAATGTTAGTATTGGCAAATGGGGTTTAGTGATTACAGGAACATAAAAACTTGTTGGGTTGCCATCTCGCATTTGTGAGCACAGGACACATTTTCTATCTTGCATCCTTTAAAAAAAACGTTATGCCCGATTTACAACCCTGATGACAGCGCATGATATCTTGATTCTGGTAGCATGTAACTTTCCTGGTAGTCATATGCTTGAAAGCTAATTTTATCCTCGCCATGCTTAGCCTACCCACAATTTCCAGTTCTCCCCCGAATCCCGTAGCAGTGAGTTCCAAGCACTTAATGCAGTCATCACTTCCTGTGAAAACCAAGAAATAAAGGTTATTATAAGGTATAAATAAAGAACCCAGTAATTTCTTTTAGTGTGTGTGTGTGTGTGTGTGTGTGTGTGTGTGTGTGTGTGTTTTATAAGAGGAAAGTTAAAGATAATAAGAAGGCCTGTGAAAGTAATTGGGAAATGGAGAAAACTCATTTTTCCATTCTAGCACCTAATCCTTTGGTGTGTTTTGGCACCAGAAAACACAAAATATGTCCTCTGTGTCAACTCCGAGTGCACCTCTTCATTTAGTCCTGCTTGAGTGCTCACACTAGAAAAACATAGATGGAAAACAGAAGCAGAAGTGTTTGCCTCAGACTGTTCCTTGTGGGGTCTCTGTTTTCGCAGGAGTAAAGTTTGCAATCGCTGGAAGGCAGGTGTGACGTTGAAGAAACAATGTAAATTGCTTGTTCAGTGAGACTATCCAATTTCCAAGGCACTGTGTAATTCTGTTTTGCAGGCACCATCGGGCTAACAAATTCTGAAAAATATTTGTGGATTTCTCAGTAAAGCCAAAGCACTCTCTTTCAACTCTTATTCACTCTCAGAGAAAAAAACTATTCATCCATTTGAAAAGCAGGGTTTAATTGGACATACAGAATATTCCCTCTACCTAGCTTCTGGCCAGAGGGTTGTTGATGTAGCTCTTTCCATCACTCCCGCATCAGGAGGCTTTGCCTGTAGGAAATAGTACTGGACAACAGAAAGTTCTTTTATTTGTAGGCATGGAAGAGGAATAAGTTCTCTCAAGAGAAAAACAGTTTGCTGCGCTCAAAGAACATTTTGCCTCTTCTACTAAATAGCAGATCGTTTTGAGGAGATAAATTCATTTTAAATAGGAAAAAAAAAGTCATTTTCTAGAAGAAAGAGCATTCTCATTTTACCTGTTTATTGTAAATATTTCAGAAAAATGTGAATAAAAACATGCAAACAAAATAATGTTTCCAGCAGAGCTTTCATTAGCTTTTCTTTTATAATTGACTTTTTCTTTTCCCTGTGTAAAACTTGATGTAAATTCTTTGCAGATTTTTTTTTTTTTTAACTTGGAAGAGTGAAAACTAGAGTTCTGAAGTAAGTTGATGAATTCAGAATGTCCTCCCTCCAAATTTTCTCGGGCATGAAGAGGAAGACCTCCCTTTCAATTCCCTGTTCAGATTTCTCCCCTTTGAAAAATGGGTGTTACACTGACAGGGAGCAGTAGCTAGGGGAGCAGATGTGGGAGGAGGGAGTGAGCGTCCCATCGGCAAAGTCAATCCGTGGCTGTTTAGTTACTCCAGTACCTTTGCCCTGAATTCCCTCCGTAACTTTCCAGAAGTGCTTTGGTTGGCCCCATTTGTATTTTAAGAACTTTGTTTAGAATGTTTTTGTTTTGCTCTACCTTACAGAATTGGCTGGAAGTAATGTGCTGGATTATCTTCTATACTTTCTATATTTCAACCATCCGATGACAATATAGGTAGCAAAGAGTTTTACTAGTTTGTATTCTCACTCCAAATCCACTGATTCTTTTGAGTTCTGAGCACCTAATTACTTAATAGCAGATACCAATTGATTGATTCTTACAAGTCTTTGGATTAGCATTCTGACAAATCTTGGGAAATGAAACTATAAAAAATTGAGGCCAAAAGAAGGGAGAAATTAGCCAAACTGTCATATTACCTCTGTTGGAAAATGATTCCAAGTATCTATTGGACAAAAAAAATTTGCATTATACACTGTAAATGGGTCAATGATGGGATATGTGAATTACATCTCAATAAAAATATTACACACACACACACACACACACACACACACACACACACACACACACACTGGAATTTCAGGAAAAGTGAATTTGACCAACAAGATCGTCAATCATAAAAGTGCTTATAGGGGTTCTATTGGAAAAGGTAAAAAACAAAACATTCAAATCAAGGTTTCTCCTTAAAGACAACAGCAATTAGCTAGCACTATGTTCTAAAGCTTGCTAAGGCACAAGTCTTTAACTCCTCAAGAGGAATAAGCCTATAAACAGTAAGGATCCACTGAGTATAAAATCGCTCCAGAGGAAAAGGCATAATTCCAACCAAAGAATTAATCCTGTGTGGGAGGTTAATTTGACTTTTCTTACATTTTATATACCACTTTATTTTTGTGTTTACCATGTATTATTAACACTGAACCACCAGCTTAATAGATTTAAAATATAATCGAAATAGTATTTTTGATGATGTAATTCTAAAATGTCTGAATCTTATTTAAGTCATACATGCTACACAGGGAAAATCAAGTAATCCACCTCTCATATCTGCTTTAATCCTAATTACCAAAAAAGATCCTTATTTGTTTTAGTGAGTGCCATTAAAGCCCAAGGGAGATGGCCAAGTTCACGTCTGCGCTAGTTGGAATTCAGTTTAAGTCAATTTATTTATTGAATACTACCACATCTCTAGGATTGTGCATGATACTGGAGATATGAAAAAGAGATGTGTAAGAGGCATATCTATCCTCAGAGATTTTACTGTCTAGTGCTTAACTGATATTAGTGTACAAATGAATACAAGAAAAAGCAAGCCATTATAAGCAGGCCTGCACTGCATCCCACATTATTTATATCTAGTTTATCTTCCACTATCACTCCCCTTTTTAAAAATTGAAATGTAATTGACATATAACGTTATATTAGTTTTAGGGGTACAACATAATGATTCAATATGTGTATATATTGCAAAATGATCACCACAATAAGTCTAGTTAACATCTGTCACCAAAACAGTTACAATTTTTTTTCTTGTAGTAAGAACTTATAGTTTCTTTAAGAACTCAATGTCTTAGTTTTCAGTGTACAGGTCTTTCACCTCCATGTTTCATTTTATTCCTAGGTATTTTCTTTGCATTGATGCAATTGTGAATGGGATTGTTTTCTTAATTTCTCCTTCTAATAGTTTTTTATTAGTGTATAAAAACTCAGCTGCTTTTTGTATACTAATTTTTACCCTTCAACTTTATAGAATTAGTTTATTAGTTCTAACAGTTTTTCGGTGGAGTCTTTAAAATTTTCTGTATATAATATTATGTTATCTGCAAATAGTGACAGTTTTTCTTCTTCCTTTCCAATTTGTATGCCTTTTATTTCTTTTTCTTGCCTAATTGCCCTGGCTAGGACTTCCAAAACTATGCTGTGTAAAAGCAGTGAGTGTGAACATCCTTGTTTGCCTCGTTCCTGATCTTAGAGAAAAAGCTTTCAGCTTTTCACTATTGAGTATGATGTAAGCTATATGCTTGTTATATGTGGCCTTTATTATGTTGAGATACGTTCCCTCTACACCACTCTGTTGATAGTTTTTATTATAAATGGATGTTGAATCTTGTTAAATCTTTTTTTTAACCTATTAAGATAACCATAAAATTTTTATCCTTTATTTTGTTAATATGGTGCATCATATTGATTGATTTGTGAATGTTGAACCATTCTTGCATCCCTGGAATAAATCTTGCTCGATCATGGTGTATGATCCTTTTAATGTATTGTTAAATTCAGTTTGCTAATATTTTGTTAAGTACTTTTGCATCTGTGTTCATCTGTAATTTGTTTTCTTACAGTGTCTTTGGTTTTGGTATCAGGCTAAAGCTAGTCTCATAAAATGAGTTTGGAAGTATTCTCTTCTCTTCTATTTTTTAAAAACGTTTGTAATGCACTGAGATTAATTTTTCTTTAAGCATTTGGTAAAATTCACCATTGAAGCTGTCTGGTCCTGGACTCTTCTTTTTTGGCATGTTTTTGATTACTAATGCAATCTCCTTACTAGTCATTTGCTTGCTCAGATTTTCTTTTCTCTATGATTCAGTCTTGACAATTTGTATATTTCTAGGAATTTATCCATTTCTTCTAGGCTATTCAATTTGTTGGCAAATGATTGTTCATAGTAATCTCATAATCCTTTTTCTTTCTGTGCTATCAGCTGTAGCTCTATCATTTTCTAATGGATATGGATTCTAAGTGAAAATCAATCTCTTGTTTTATGCTTGCTTTTATAAACTGATTCCACTGTTGACATTTTTATGCTAACATGAATATACTTATTATTCATTGATCCTGCCTAAAAGCATACTATGTTTTGATATAACTGTAAAAGCGAGATTTTTCCATATATTGGTCCTTTGGAGCTGGCAGGAGGGTAGCAGGGGCTTTTGGCAGAGGTTTATCCATCTCTGTGGTGGATAACTACAGTTTACACATCTTTGAAATATTACTTATATCAAGATGTTAGTACTGGTTGAGTATTTTCCTATGTGACAGCTCTTAATTTTATGAGTGGATGGAGGTTTGACTTCAAAGTAAATTAAGTTATTAGGTCTATTTCCATTTCTTGTTGAAAGTTGAAATTGTCTTTATTATTAGTGGCATGGTTATAAGCCCTTATGATCTATAATTAAGTTTTAATCTCTTTTCTTGATATTATTGATTTCTCCCTGTGGGCTCTTAATTCAATGAATAAGGATAAGATTTCTCTTCTGATGCTTCTAGAGGCGTTTTTAAGACATTAAATATTCCTATTTGTTATTTTACCTGCATTTTTATTTTATCAAATGAAAAGGAGATATAAAAAGCACACTGTCAGTTTTTCTTTGGTTTTCTATCACAGCAGAGAATCAATTTCTTAATCTGTTTACGTATTTACCACTCGCGGTGGGCATAGATTCTAAGATCCATCATGACTTCATTGTTGGAAAATAGGAGATACCAAAAATGTGATGATGATAAGAAAAAGTTACTGCATACCCCTGATAAAGCAAGGGCTTCTTCTATATCATTTGATACATGTCCAAGTGAGCCTGCAACTGAATCCATCTTAGCCTCCAAGGAGAGCAGAGCCTGACTGAGCCCTTAATTCAGTGTGGCTATGGTGTGGCATGTGGGGATGAAGCTTTCAAATGTGTGGTCTCGAAAGGATGGCAGTGCTATCAATAGGAATTAGGAAGACAGGAAAGAGTAGGTGTTGAGGAAATTAAATGTGTCTTTCCTTATACATTCTGGGCTTAAGATATAGTGAGCATATACTGAAGGTCATGTCCAGCAGAAAGTTGGATCTCAGAGAGAGGTGGAGATAAAAAACTGGAAATAAAAGATTTGAGTATTCTCCATAGTTAAAAGTGTGGAATGGATGTGATAAGTAGGCATGACAGTGGAGAAGGAGGTGTCCAAAGGGCTGAGGAAAGACCTCTTAAAAGGCTGAGCTTTAGGAGTTATAAGTAGAAAAAAATCCCAGCCTGATGTTGAATCAGAGTTGTTTGAGATGTAGAAGCACAAAGTCTCCGATTCCAAGGAAGGGCTAGCTCTCAAAAAAAAAAAAAAAAAAAATGGTGAATTATACCAAATACTACAGAGAGGTGGGCAGGAATAAGAAGGAGAAATAAGGATTTGTTAATTATGGGGTTAACGTTGTCTCTAAAGAGAGGATTTTTAGTGAAAAGGTAAGGAAAGCAGTGTACATTTGTTAAATGAAAGCATAATGTATGAATGAGAAAATGGGTAGGGAAAATGAGAGAGAGGGAGTACGAACTAGCTTTTTGAGATGTTCAGTAATGGGAAGCAGTGGAGCTCTAGTTTTTGACAGCAGTGCTATGAAGGGGCAACTGGTATCCTATCTCCATGCAATGATGTCCAGTGAGAATTTTTTTGGTAGCATTATGAGCGCATAGATTTTTGCTTATTCAGTGTGTATCAGTCGATTGATTTGTTATCCTTTTTTGATGCTCAAGTCGTCCTATCTTTGGTGGATGAGAATTCCTTCATGTCGGCCTTTGTGTGATTTGAATACAAGCCTTTCATCTCCGGTGCCTCCTTGCTGAAGAGCATAGTAACATTGTCAGTTTTTCTTTGGTTTTCTATCACAGCAGAGACTCAATTTCTTAGTCTGTTTACGTATTTACCACTCGCCATGGGCACAGATTCTAAGATCCATCATGACTTCATTGCTGGAAAATAGGAGGTACCAAAAATGTGATGATGATAAGAAAAAGTACTCTCATCCTCATATTGCAAATTTTCTGCCCCAGATTTGGAATCAGCTGTTTCTATAATGGACCCTCGTTTATTTCAGAGAAATCGGAATCCAGAACTCAAGATTGGCACATGCTGTGTTCACTACTTTAGAGTTGCCTTAGCTTCTTCGCCTTTTAAATGGATTAAATTCGGATATAAGCACCTTATTTTATACTGATATTTTCAATTCAAACTTTGATTTCTAACAACATACATATTATTACTCATTTGATTATCTTACATTGTGTGAAAATATTTAAAAAATAATAATACCAGTCTTTCTACTAACAATTACACCAGTTAAGATTTCTAAGTTGAATATTTAAAAAATAATAATACCAGTCTTTCTACTAACAATTACACCAGTTAATACAGTTGAAGATTTCTAAGTAGCTCTGTTTGTCTTTCAATTATATTCCACTGAGAATAGAAAATCAAAATATTATGTTTTGCAGACGCTTGAAATAACTCTTCTCTCTGATGCCACCAGCTTGATATAAAGTAAGAATCATTCATTTCAACTTGCTTTTCATTTTTATATTTTTTATTTAATTTTTTTGAATATATAAAATATTTGTTTCCAAAGTCAAAATTTTTATAACCAGGTTATTCAGAGTCTAACTTCATTACTAGCCCCTCCACTGGATGCCCCTTATAATATCATATTTGAATTAAGATTGGCTACATATGATGAATATAAGTATGTATATATATTTACATGTAATCGTATCCTGACTCCATACACAAAAATAACATATTATATATAATCTGCATATTGTTTTCGAGATTACTACATATATGTATTTAAAGATCTTCTTTATTCCTTTTTATGATTATTTTATAAGCTGTTGGGTGGAATCCCTTATCCATGGGTTTGTAGGTTATTTCCAATCTTGTGCTATAAACAACAACAACAAAAAGGCCATAATAAATAACTTTGTGAATAAGTCATTTTGTACTTTTCTTAGTTGTCTTTCTGACATATTACTAAAAGTAGGTTCAAAGGTACATGCATATGCAATTTTGCTAGATATTGAAAAATTTACTATCGATGATATCGTATCATAGTGCTTTTTTACCAATCTGTTTCTCCACAGCCTCTCCAACAGAATATGTTGCCAAACTTTTGGATTTTGTTTCCTCGATTTTTAGGAGCTCCGTATAGACCAACTTTTCTCGATATAAATTGTCAATATCTTTTCTCGAATTCTCATTTTCATTTAAACTGTTTATGCTAAATTTTGAGTAAAAAGCTTTCATAAAATAAGTTTTATAGCAGAAATATATTCAACTTTTATTTTATTGGGAGGGTTTTTCTGTCCCTTAGCTATAATTATATTAACTTCTGCTTGCTTCTGATACTTTTTAATCTTACATTTTGGGTCCATTTGGAATTTATCCTGATATACAGTATGCAAGAAAGGTTGACTTTTATGTTTTTCCAGATGGCTTTTCTGTTTTTCCAACACCATTTATAAAAAAGTCACTATTTTTCTCAAGCGCTTTGAGATGGACCCTTAATTATACACTGAATTTCTTTATAAACTTAAGTCTTTTTATAAAATTTTAATTATCTGCTAAGATTTGTCTATGAGTCAACATCACATAGCTTTATTTATAGCAGCTCCAAATTGTAGAATAGTTAATGTGAGAGATATTTCTCATATATCTCTCCAAAACTGCCTTTTGATATTTTAGGGTTTTATAGGTTCCTTTTTTTTTCTTTCCATGCAAACTTTAGAATGAACTTAACTCCATAAGAAAGTTTGTTGATAATTTTGTTAAGATCGTGTTAAATATAAATTGGCTTAGGGAATATTAATGTCTTTATTATGTTGAATCTTCCTATCCAAGGTGTGCCTTTCCATTTGTTCAAATCTTTTATTGTATTTTTCAGAAGTGTTTTCAAGTATCCTTATATATATTTTGCATATATTTTAAAGATTATGTCTAGGTATTTTATATATAATTTAAATAAATACATATAGTATGTATGTAATAATTGATTTATGCATGTTATTCTTATAGACTACAACCTTACTAAATTCTCTTCTTGTTTAGAGTAGTTTTCATTATTTTGGGGGTTACCTAATATACAATTGTCTCATCTGCAAATAGAGATTGTTTTACCTCTTTCTATCCTTAAGTATCTAAATGTTTTTTAAAATAAATTTATTTATTTATTTAAATTAGTTTCAAGTATATAGTACATTGGTTAGATATTTACATAGTTTATGGAACAGTTTATGTTAAAACAAGGCCTCCAACTTCTTTAAGGCTCCATTTTCTTTCTTACTCAGCTGTGAATCTCCCCCAAAACACTCAACACCACCCTCAGTCCCTCACTCTCTGGGCCTTCCATTTTATCCAAATTGGAAATTTTCGATCTATTTGAAACCCATTTAAGTAGATCATCCATGGAGGTGAGGGGTTTTTCTGTTTCCTTCTTTATGACCGTTTTCTTCAAATTTCTTAGACAGATTAAATGCTTCAATGAAGTCAATGGCTGGTTTAAAATTAACTGCTAATATGTACAGAGACTACACAGAGTTATTCAGGGCATTTAGGTTGCTTCCATATCTTGGCTATTGTAAATTGTGCTGCCATGAATATTGGAGAGCATAGATCTTTACAAATTATTATCTTGGTTTTCTTTGGATAAATACCCAGAAATGCAATTGCTGGGTCAAAGGTATATCCATTTTTAATTTTTTGAGAAACCTCCATACTGTTTTCCAGCATCTAAATGTTTTTTAAAAAATCTAATTGCATCGAATAATACCTCTAACATCTTATAGGTAGCAAATAGTAGCAAACAGTGGGCATCATTTCTTTGTTCTTATATATTCATATTACAAGAGTTCCTATGGACTTCTATATTATTGGGTGTTTTCATTAAGAATGAAGGTAACTGTCATTTTTGCATCATAATTCATAGGCAAGTTGGTTGTAAAAATTTCCCTTTTATAGTCTTCGCATTTTGTTACCAATGTTACACATGCCTCATGAAACTAGCTTGAAGTTTTTTTCTTTCCTTTTCTATACTCTGGAAAGTTTAAGTAGCATTGGGATTATTTGAGCTTTAAAATGTTGGCAGAAATCTCTTTTGAAACCATCTGGATCCGGTGGCTCCCTCAGAGGAGACCTCCCTAGAATTTTTAATTCTTCTGTAATAATTGGTTTCTTTAAACGTTTTATGTCTTCTAGAGTCAGTTTTAATATTTTAAATCTGATAAAGTTACCATTTCATCTAGATTTTCAAGTTTATTGCATTGAGTTGGACAAAGTAGTTTCTGACTATTTTTAAAAAGTTTTCTCTGATTTGATGGTTACTTTCACCTTATAATTTATTTTGTGTATTTATCCTTCTTTTAGAAAACTTAGGTCAGCTAGTGGTTTCGCTGTTGTGTCAATTATTTTCCCCAAAGAACTAGCTTAAATTTTTAAAAATTGTTCTAATTGTTTTCTACTTTCTAACCTGTTATAGTTTTAGCTTTATTAAGTCTTTCCTTTTGCTTTCAGTCAGTTAACTTTGTAGTTCTTTCTCTAGCTTTTGGGGTTGATATTTAATTCATTTATTTTTATTTCATAAAATAGGTAATTAATACAAAGAATTTTCTCAAAGTTCTGCTTTAGTTATGTACCATAGATTTTGATATATCCTGCTTTAATATACTTATTTCTAAAAATTCAGCAATTTCACATTTATTTTTCCTTTTCTTCAAGAGTTGCTTAATGAAGAGTTTAAGTTGAGAGGGCATTTAAGTCTCTATTTTATACAGTCTACAGTTGGATTTTACTTTTTAGCCAATCTGAGAATATATTATACCAATTTATATTTATGGATATAGTCACTATGTCTAATTCAAGTTCTTTTTTTTTTTTTTTTCCAATCTGAGAATATATTATACCAATTTATATTTATTGCTGTTTTATTTATTTTATTTTTAGATATTTTGCATTTTTGCTGTTTGTTCATTTAATATATATTGAGTCAATTTTTCCTTTGGAAACTGTTTGTTTCCTACTATGAGAAGTAGTAAAATTAGCGAGTACCTTAACATTCCTCAACTACCTTTTAATTTTAGCCATTAGGATTATTTCAATGTTAAACTTTCTGGTGTTAAAAGTACTTAACGCTTTTACTACTTGATTTGTTGAATCAAATAATGCCAATTTACTCTGCTAACATCTGAGTTAATCTAATAATTTCTGTGACTCTTCCTTTCTCGTCTTATTTTTATTACTTGTATTTTTAATATATTGTTAGAGCTTATAATACTTTTTGTCACCCCTACCTCCAATTTTTAGTGTTAATGCTGTCATTAGATATGTTTAATGTCCCCTCCTCAGACCATATGCTGGTGGCTCTCTAAATTTTTTTTTTAATTTAAAAATGTTTCTAATTCTTTTTCTGCCTCTTTCATGGGGAAAGTTTGGCCATATACCAAACCATGGGCTCACATTTTTTCTCAAGTATTTTTAAAGGATCGCTCCACTGTTTTCTAGTATGAAATGTTGCTGTCAAGAAGTTGGATGACAGGCTGATTTTCTTTCTTTTGTTAGTGATTTGGACTTATAGTTCACTTATAGAATACTTATAGTGGTTTTTTTTTTTTTTTAATAGCCTTAAATTTCAGTAATTTTATTAAGGTATTTCTCTGTGTTGACTATTTTAGGTCAGTTTTCCCAGGTACATGGTGTGTCTTTTAAATACATAGATTGAAATTTTCTTTTACTTCTTGACTCTCTTGCTTTGTAGTTTAAAATAATTGTTTTGCTAAATTGCTCTGGTTTGATTATTTAGTTGCCTATTTATACGTATAAAGGATACCCTTTAGCCATACTCTATACTTATGACTTTCTCTTAAATCCTTTTATTACTTTTCTTTACTCTTTGTCTTTATATTCTTTATCCTCCTCACTGTGCTGTCCCATAGAATCTATTTGCTGTCATGTACTAATTTAGTCTGTTTCTGGATTTTTTTTCTTTATTTTCAAATTTATTTTATCGTTTTATTTTTTTCCTATTCCTGTTTTATTTTTTTTCCTGTTGTTTGGCCATCATTTCTGCATTTTCTATTGCTGAAATGTGCAACTCTTTCAAACCTTTGATCATTTTCTTCAGTATTTGTAATTCATTCTGAAATATTAGGCTACAGTTTTCATCTGCTTTGCAGATGGCAGTTTCTTGAAGAGTTAATTGTTAAAGCACATCCAAATGAATCATAGATCTCAACCACACCAAGTTTTTACTAACAACTAGCAAAGGATAGAAGCTAAAAATGGGCATAAACAAACACAGCATCATCCGCCACTGGAGGCACTCTGAACCATCTGATGGAATTTTTAAAAGACCCTTTTTCTTCACTGAAATGTGTTTTGATTTTTAGAGTGATAGACAACTGCTAATACGAAAAACAAATCTATTACTTTATACCAGCAACAAATACTGAACATAATTAAATATATATAAGTATATGTACTTTAACTTATAATTATATATACTTTTTATGATAGTAACAAAAACTATAATGTATTTGGAATAAAATTAATAAAATTATAGATGCTCTAGAGCAACAATTAGAAACCTCTGTTGAAAGACATTAAGAATATAAAACATTTAAAAGAATATAAAACATGGCTAGGAAAATTCATTATTCAAAACATATCAATTCTGCACAAATTGACCTATAAATTCCGTGTATTTTCAATCAAAATCCCAACTTCATTCTAAAATTTATATGGTGGAGGTCAAAGACCAAGTATGGCCAAATGCTTCTGAAGACTGAAATGAAGACGGGGAGATTGGGTAGAGACCTATAATAATAGTTTCCAAGGTAATAAAGTTATTATAAATAAGACAGTATGATATTGGCATAGAAATAAGCACAGTGACTTATGAAATAGAAAGAGAGTTTAGAAACTACATCTAAGAACATCTGGTCTATGTAGAGAGAGCATTGAGACTGTGAGGGAAAGAAAGAAACATTACATTAATGGTCCTGAGACAAATGGTTATCTACATAGGAAAAAAAAAAGAAGAAGAAATTCCATCTTCATAGCATGTGAAAAAATTAATTTGAAGTGAATTAAGGACTTAATTGAGAGACAAAGCTAAAACTTTAATAAGAAAATATATATATATTTTGGAATTGAGAATTAAAAGTTGATCTCTCTAAAATTAAACTTTTATAAAGAAAATGAAAAGAAGGTAAGTTGCTAGAGAAATCGGCATCTTTTAAATAGTGCTTTATAAAGTACACATGTGTTATGAAAATTCTTTTGTATGAGCCAAATATGATGCTGAAAATATATTAAGGAAAGAGAGAACAACTTAAATAGCTCACGATGGCATTCCCTTTACGTCCATCATCAGCTAAGTCAGGAACCTACATTGCTTTAAGTTTTCTGAAATGCGAAATGGAAATAGATGTGGGCCCTCACAGATGCATTTAGAGATCGTATGTTCAGGAGAGTAGAATTGAACTGTTTTAGTAAGAGTCATAGGCCCAATCCTTGAAAAAGATGTTGGTTGAGTTTTGTATAGTAAGTAACTGCAACACAATAAGACTCAAAAGCATTTCAGTAAAGTGTGGGTGGCAGAGGAACAGGCTGCTTCAGGAGCTTCATTAGGTTCCTCTGAACTGGCGCTCTCCAGGTTGTTGGGGGGAACCCTATTTACCTTGGCTCAGAGTAAATTTTAACCAATATTGAGGCTCAAGAGTAGGAATCAGAATGCAGCCTGAAGTCCTTGGAAATATAGTGGGCGGGGTAAGAAGGGATAAAAATGTTTTTCTAAAAGCCCAGAAATGGGTTCATATTTTGTTTATCACACGTTTCCAGAACAGTATGTTATGGTGCCAACCGCTGGTGAAATGGTAGGATTAGACTTCGATCTCTAGTTTAGTTTCTTAAAGAAGTTTCTGGTAAATGAGAGCAATGGCATTGGCCCAGTTTAGTGTTATTCTGTTAGACAATATAATTTCTGCATGTACTGTGGCCTCAATACTTTGAAATATTTGGGAGCAAGAGAGAGAGAGAAAGAAATGAATAACAAATAAACAACAAACGAAACCAAAATATTGCTCCTTATGGTAAGCATGATGAAGAAGACACATTTATCCATAAAGAACACATCGATAATCTCATTTCTTTCTTGAAAATGCCAGTATGCGTGATTCTTGTTGGAGAACAGGTTCACATGGCCTTTGAGGTCACATGGATGATATTGAGCATCGCTGTTAATGAAACTCGGTGCATTTTCCCTAATTTTGATTTTAGTTTCTAAAATTTAGCATTCGTGAGCTAGTGCCTTTCCCTTTCCTAGATTATGTTGCTTGAAAAAAAGCCTGAGTCAATCCTTCATCTGTTTGCTGACAGAGTGAGGCCAAGAACACTAGTCCACTCCTTCTGTTACAATTCCCTTTACTGTTAGATAATGTTACCTATTGCTGCGCAATGCAAGGTTAGTGCACTTTTTAGATTTTAGCATAATCAAAAGAAGCATTTAAAAATACACTTCTATATTGGCACGTAAATGCAAGAGCTACAAATAACAACTGCCAATAACTCAGCAGATACACGACAACTCCCCCCACCACTTGGAAAAAGTTTTCAGTTCCACTTGCCTGTCTTCAAATAAATATGTTTGTTTTATGTCTATATTTTTATTTGACTAAAACTTAGAATCAGAAGCACGAAATGAAGTTAGAAAGTGGAAATTGTATGAACTCAACACAAAGATTGTCCATGATAAACGAAAAGACAAAAAGAATAGAAGAAACAGAAGAACTGCAGAAGAGTGGTAACCCTTAAATGTATTCAATATAAAGGATTGCTTCCAATAAGAGCTAAGTCTGCCATCTCCGTTGACTCTGTTCTTAGCTACACTTTGTGAACTGACTTCCAAGGAAAGCCATCATTCTCGCAATGGTTGTAGTTCCAACTTCAGCTTGAAAAGTCTGGAGGCTAAGAGGAAGTCAATGTTAGGTCACTCCTACTTTTGACTCAAGCTTCTTGGATTGTTTGGCACAATGCTTTACATTTTTTGGTCTTTCTTATTGTATTTCAAAACCAGAACACTTTTTCCTAGCCTTAAAACCAGCATTTATATAACTACCTCATTTTATTTCTTATCCTAATTAAAAAACAAAAAATGAAAACAAAAAAACACACACTTAAACATGTCTCTTCTAAAAATGGAGTCTGGATGACCTCAAAACATCTTGTCACTCAGACTTCAGGTCAAACGTCACCTCTTCAAGGGTAAGCTTAAGTTAGTTTTCGACCAACTTGCCTGCTGCTTCCTGTTTTACTTCCTAAAAGCACTTAGCACAATCAAAGATCATCTTGTCCACATATTACTTATCTGATATTTGTCTCTGTCGCTGAACTGGAAGCTCCAGGAAGTAGGGACCTTGACTAACTTGCAAAGTGCTTGGGATCTAATAAGAGCTTAATAAATTTCAGTTGAATGAGTGACTCTAGAATCCCTGAGGATTCCTAGGTCATTAGTTTACTTATTGAAATTCCAACACTCTGTATCAGATATGTGTAACTTGTCTTAACTTGTTTTAACTTCAGCCATTTCAATGACCATGACTGATGGTGGTGTATTTTGTTGTTCTGGTTTTGTATATATAAGAACTTTTGCAATTGAAATGACCAGGTGAAAAAATGAATGTGAATTTTATGTTGTCCTTGCTGTAAAGACTTGAGAAAATATTTTCCCTGTGAATCTGATCTTTGAAAAACATAAGTCTTTGTCACTCTTCCCTTAAATTTTCCTAGGAAATTCTCCTAAAACTGCAATGGCTTTTCTTGGTTTGGGGGTAAAGTCCACCTTTTGGCCCTGTTTCTGCTACTGCCCCTTCAGCCTCGTCCAGGACCACTTGTGCCAGGACTCATCCAGTTCCAGAGTTCCAGGATGTTGATGTTTTTTAGTTTCTCAAACTCATCAAACATTTTCTTACTTTCAAAACCTACACACATCCGTTTCCTTGGTACACTCTTCCCATTCTTTGTGTGGCTAATTCCCAGTTCTTTAGGTTTCAGATTAAATGTCACCTCCTCAAAGTGGTCTTCTCTGACACCCACTTCCCCATATCTAAGATAGTCCCCTTGTTATACTCCTGTAAGACTCTGTACTCTTCCTCCTTGGCGTTATTGCAATTAATAGTTTTATTTTATTTTATTTTATTGGAGTGTGTATGTATGTGTGTGCGCGCGTGTGCATATGTATTTTGGCGCAAGTGCATACGTGTATTTAATGTCTATCTACCTCACTTAACTGTATACTGTTTTGCTTATTGTTATATCTTCAACACTTAACTCAGGGCCTGGAACACAGTAGATTCCTTCTCAATAAATATTTACTGAAAGAAAATAGAATGAATGAATAAAATTCATCTTTGAATTCTTAATATTTAGCACAGAGTCTGGCATCTATAATGGGCTAAAAAGAATGGTGCACAACTAAAATTGGGTTAATGAAGAAATGAAATGTAAATCATGTTCTTTATGGGGAAACCGCGATTTGTTCATCAAAAGTAGAAACCCTGCTCTCACATACGAGCACGGCACTCTCTCTGTTCATTCATTTGCCTTCATTCCAGTTAACAGAATCTGCTCATCCAAGTAGAGTGGAGAAAAATTACCTGATTGCTTTGTCTGTGCAACACCAAACCATCCAAAAGAAAAGCGAGTTCCCGAGGCATTCTTCCTTATAGCTTATATACTTGATGTGGGTATCTTAAAAGAACAAATCTCTTTTCAGATGGATATTTGAGTAGACACAACCAGTAGAGGACTTTCCTCCAGGGACTTACTTTAGCTCTTAAACTGTATACATGGTACAAGCAACCTCAAGTGGATTATTATCTATAGAAGTGCAGAATTCCATCTCCCTTTGGCAAACCATTCAAACCCAGAAGTGTGTTTTACACATTCTGACAGAAGTGTCTATAATAACCAATTCTAACCTCCTTTCTTGCCACTTTAGCACCCAAAAGTATATGAAAAGAGTGCATGTTGAGGCTTCTTCTATTTATTATAAAATATCTCTTGGCTTAAAAACTCTTTTGACTATCAGTGAAAAAAGTAAATAGCAAGAGTTTCCTGGACTCTTACTCCTGTATCACAGATAGCTGAATGAAGATAACTGGACATTAGATGACTGTTTGATGCTGATATCTGCACATCTTTTATATAGGTCAATTTTTATGACAACCACTTGTACCAGCACAAACAAAGAGGGTCTGAATCCTTCTGGATGAGTAACAGGTGTATCAATGATCCATACTCTGTCACTGAGATTGGAGGTAGGCTTACAACGGCTCTTGCAAAGCTGAAGCCACCCTTGGAGACTGCAGTAAAGAGAGAGAGGAGAGAATGAGAGTCATCTTGGCTTTGTGCTGGGGCATGACTAGGGGGCATAAGCAGAGCCTTCATTCTGGAGGGGGTCGTGTATGGAGTTACACATGTGTGGATGGCCTAGTAACCTATGGTGGCCACATCCACATTTTGGTAATGAGTGAGTTAGTGCTTTAGACTCTGAAGGAGAATGCCATTTTCTTGAGCTGAAAATATCCTGAGGATACTGCTGAAGGAAATATTCACTCCTTTCTTTGATTTCAATGAGCATGGACTTCCTATATGAAAGAATCTTTTTAGATGTTTTCTCTTTTCATTGGAAGTTCATTTACTGGCCCTGATGTTGATCGGCTTCTCTTGGTAAAGTCTCTTGTGTTTCAAATGACAACAAAAACAACAACAACAAAGCTAAATATGATTTAAGCTAAGAAAAGCAGAGAGCTGAAAACTTTCTTCCTATAGCCATGCCTTCCAACTTCTTCAGCAAGGTCTGCTTCACTTGGAATGTGATTTCCGAGAACTTTACATTTCTCAAATGCTGCTAAATTGCTCCATGCATTTATTTCTTGAAGCCTCAGTCGAGATAGCACCGACTTTCAGTCTCATAGCAATTCTTCTCAAGGTAATGGACAAAAGTCATTTCCACTTGAAGTCCAGTCCTTCTAAATGAATCATACAACATGGTTTTTATTTCATTTTTGTCAGAATGACTCTAAGAAGATGACCTTCTGATCATGAGGTCAGAGCTAATGGTTGCATCCAATCACTGGACCCAACTCCAAGTCTATTGGCTCAAAGATTTCTCAGTGATGCGCGGTCCACTCCATCAAGCATGGATGCAGCCCTCCTGGTTTGGCAGCCTCCACTCCCAAACACACTTCAGATCCATTGTCAGTGTAAGGATAGAATAATTGCCATGAAAAGGAAGAGGGAATAGTCATGTCACTTTGTCATGGCTCTTTTGAAATCTTACTGCACAGAATGAAGAGACTTCTGCTCTGAGGGGCCTGAAAGTTCTTTGATTAGTCCCTAAATCTGCCCTCTGGGAAAAAAAAAAGGAAACTTTCTATTTTTCTAGGTGAACCTTGGCTTCATCTTCTGGGCGGTTCTTTCTTTCCATTATTCTCCTTGGCCACATCTGAAGTGTGTGGTGAGAAGCTTGTCCTTTCAGTGAGCTATACAGTGGTCATAGTTCTTCCTGCTAGTGCATATCCTGGGCTTGTCCCAGTCCTTTGCCAACCTGCTATCTGAATGAAGAACAGTCCAAGGTCCTATGCACAGTAGAAGCTTGTCCTTTCAGTGAGCTATACAGTGGTCACAGTTCTTCCTGCTAGTGCACATCCTGGGCTTGTCCCGTCCTTTTCCAACCTGCCATCTGAATGAAGAACAGTCCAAGGACCTATGCACAGCAGGACTAGACATGGGAAGGATCCTGGATCTCTGAGTGGGAAGGTCACTTACTGTAGAAGAGGCCTACACTGGACATTGACCGGAGGAAGAAATGAACTTTCATCGTGTTTAGCAGCTGAAATGTTAGGACTGGAGCCTTGAACAATCATACGCTTTTGTTTTTCAGTTCAGGCTTGAGATTTCTTTGGCAGTACAATTGTCTCAAAAAAGTAGCAGCTTCTATTCTGTTTGCTCTCGTCAGTTCTAACTGCTTGTAATCACATCCAGAGTCCTTTTCTAGACACGTTCTCAAATATGATGTTTCGATTTGCTTCTTTGTTCTGTGGCCTCTCCCTCCTGATTTATTGGTGACTATCTTGAGGCTATTTGAAACAACAGGCTTGGATGGGGATGTCACACCCTCTTGGTGTCACCCTTTACCACCTGAGGTGTGCTGAAGAGTGAGTGACTTTATAAACTGAGAAGTCTCACTGGACTTTTTATACTCAGAATCCTTTCTGATTTTATCTCTTGATATTTCATGGCCAGAAGCAGTTGGCGTTTCCAAACCTGCAAGACTTTATTTCTCTTTGAGATTTCGCATTCTCTTCAGTTTCTGCTTGAGAACCATTCGGTTCTCACCCGAACTCACCTCTTTCTTGTAACACCGTATTAAAGACAGTCGTAGTGCCTGCTACACACCATCACTCTCTTTCCCCAGGCACGAGGTCTGCCTTCCAAGTTGATTCAGAGCACAGACTCTCTTTAAATACAACGAAACATGCCACTATTGATTTGAAAAAGCATCTTAATTTGTACCCTTGTTTCTAACCATATTGTACTTTTCTTTCGGGACAGCTAAATTAAATGTGTTATGTTGACTTCCCAGGATTTTTGTTTCCATCTGTCAATGTCCTTTAATACAAAGAGAGGTTATGGGGTAACTTTACATTTTGTAAGGTTATTTTTGAAGATATACAAGGGCAAGTTTGATCTGTGCATCCACATCCCAGCTCTTTACTTCTCACTTGGAGGAACAGAAACCTAAGGGTTCCTGAAAAACAGGCTTTCCTTTCAGGAGAAATTTCCAAGATATGCCATGAACAAATACTCTTTCGGTCTTGTTTCTTCCCCCATCGCTTAAGTGCAAATAGACTGTATTTGAAGAGAATAGGGAAGAGCAAGGTTTCCCCACAAGGGGATTTCGAGGTGCTGTGAACGCCAGAAATAATCAGTGCAGGAGTTTGTCACTGCAGGCTGTCACGTCTCACAGTGGGAGTCATGGGCTAGTCTGCTTGCTAAACTACTGCTGATCTATGACTGAAGCTGTGCTTCCTTTAAAATAAATCTTGTTCTTCTGTACCCCATGTGTTTCTAAGCCCCAGGAGCACCTCACGGATGTAGACTCATCTTTTCTTCTTGCAGTAATGTTACTGCCAGATTCTTAGTAATCAGCCCATTTCTGAGGCTGTTGATTCACCTCTTCCCTCTGAATACGAGTTAAATGCTCTAGTTCAATTGGCTTTGTGAGATTACTATAGACTATTTCAGTGGGACTTTAAAAATTAATCTCTGATTCCAAGGTATAAAGACCTCAGTAGAGAGTAAAGGATTCCTTTGTGTCAGGCAGGCAACAAGTGTCTGTCCAGCCTCCAAAGTCCAGATAAATTTGTACCTGAACCCAGGGTGAAAAATCATCTATTCATCAGCTCACACTGCAAACCTTTTCACCTGTGACACTGCTAGCAAGGGACCCACAGGTACCATGTAATCAGTCACTCATTTCTGTGCAGGCGTTTCAGTGATTTACTGAAAATATCATCAGTGAATGAGCTGAGGTGTTTAGACCCAGTGAGCTTTTCCCATTGAAAGGATAGTTGAGTTCATCCTTATGGAGACATCAGCATAACATTCTTCTAGCCTTTACAGCACTATTTAAAAATTGCAGCTTCAGCAGATTGAATATTCCTCCAGGAGTCCTCAAAGTTGAGACAGCAGCAAACCCGAAGCACTACTGTTTGCATGAAAGTAAGCTCCAGGGTCTTCCTGTCGTAATGTCATAATGATTTAGACTCCACCTCCTCTAAAGGAAGCACACACACACACACACAAACACACGGTGAGAACTGAATCGAGGTTGGTGGGATGCGCCATCCTATCTCTGAGGGCTCAGTGGGTGGCATCTAGTACCTGCCGAAGAGCAAGCATTGTACTGTCGACAGGTAATGAATGATTGCTGGTGAGAAATAACAGGATATCCAGCGAGAAGAGGTTGAGAAGAATACACTCTTGCTGGAAGAGTTAAGAGCAAGCTTCTCATGAGAAAATATGGGAGACGATTGAGAAGGGACCAGAAGAACGGAGAACTGTTAAGACTCCACTTTCTCGGTTTCTGAACTGAACTTTCGCTCACAGCCGGTGAAGCAGGCTCCCTCCCACACCGTGCTCTCCCCCCCTGCCGCTGTGCAGTCTGTTAAGTAAACAGAGACTTTACACCGAGAAAGGAACATTTCTCTATTTTGGCTATGAGTTGTTATTTTTAAAGCTTTATCCTCCAAACATTTCCTCCTATCTTTATTTTTTTCATGAGAAAGAAAATGTGCTACTTAAAAAAAAAAAATTTAACTCTAGGACAAGAAAAACTCACTTCTAGTATGCAATTCTGATTAAGGCCAACGCACCCTGCACCCTTCGGTGTGACACCGTCTCTTCAGCAAGGTAGCTTTCAAAGTTTTCTCTCTGCTTATGTAGAGCTTTCGTGCTTTCCATAGTCAAAGCAAAATAGACCATGGCATTTGTCTCCTGGATGTTTCAGGTCCATAAGCCAATCTCCCCCATGACATCTATAGATTTATCTATTTATTAATGTATCTATAGCTAGTAGGTAAATAGGGCGCTACTGTGTGCCACACAACATTCTGAGTCCCTTATATAAAACCTCATTGACCTTTACCTGAGAATATTATGACAATTGCTTCAATGTTGATGTGGGTTAAATCTGGAGATCCTGACAATATTTGTAAGAGACTTTCTTTCTACACCTTTTTTGGGGGAACGTATCTTGTATTTCCCTCGTTTTCTTTCTTGTCTGTCTGGCCTCTATTATGAATCTCTTTATTAACAAGACCCATGGCTTTCTTCTCTTTACCCTAATGTCTAGCACAAAATCTGGGTATAATGAGTCCCCAGTAAATCTTTTTGAATGAACTAAAGTGAAGCAAGAATGGGAGACAAAGAAAACTTTATTGTCGAAATTCTTTCTTCTGGCATAGGTGGTGTTGGTTGACGAGTCCTAAGTCTCCTGTTAGGAAAATAGGAAAATAATACTAACCTTAGAGAACAGTTGTAAGAAGTAAATAAATTTATCAAAAGTACCTCGCATTTTTCAAGTCAGTGAAAGATGGTTTATCCCATAAAAGTGTTAAGAAAAATGACTGGCAGCCTGGGCAAAATACTAAGCTGAATCCTTGTTCACATCTTACGTCACAGTAAACCCCAAACAATGCTTGCACAACTCTGTGAATGTGCAAAAGCTCATCGAACTGTGTACTTTAAATGAGTGAATTATGCGATGTGTGATTATATCTCAATAAAGTTGCTGTAAAAAGTAAATCCCCGAAGAGCAAAGCTTTAAACATAGAACCACGGAACTATACTGGAAGGAAACATAAGATTGTTTTTTATACATTATTGGAAGGGAGAATGAGCTTTTCAAGCAAGATATATTATTCTAAAGCCATAAATGAAAAGTTTGATAAATTTGATTATGTAATAATGAAATGTTTTGCAGAGAAAAATGCCAGAAACAAAATAAAAACAAAAACATAATGACCCATTAGAAAAATACTGAAAGCACACAGGATAAAAGGCTAATTAATATATAAAGAGCTCGATACAGACTAATACCCAACAGAAAAATATGGGCAAAGGACAAGAGTTGGCCTCTCAGAAAAAGAGCTTATACCAATATATTCTCCTACCAAAAGCCTGTAGGTACAAGTTCTTTGGGAACAATAATTGAACTATTTATCAAAATTAAAAATATGAGTCCTCTGATATAGCGATTCTACTTCTAGGAATTTGTTCTATAGCTATCTATACATGTGCCTAAACACATAAACGAAAGGATAATCACTGCATGAGATATTTGTAACAGCAAAATACTTGAAATCAAACTAAATGTCCATCAGCAAAAATGTGGTTAAAGAAATTACAACATTTCGTTTAGTGAAAAACTATGCAGTTGTTAAAACCATTGATGAAGAACTCCAAGATATATATATTAATTAAAAACGAAACAAAACAAGGTCTAGACAATGCGTTTAGCATTCGTGTTTTAAATTTGTATATATTTCACAAATATATGTTTGCATATGCCCATGATATTTTAACTTCTTCCTCTCCACCTCGAACTTGTCATGCCCCAAATTCAGCTTGTGAACATAAAAGATGAGTAAGTTCCTCTCACATGCAGCGTCTCACTTAATTTCTGCAACAACTCTATGCAAAAGATATTGACACAGTTCTTTCTTTTTAAAATATTACATGTTATGAATTACGTGTCAGGTTATGAATGTTAAATCCTCGACGCCAAGGTTCTGTTGTACAGGGAAGAAGCCTAAACGTCTCATAATGATGTAGGCATCCTGTATCACTGGACCCTTTCCTTCTTTCCTATATTAACCTATATTAACACTGCTCTCCCTCTCCATATTTACAACCCCCTTTCAATGATGCTTTCACATCTACGTTTTCTTAAAGTGTCATCTCAAACGCCACCTCCTAAGTGAACCTTACCTGTCATCCTCGGCAGCATCAGTGGTTTCAGCCCAGCTAGAGCCCGTGGTCTCCAGAGTTTCTCCTCTACTTCGAAGGCACTTTATACAAACCTATTAGACTTGGTTATATTATTTCAAGGCCGTGAGCATTTTGAGAGTAGGAGCCCAGTTTTCATTCCCTTAAATACTACAATATCTAGAGTATAACAGCAGATCGGTAAAGATTCATTAGAAAAAAAATCATTGACTCAAATCTTACTCATTTTTGATTACCCATAGGTTGAAGAACTCTATATTTAACATGACAGATTTGGGGATTAAACACTATATGTCTTCTAAGAATTTGAACTGAAATGTTTTATTAATGGAAAATGAGTTTTTGTCTTGCCTTTTAGAATTCTAATGAATGTTCATGCTCTGTACAGAGAATGGGGTACTGTTTTTTGTTACAGATTTGGAGCCAGTAGATTTTTATAAATGTGAACTTTAGCATGTCTTCTGGAAGCTCCTCTGCCCTTTACTAGTTTTTTTAAATTTCTTTTTTCTGTGTTTTTATAGGAACCAGGGAAAATGTGTGGAGGGCATGGTGGAGATCTTTGACATGTTACTAGCTACATCATCTCGGTTCCGTATGATTAATCTCCAGGGAGAGGAGTTTGTGTGCCTCAAATCCATCATTTTGCTTAATTCTGGTGAGTTGATAATATGGGAGAATTTAATGCTGGGTTATGCGCAGAAAAGTTTATTTTTGTTTTCAGCCGGATACAAGCTACCTACAACAAAGGCATAATCATAAACTGAAAGAAACAACTGACAGACATTTAAAATAACCTACTGTCGTTGTAGACTGTGGAGGTAGAACCGCACTGGTCAAGTGTAGTGAGTGAAAAATAAAAATTAGACATTGAGTCAAATGACCTTTTTGTTGAAACATTTGCATTCTTTCGGATATTGATGATGTTTTTCTTAAACTGGTAGTGTATGTAGACATTACGTCTATCGATAGTTAGCAAGTCGACGAAGTGTCTTGTTAAGAAATTGTGACCAATTCTGAGCTCCAGATCATGAGAAAAAAGGCTTATTTGAGACAGATCAAGTTTTGGGTCAAAATTGATTAGCTGAAAAGTATGATTGGCTCAGAGATAGAAAATCCTGGTCCCAAAACTGAGGAAGATGGAATGTGGTAAATTGGTTCAGCTGAAAGAACAGTTTTCATTTGGTCTATGGTATCTAATTCAACTGTCCCCTCCTATTTGTTTATTTTGAGAGAGCTTAGCTGAGAGTGGCATCTTTTTTTTTTTTTTTTTGAGGTTGGCTGTTGTATAAAGAGTCATTTCAGGTCACCCAGATGGAAACTATGGCTCAGCCTGAATTAGCACCCTGACTCCTCCCTGCCCCCTCTAAGCACTAAATCGCGTCTGTGGGACCTGAAGCTCAACAACTGAGTGTCAGCTGCACAGGAGACGCCCTGAACTTTTTATGCCCATCCCGGCCCTAATTCATACCTCGGACCTCATTCTCACATAGAAATTGTAGCTATTTTGAAGACCTACGCCTGATTTAGATTTAGTTTCTTACATTATTAGGTATGGTTTTGAATTCCCAGCAGGTGGACAGCAGTTTTTGTTGGTCACATGTGTAGCGAGTAGGCACTTCCTCCTCTTTTCAGATGTTCCGTCTTGTTCCTGATGAATGCCAGTCCCTTCCCACCTCCCCTAACGATTTTCCACTTCTCTTCCCCACCGATGCTTGTAACCTATATCACTTAGTGGTCATCATAGTAATCATTCTCACTTATCAACAGATAAATGGAAATCTGTACTATTCCACTAGCCAAGGACTGAATTACGGAATGAAGTTACACGAAAAATAATGTAATCGACACTAAGGAAGTGATTACGACTCCATTCAAGTTTCTGGTTCTACTCACATGCATTGTGCTTTTCATTTTAGTCATTTGTCCTGTACATTGAGGGGTCTGGACCCCTCAATGGCTCTTTATGGGATGAGAGTTCTGGGAGCAGTGCCACTCGGCTGCACAGTGCCAGGTCCCGAACCTGCTCCTTCTTCAGTGGAGGGCTGGCACACGCTGACGGTTTTCGTGTGGCAATCTGTTAACTTCAGGGAAAGCGGGCCTATCAAGTGCTGGATCTTTTTTTCTCACTTTTACCAGGAAATAATACCCAAGACAGGAAATGAAATTAGCCGGAGTTGTCTAATCAATGCAAGTAGATGCTCTGATCTTGGTAACCAAACATCTTTTCTTTAGATTCCTACAGCCCATTTTTGAATAATTGTTTTATGACTCTCTTTTTAAAAAAACATTATTTAAAAAACAAAAGGCCATCATTTCGCCATCAAAATATTAGATTCACAGACCTAGGTTTTTTTTTTTTTTTTTTAATCCTAAAAACCTTTCAGCTCTCACAAGAAAGTCTTTTAGTAAAGACTGGCGGCAGATTCTCAAAAACAGTATTTCCCACTGCAGGATGTGGCCCTCCATCTGACTCCTCCTCACAGTAGCTTAACTTTCCTATTCTGACCTTGTTCTTCCTTCTCTCTCTCGGGATCTGCTGAGAGCTTCCTTGTACTTGAAGGGTTAGGGCGCTATTTTCGAAATACGAGCCACTGTATACTGACGGAGTTTATAGTTGTCTCTTTCGTGAGAGATCGGTGTGGAAGCTTGTCTATCTGTCAAGGATGGTGCTGCAGCCCAAGAGCAGTAACAAAACAGAAGCCGTCGCTCAGCCAGTGAAAAGCGAAATCACGTTTTTCACTCCAAAAGCGAGCTATGTTTTGCTCAAGCCGATCTGCTGCTGAGCACAGCTCTTCATATCTCATACTGGTCCTGAAAAACAGAATCAAAGAGGACAAGACTCTGAAACAGGATGGTATGGTACTAGCCTTTTTCAGAGGGGGAAAAAAAGCCATCAGACATGTGAGGGTTACCGTTATCGTTGCTCATGAGACAAATTACAAAGTGGCTCTAATTCCAGGGATCTCTGACAGAAGTTAAACTGGAAATAGTTCAGGAAACCTGAGCTAGAAGATGCTTTTCTGATCCCTAGGAAACAAGATCTCAGTGAATGGAAGAACCTTGGGTGTTATGTAGAGCCCCGTCACCAAAGTCTGAGAAGGGTGTGTTTACATTGGCCTTAACTTTGGGGCAGAGGCACAAGGGGAGTGGAAAGGTCGTTGTGAGGACCTGCTAGGAATGTATTTCTGGAAGTCTTGAGAGGGTCTCCCAAATGCTGTTTGGGAGTGGGAGATATTCCTCATGATTTCTGCCTCATTTAGAATAGTTTATTACTTTGCTTGCAAAAGCCTAGAATCATCCATAAGACAAGCTCTCTGTTTGTTTTTCCACTCCCCACCAAAGGAGAGAGGCGTTCTTGGTTAATCCAAAAATGCCTTAGCAAAAGTCAATGCCAGCTTCAAGGCATTCTGAGAACTAGCTGGATAGAGCTCAAGAGCAGGGCAAACGAGAACAGAGCAGATGAGCTCACTGCAAAAGGCTGTGAGAAGCAGCAGTGGGAGAGAACGGAGCTACAGAAGGGGACCAGGAAAGAGGTTCTGTGCCTGTTTACAGCATTTTTTTTCCTGTATGACTTCGATTCTTCTTTATAAGTCCAATATATCTCACTCTTCCAGGTTCCTCTCTGATCTCGTCTCGTTCAGGAAATCTTGCTACTACCCAAGTCCATAATGAGCTTTCCTTCTCTAGGCTATTTTAATTCTTAAAGCCAGTCCTGTATAATGCAGCATTTGGTCAGTTGGTTGCCTGATTTCATTCATTTGTTCAATAATTTCATTCATTTGTCCAATAATTCATCACTATTGCATTCCTACTGTAAACTTTATGCCAAATATACAAAAATGAATGACACAGTTTTTTTGTTTGTTTGTTTTGTTCTTTTAGTTTTTGAGTTTAACCTGGCTTGAATCTTTATGCATGTGTGTCCCAATTTCCCTATAAACCATTAATGCTTCCTTTTTCATCTTCCTCACAGCCTTTTGTCTGTGAACTGTCAATAACTTTTACACCATTCGGTCATTTAATAGATGCTTATTTGCTGGGTAGGACCAGGAGGACCTGGAAAGTCCCCATGTTCCCAAAACATATTGTCCTTTTCAGTGTATTGTGGATCTGGATAATATCAAACTATTAAATGGAAAAAAAACTATGTCTATTTCCTTGGGTTACCATGAGCTAAAGGGGAAATTGTGTTTAAAGTGTCTCATGCAGTTCTTGGAGCATAGGCCCTCAGTCAGTGACAGCTGTCATCATCACTCATCATCATTCATCTCTGGCTTAAACGGAGTCGGTTCATGCCTTTTTCAACATAATTAGGTGCTTTTAGTTTAGAGGCCTCCTGCTAGGCTTACAAATACGCGGGGACTCCCAGGTAATAAAAAAAATATAGAGATTGTGATTGTTCCCCCTGAGACTTTGTCATCGTGCATTGATTTATATTGAGAGAAATTTTAGATTTACCTCATGGATAATAATTGCCTGTCATTTGAACCTTAATATTGGCCGACCTCAGTGGAAACTGCTGTGAGCCTTTGACAATCCCGTGTGCTCATTGACCACTTCGCTGCTTCTTCTTATCATCATCCCCGCATACGTGACTCTCATAACTGCCTCGGAATCCACTCTCGTTTAGAACACTACCCTTTGGGTGAGTGTTTTTCAAGACGCAGAAAAATTCACAAGTCAAAGCTTAATGTGTAGAAATCTACAATCTCTCATAAATCTGCAGTTTGGCCTTCAAATTCAATTTCGATACTTATTTCTACTCCTTTTCTGAACCCCTTCCTGACCACACTTCTTCTTGTTCCCCAGTAATTCCGAAGAGCCTTACACACTTCCCTCCAGCTGGCTCCCTGGAGAGCCTGCCAGCCCCCTGACTCAGCATCTCTGTTTTCTGTTTCACAGTGCATCCTCTTTGCTCTCTCGACTCACAAACCACCTCCAATTACCCGACGCCTCCCCTGTGCTGGCTGCGCCCGGCATTACCTTCAGCAGCTCCAGGCGTTGCTCCCGAGACATCTCATGTTGTAGAAATGCCATACCCCTGATTTCCTGTTCATCCCAAACTGATTTGCAGACAGTACTCTTTCAACGACTGGAATAATAAAGAGCTCAAAACCGTAAGCCAAAACATTAAAGGAAAATCAGGATCCCAGAAAGAACTATGGCAACAGTTGTAACGTGTGTACCCTGGTGTTTACTCAGAGGAGAAAGGACATGGAATGGCAAACAGGAGCATATACATTAAACATAAACGTAAAAACAGTGCCAGCTGTTGTCTGTCATCTCGTTCTGCAATGTTTATATGGAGTATCTGGCTATCTTGCTGACTTGATGAAACATATAATGCTGACGCTGAGGACATCCACTTAATATGTATTCCTCAGAGGCCACTCTCTGGTCAGAGAAGCACTTATTTCATGATTAATTATCACAAGCTCTCATCACAAAGAATATTTCCTCTTTCCAGAGCCGAATTCTTTGCGCTCTCTTTCTGTTAATTATTAGACAATTACTTAGAGCATTTGTATTTTTTAAGTTTAGAAATAAGACGATGATTCAGAGTCCCTATATTTAGATAAAAGAACATCGTAAAAATCCATATATTTAGATAAAAGAACATTATTAAAACATATTGACCTTGAACATTGAAGATGATTAATTCTCAGCAGGCGGAGGTTTCTGATAGGCACAGGCCTTGAAATCACAAATAGGCATGTTGTCAGGTGTGCCCACTGCTGTCGCAGTGAAGATTTAATTATATTAGCTCTTGAGCTCTTTGTGATGCCAAGCTTCCTCTCCAGGGAGCCTCCTTATTATAATTATTTTGAGATAAATGGCATTTCATGGTTATTAAGTGGTTCATCATCTTCTATGCTCTGGCTGGCTGGATTCTATAGGCAGTCACTTATCTCTAGGAGCTTTACCCTGCTATCAGCTTCTGGTGTGACCAGAAACAAGCCTCATGGGATCTGTTAATTTCCTGAAAACTCGATGTGGCATGGACTTTGTCATCAGAGAGGCCTGGCATTCAAAAGAGGCAACTCTGCC
This sequence comes from Pteropus alecto, assembly GCF_000325575.1. Lineage (NCBI taxonomy): Eukaryota > Metazoa > Chordata > Mammalia > Chiroptera > Pteropodidae > Pteropus > Pteropus alecto. Next base: position 571,510 of record NW_006438644.1, on the reverse strand, counting down.
ATTGACTTAGTGGGAGACAGCCTCTGATAAGCTCCAGAGCCTCATGGAAAATGGAAATAATAAAAGCGAATTCACAGAATTGTTACGACTATTGAAAGAATGACCACATAGTAACTGGCACATGATAGATGCACACAACAGTTAGTTTGCTTTATCTGTGCTCTCCAAATACAAACCCCTGGCTTTCATCTCCATAAAAGAATTCCTATGATCTTCTTAGCAAATAATAAATTTCTGCCTGGAAATTCTGAGATGAGACTTCACGTCTCCCATTTGGGGTTAAAAAAAACCCCACATTTTCATAACAAGGATGTCCTTCTTGTGAACGTGCTAGTCTCAGGCCACAGATAGGGATTGGGAAGCATTCTGCATTGTGTTCCAGAAGCCTCTTGGAACTTATCAGGAACCAGGGAAATCGACCCAGTGCCTGTAGCCTGGGGAAGACCTGAGTGGTCCTAATGTGAATTCTTCAGAGGGTCAAAGGCAGCAGCCGCTGGGAAAGTAGAAATTGTTGCAACATTCTGGATCTTAAGAGCAGTTTTCCATTCCTGTTGAGAACCTCAGGGCGAGGAGCGTTTGTTTATCATTTTGTACTCTCAAGAGCACCTACGAAGGGGAACCCATCTCCTAGGTCCTTGATTCAACAACCATGTTGGCCTGCCTTCTCTAGGGTCTAGAAATTATGTAAATAGGTGTTCTTAAGTTTGAATGATATTCAGATCCATTAAAAAAGGAAAAAATATGCCACAGACTCCCCCAGGGCTGACTTAAAATGTTCTTTGTATAATACATTTACATGTATTATGATGCTGCTTGAATAAAAGGACAATCAAGTATAAACTCCATGTTTCTAGCTCTTATAGAAACGTAAAACCAAAACAAATTCACAAATTAAATACAAACTAAAAAGCAGACTGATGACAGTGTTTTGGCAGAAACTGAGCTGCTGTTTGCACCATGCCCTGTGCGTACCATTTAGTGGCTAGTCTACTAGTTGCTCTTGGGATGACTCGGTTCCCCCACCACTTGCCAGGCTCCAGAACAATTGCAAAACCTTTATTTGCACAGCATGCTGTGACGTCACTGGCTTTGGCAAGAGCACATCATTTATGTATTTCATTTGCTCCTGTGCTATATTTACTCATCTGAAATACTTACACTATAACTGTTCAATTTGAAGGCAAACTCAACAATACAAAAAAAAAAAAAAGATCACTCCAATTGAAAAATGGGCAGAGGACCTGAACAGACACACTTCTCCCAAGAAGACATACAAATGGCCTACAAGCATATAAAAAAAATGCTCAATTTCACTAGCTAGTAGGGAAATGCAAATCAAAATCATAATGAGATACCACCTCGCACCTGTTAGAATGGCTATTATCAACAAGACAGATAGTAATAAGTGTTGGAGAGGCTGTGGAGAAAAAGGAACCTTCGTATACTGCTGGTAGGAATGAAAACTGGCACAGCCACAATGGAAAACAGTATGGAGGTCCCTCAAAAAACTAAGAATAAAATTACCATATGACCCAGCAATCCCTCTTCTGGGCATTTACCCCCAAAACTTGAAAACATTTATTCACAAGGATATGTGAACTCTGACGTTCACAGCAGCATTATTCATGGTGGCCAAGACATGGAAACAACTGGAGTGTCCTTCGATAGGTGATTGAATGAAACAACTGTGGTACATATATACAATGGACTATTACTCAGCCATTGGAAGAGATGAAATACTGCCATTTGTGACATGGATGGATCTTGAGATTATCATGCTAAGTGAAATAAGTCAGACAGAAAAAGTTGAGAACCATATGATTTCACTTATATGTGGGATATGAAACTGAGAGCAACGAGCAAGCATGACAAATGAACAGAGACTCATGGACACGGACAGTAGATCAGTGGTTTCCAGAGGGAAGGGGGAGAGAGAGAGAACAGACAGAGAAAAAAGGGGTCGAATATATGGCGACAGAAGGAAATTTAACTTTGGGTGGTGAACACACAATGCGGTATACATATGACGTATTATTGAATCGTACACTTGAAACCTATATGATTTTATTAACCGATATTGCCCCAATAATTTTAATAAAAAATTCCATAAACAGGAAAAAAATTTGAAGGCACTCATAAGCATGGGTGGGAGGTGTTAATTAGGAAACTGTCAAAGGTTACATGAATATCTAGATGAGTGTGTCTCAGTTCTCCACACATTTCAGTCATCTGGGGGTCTTAAAAAATATCCCGACGTGGGGACCCGCCTCCAGAGATTCCGATGCAATTTGCTAGAGCAGGGCCTGAACATCGGTAACTGTTTAAAGCTCCCACTGAGACTCAGCTCTCACCAGGATTGCAAACCATTAATTTAACTGATGCGGAACGTTCCGATATTAATGCCTTAATGATATTTTTAGAATATCATTAGGATGAAAACCCAAAGATGTTAAATTCTGAAAGACAATTTAAGGGCCTTTGCAAACCTGTCTTCACATCTTAGGAATATGCAGAATCTAGTTTGAAAACTATTGTGAGAAGATGATAAAATTTCAACTAAATCAAATAGTTCTCTAGTATATTATAAAACTAAGCATTCTGCAAACTACGAGGGAACCTTTGCTCATGCTTAGAACTGTGCCTGGTGCTGGAGGCAAACAAATCAGTAAGATTTGCTTCTGTTACATTCTGAGTTGGGCAGGGGACACAGACAATTAACTAATTGCTTCAATATTGTGAGATAAGGTCTGTGATAAAGGCAAGCACTGAGTGCTGCAGAGACACTACAACAGGGTCCTCATGTGAGGACGGCTTCAGCTGAGTCTCGAGGATGAGTAGGACTTAGCTGAAGTGAGAAGACAGGCAAGGAGGAAGGTTCTGGCTTCACCATTAAACTAATAGCGAGAGTCTCGTTGAGTCGCTGGACCTCTCTTAACTGGATTCCTCACGTGGAAATGATGCTGTTAACTGGATAAGTTTGTTATGACATAATGAGATAGCTTAAAAACAAGCTAATATCATTATTACTATTATGACCTTTTTCTTTTTTTTTCTTTTTTTTTTTAAGGGGAAATACTTACATCCAACAAGGTTTTGGTGTCAGGGTCTCCCCGTTCTAACCAAAACACTAGAACTACACTCAGGCCCTATAATTGGAAGGGCCTTAGATGCACCCCCTGCCCTCATGGCTGGTATACGGAACTATAGTCTGCAAGTGTGTTGATTTTTGAACCAAAGAAAATCATGAGAAAACAACAAAGTCTTGCCGATTTCTTGAGCTCAGAAGTGAAATAAAGTCTTGTTTCGCAATGGGTTTTTCTTTCTTCACAGATACTTATTGAACAAGTAAAAGCCATAATAGAATATGTATGGTTTCTGGAAACATTTAAGGGGAACGTAGACTGTCCTGTAACATTTTGAGTTCAAGCCAAATATCCCTGCATTTAGATTGAAGATTCACTCGTGGCCCCATGACCAAGTTCAATGGCTTCTTTTGGATTGAAAGAAAGAAGGAGAAACGAGCTCCCTGCTCGGACTTCCAGCTTTGCCTGCCCCTCCCATGGTGTCATGGACCATTGCATCAGCTTCAGCCTCCTTCGACTTTTTCCCAGAGGGCATAGGATGACTTTTGTATCTTGAGATAAACTGAGGTCACCTCAGCTCTATTTTCGCAGAGTTTTTACTTTATATCTACTCGTTAGATTTTATTTTTCTTCTGGCATATACAAAAGGCAGCAATACCCCACCAAACTGAGTCATATCCATGGCTTTAGAAAGGAGCTACTATGAGCTTAACTACCATTTTTTGAGGATTTACTACTTTCCAGGCATTGTGTTAAGTGCTGAAAGTGCGAAGTTGCCTCGAGTGGCCTTATTATGACATGGGAGATGGTCGCACCTACGTTGGGGTTTGCATGAAGTGGAGCGTACGGACTGCCCTCCGGGGCCTAGGTGCTCCAGCAGGTGACTCGGTGGTTGGACCAAAAGAGGTTAATAGTCGTTGTGATTAGGAAGGCAGTGCTTACCTCAGGGACTTCATGGTCTAAAGATAAAGGCAGGTATAAAAAGAGAACTATTCTTTTTAAAAAGAAAGTTGGGACTACGAAATATAATAGGTTCAGTTTACATCCATGAAGAATAAAATATGTATTTTTTTTTTTTTAGGTGAGGCAACCCTTGGTTGACCTCACAGATTGCAAGGAACTTGTCAGCTTACAATCCTTTATTTATTTTTATTTTTTAAATTTTTTACACCTACAGCACCTGGTCTTCCTAGGTGGTCTCCCATCCAACTACTAACCAGGCCCAACTCTGCTTAGCTTCTGAGATCAGACGGGATTGGGCTTGTTCAGGGTGGTATGGGCGTAGACTAAAATATGTATTATTAAGGAAATAAACAACAACCCAAAGTTAACCAGCTATGTGGACATTTTGATGAATCATATTGCAATACAGTACAAGGGACTCTAGTTCCAAGTTTAAACCTCCTTTCTGCTACTTCTGAGTTATGTGACTTTGGACATGTTGCTTAAGCCTTTTGTTCTCTATTTCTTGGTCCATAAAATAGAGAGCATAATAGTGCCTACCTGTGAGTGTGAGTTAACTCTTAGAACAATCAATGCCTACGTAAGACTGATACTCAATTCGTGTTAGGTACTAATTTCTTCTTGTCATACTAATATTCATATTTATATTTATGCATTTTAATTAAGATAATACATATGTACTTTCTTTAAAAATAAGATTTTAAATGGCTGCATAATTATTCATGAGGACATAACATTATGTATATGTCTTTTGCCCACTTTTGATGTTTACTTTGGATATGTTTCTAGAAGTGGATTCACTGGATGAAAGGGTATAAATATCTTTAAGGCTCTTGATACATAGTGCCTGCTCCAGAAAGCTTTCTTTATCAAATTACCCTTTCACATAAATGTAACCTTATCATGTAACCTTATTATGCAAAGTGGAAGAGAGAGGTGGGAGCATCAGTTAAATCAATGGTTTGCAATTCTGGTGCGAGCTCTCAGTGGGAGCTTTAAACAGGTACCTCCATCAAATTAGGAGAGCCATACATGCCCAAAGCAGAGAATTTGGAAAATACAGGAAAACCACCCCCCAAAAATAATAATAATAATGTCCCAAGGAATTATAATTTCACCACACAAAAGTAATCACTGTTAATATTTTGGTGAAAGTTCTTAATTAAAGAATCTTCTAGAAGATGCCTGTGTACGCCAGCTCTTTGCTCCACTCCATCTTGTATCGTGTTTTGAAAAGCTGGATTGCTAACTCATTCCAGGAAAATTATTAGTTTTCTCAAATATCTCAGGAGGCGAGTCCATTGGCAGTCGTTTCTCGTTTCTCAAAAACCTTGAAGTTAGGAAATTCTTTGTGTAGCGTTGGAGCCCTGGGCCAGGAGTGAGGTATATTTGGGTTCTAGTTCTAGCTCTGCCACTTATTTACAGATGACAAGGTGACCTCGGGCAAGTCCAGCCAGCTGCCCTGCCTGAAACCCCTCCCAGTTCGAGTGTCCCCTAGCCCGGGTTCCTAAACTCTCTGAGCCTCTGTTTCCCAATGATTGAAATATTTAGAGTGGATCAACAGGAGTTTTTTTTTTTTTTACATTAAAAATTTTTAATTTTATTTATTTATTAATAGACTGTTTTCTAAGAGC